>NW_025062900.1:17315000-17780000 GCF_018153295.1 Drosophila grimshawi | reverse complement strand
ACTAACACACACACACACACACACATATACACTCACACATTTGATACAATGATATTAACATTTCTGCTCAACACACACACGCAAACACACACACACACACACACACATAGGCGCTTGCTGTGTCATTTTTATTGCTTGATTATATAAAATTTGGCTTTTCCTTCAAATTTCCATTTGGTTTTGCGTTTTGCTTGCTTCTTTCATTTTACGTATTTGTCTTGCTGTAGTTTTTAAGTGCAATCAATTTTCAACACCTCACACGCACACACCAAAACACACACACGATTACAAATTTTTGCACACACACTCACACACACACATCCATGCAACAACACACAGAGCTTGTGAAACGCACCGTCCGCTTTTTGGTCCTGCGTGGATGTTGTCAGCGCAGCGCACGAAAACGTTTTGGCTCCTGTGCCAGCAACGAGCAACGAGCAACCAGCCAGCAGCAAGCAGCAGCGACGAGTCACGAAGCCAATGGAAACCGAACGATCCCGACTCGCGTGCACACGAGCTGTGCTAACCGACTGTTCTTTCCAGTCGCAGCTCGCACAGGATGTGAGTAATTTCCAAAAACAAAAAAAACTGGTCACATTGCTGTCACCCGCTCTCTCGCTCTCATTTTCACGCTGTCCATGTGCTGTGCCGTTTCACGCTGCTGTTCCAATTTATAATTAATTAATTTATTATTCTTTCATTTTGCATGCTTTAATATTAATCGCACTCACACACAAGCAAAAAAAAAAATTACTTTCTTCAGCTCCCATGCTCTCTCTCTCTCTCTCTCTCTCTCTCTGGGTCGCTCTCTGGCTGAATTTCGCGCTCTGACTTTTGGCCTTCCAGTTTATGGCAACTGAGAGCGGAGAGCGTCGGCCTGGCACAGGTAGAGTTTACAGCAGGAGCAGTATAAAAAAAAAATAAAAAAAATGGTGTGCACGCGTTACAACACTTACAGTCACACACACACCAATACACCACACCAATCCAGCAATACAGCAGTACACACACACGGCAATACACACGCCAATACACGCACATCCTCGCACAATTGTATTTTGATTATGCCCGGTTCGGTACGCCGCATAGCTTACATATTTCTACGCACAACAATGCGACCCAGCAGCCCCCTGCCCCCCTACTCCCCTCCAGGCGACTATCCCTCAGTCCCAATCTCAATTCCCGTTACAGCCCCCGGCCCCGGACCATTCCCAGCAGCCCATTGATAGCCCCAGTTCGCCATTTCAAATATTTATAGAAATAAGAAAAGGAGAAGAATTTAAGCATAAACATAAACATGCATCGAATTGCGAATACACTTTCAAATGTTGTCTCTTAATTAAATCTACTATTTAGTATTTGCAGACGATAAAGTAAACAATTTGAAATGTATTCAATATATTAAAAATTATATCATTATTACAGAATATAACTATTTCTAATGAAAAATAATGAATTTGAATTTGAATATTAAAAATGTTTATTTGTATTTTAAATTTAACTGCTTCCATTTCAAACAGACAACACACAGCGACATTCCAATAGTGGAAAGCATATACTACATACATATACATATCTAATATGTGCAGTAAGTGTGTAAGTTTGTTTCCATGATTTTCTATGCTTAACATAATTATTAACATCTGCTGCACTGGAAACTCAGCATGTCCAAGTGTTGTGTAGGGTAAGCGAGTGGAAAAAGTGGACAAAAAAAAACAAAAAACAAAAATAAGAAATTGAAGAGCAGCAAAGCGGGGCAAAGTTTTGCACGTTTGTCATAGAAGTGAGCTCTAATAGGCATTTAGATCATTTATTTTATGCACAGTCTCATAATAAAAACGCCAAAATATATCATTTGTAATTATAATTTGTGGGCAGACGCACAGAACCAGAGCGACCGAGGGGGAGGAGGGAAGGAGGGTTGTTTGAGACGACATCCTTGGTTGGTGGCACAAAACACTGGACATAGGACACCGCGCTGTCTGCACTTGTCAGAAGCTAAAGATATTTATAAAAGGCACTGGCAGCTAAACAAATGGCTCAAGTCAACTGTGGCCAAACAAAAGAGTTATATAACAATAGATGAAAGACGAGACACGAGACGAGAGAGGGGAAACGGAAACTGTAGACGGCTGTTTTCCAGCGCTGCCAAAATGGCCTGCAGCACAGAAATGCACAAAAGACAATTGTTTGTTATTTTCTATTTAATAAACTACTCAGAGGTCAATTTGCTTTAAGACATATTTGAATATCGCGTACATTCAATATTATATGTAATAAATACAACAAATATTGATTTGGATCAATTTGCTAAAAGATTTATTATTATCCACGCTGCAAATGATCATGTTGCCGTCGATATCTAGTTATTGATTTCTAGTATGTCACATTTCATTGTGTTAATTGCTGAATGCTATGTATACTTTGCATACTACAGCTATATTTATATAAGTTTATATGTTTTTCATTTGCAAATTGTTCATCTCAATCTTGATTGCACTTAAGTAATAGATCACTCAATTTTCTGGAGCAATATATACACGTTAATTAATCTAAATTAATTTTGCCACATGTGAACAAAGCGCCAGAATCATTAGTCGAGGCTATACAAACGCCACAGATAACTTTGATGGGTGGAATGGTGTCGGGAGAGGGGATATGTGAGAGTGAAGAGAGAGGCGAGACTGTTTTGTCTTGATGCTTAATAAAGCATATAATATGATTATTAATCAAATGTGGCGTATTGACTTTTCAGTTGTTGCAAGGATGCGGTATATATGTGGCATCAGAGTGTGGCATATTCCCATATCATAAATCAGCCAAAGAAAGTTTTGCACTCCGACTGAGACTGGCTTTTATGGCACTTTGTTTGGATTGTAATACGGATGACAGCTCAATGCTGTTTAATACGCCAACTTACTAGCTTTGGCGAAAATTTTAATGAATGACGTCGTCAGCGTGGCAAGGACACCCCCCCCCCCTCAACGCCCCAACGCCCCTTACACCCCACACCCCTCAAACAGATCCAAGGACAAAAAACATTTTTTTTTCGACTCGAGGCAGCCGCACAATTTCAATGAACTTTGATAAATCGCTGCTAGGAAATGAAGGGGGATTGGGGAAGTGTGTGAGGAGTGAGCACAAGCTGTGCCGGATACGAGGCCAGTTCAGCAGCACAGCAACCAACCGGCCTGGTTGGTTGAACTTCCTATTTTGGCTGAACCCCGAGCGCAATCCCAACGCCAACCCGTCAACCAGAAAAGAAATACTAAATCTTATTTTTAGATATGGCAATTGTTGGGTTAACTCTGCCTTTGGGCTTCCGTTCCGCCACAATGTCCTGTGATTAGGCTTTGATGGTTTTGGCCTCCACGCGAACAGCTTCCCAGCATTTTACTAATTACTATCAGATTACCAAGTATACCATTATATTTAAATATCTATAATTATAATGGAAATGCAATCGATTAAATCTATGTATAAGTTTTAGAGGCTCAATAAAAATGCTGTGCTGTTGGATTATCCAGAGAATTGATGGCATTGAGCAAATAACCCAATGCAATAACATACACGGTTGCATTTCGCGCTTCATGTTATCGATATTCGAGATTGATAGCAGTTGTAATTAACATAGACTTAACATGAATGTGCAATGAGATCATTCTGAGAACGAATATTACAAGAAAATTGACTTGAGATAAACTGTTCTAACAAAAATATCAAATAAAATAGTGTACTAAAAACATTTAAAAGAGATAGAAGTGCACTTAATTGTCCTTATAAAATATAAGAGAATGTACTAAATATTATTTCCTACCATCTGCAAAGATGTACAAAAATAAAACTTGCAAGTTTTTTTTAGATCCCGAATCCATTTATAATTGTTAAAAAGGCTGTGTAAAAGTATGTAACAGGCTGAAGAAAGCATCAGTGACCCCATATAGTATATGTATTCTTGATCAGTATCAACAACCGACTCGATTTGGAATATAACTTCACAGATACCACGCGTAGTGTAGTGATAAATGCCACGTTTCGCGAATATCGACACATATCACTTTCAAACAGCAATAAAAGGCACAATTTCAAAGGTAAAACCTTCCAATTAATATATATTATATACTTTGTCATATGAACTGTACAAAATTCATCAAGATCGGATAAGATCTCATTACTATCAGTAAGGAGAGGATAGCATGCTTATACTTTTTTACAGTTCCTGTACTGGCTATAAGAAATAGAAGCACTTTCACAGCTGCTTACATTAAGGAAATTTAGTATGTGTAACCAGCATAACATATTTATCAGGTCAGGGTATCTCGTAGTCGGGCTCATTCACTATTGCTTATTTCTTTAAATATTATGCAAAATGGCGATAAGATTAGCATTATTTTCTACTTAACAATCGAGACTTTTCACATGCTTATTATTCCCTATTCCTTTACTCAGTTGTAGTTTGCTAAATTATGCGTTTTGTCTGTCACTTGGCCATATATATATTTATATATATACACACACTTAGCCAGATCATTTCAATTTGCATATCTCTCGGCTGGTAAAAACAAATTCCACAGCTCGACAAGACAGTTTATCAGCACAGTTAACCGCACACGGCTTATCAACTTTACAGCATGTCTACAGGCTGTGTGTGTGTATGTGTCTGTGTGCTTGGGACATACATGCATACATACATACACACATGTCCATAATTACCAGACACTTGAGCCACATACTTAAATCCTTGCCTTTGAGCAAACAATTCCACAAAATTATACAGTAACCGAAACCGCTCTCCCTCTCTTTCTCTCAATTTTACTCCCTCTCTCGTACGCGATTAGCCAGTGTCTGGGCCCTGTTGCCATGTTTAATGCATTTGGCTTAATACACGCATTTGGTTACAGTGCCACATTGCGCATACGCCGCGTTTGGCGCACGCAACCAGCGCTTGCATAAAAACTTTCGCACAAATAACAACGCCAAACTACACAAAAAACCAAACAAATAACAACGAATGAATGCACAAAAGAGAAACAAGAAGAAACGATTAACCTAGCCACGCCAAGGATTATATACCCTTATTAGAAATTGGAAAAACCCCATCGATTGTTTGCTATTGAATATGAATATCCTGAATGTCAAGGAAAATAAATTTCGAAATTTAAGAAACCAGAATTTTCTTAAATTTAATATAAATTATAATTATATATATATAATTAGATATATATCCCGTTTGTAGTTGTCTATATTTGTACAATGTAGAATTCTTATATTAACGTTTTTCTTACTTATTTAATTATCAAAAATTGGTATTTTAAGATTACACACCTTCATATATATTATATATTCATATAACTTAATCCGAACAAATAACGATTTTATGCGGATTCCAATTCGACCCCTAAAGTGATATAATAATATAGCATCAGATAGTGGATACTTCATTGCTATTTTCCGAATTTTTAAAAGAATTTTCTCTAAAAATCAGGCTTTGCATATCTACTTTTCTTAAAAATAGAATATATCAAAAAAATAAAATAAATAAATAGAAAAAATTATTATATTTTTGAGTTTTCATTTCTAAACTTAAAAGAAAACATTTATATATTTATCTGAAAATAAATATAGCTGATCAATATATATAAACATCCCCACAAAATGTATAATACCCTCAATAAGAGTGTACAAGAAAAGTACGTGAGAAAGAGAGTGAGATAGAGAGAGAGCGTGTGATAGAGGGAGAGAGTAGAAACCGCATTTACTAGCCACTTAAAATGTAACTCCCATGAGGTGCCCGCAACAAAATGTGGCAAGAAAAAGGCTAAAACCCAAAAAAATACACAAAAAAACACACACAAAATACAACAGCGCATAAAAAGCTGAATAGAATGTTGCAATCAGTTAATTTAAGTGCAGCATTAAACCAGCAAACAAAAGAGTGTTGCAATTGTGCCTGATAGACGCAACAGATACCCTGTAACCCACTAGTTGTTGTAGTTTATGAGTCAAAAATGGAATTCTGAAAAAAGAAACATATTTAAAATGTAAACGGTCACCAAATCAATAAAAGATAGATTAAGAAACATATCTATACCAAATTTTCTATCAATACATCTAATAATTTCGAATGGATGCAGCAAATTATTTAAATGACTGATTATAAGGATATATAAATAATTTCATCTATAATTGTATGACTATATCTTTGCTAATTTCGAATAGACTCAGATGATTATTTATAAATTCGGCTTCTTGAATAAATGCCACACTTTCTGTATGTTTGCTTTTTTTTTACAGGGTATGGAAGCAGAGGCTGGGAAAGTGGAAATTTCAATGTGCATACACATACACACACACATACACATACACACACGCAAGCAAACACACACGCAAGCAAGAGAAATCTAGGGGCTGTCAAACAGTGGGCAAGGACTAGAGGATTTGAAGGGACATGTAGATGGGCAGGGGGGTCGTTTTGGGATCTCTGCTAGCAGAAAACTTGGGCAGGTTTTGCCAGTTTGCCTGAGGGCAGACCAAGCGCCACTAAACGCACACACACACAGAGACTAACACACACACACACACATACGAGCACGCACACACGCACAGTTGCACACACAAAAGCACAAGTGGCTACTAATGCAAATAATTTACAAGTAGCAAATGTGGGCGAAGGGCGGTGGTAGTGTTGGGTGGATGGTTGGGTAGGTAGGTGGGCGTGTAACGTGACAGCGACAGCAACGAAATGTTGACAACAACAGCAGCAAAAGAGAAACAAAAATAAAAATAAAATGTAAGAAAGCAATGAGAGCAATGAGAAGAAGCAGCGGAGAGCAGAGAAACAAGTAAAAGGACATTATGCGTCTTTTCACATTTGAGAAAAAGGACAAATTTGTAAGGACAAGTGTAAGTGAAGGCAACAAACCATCCACCCCCCCCATCACCAACCTCCTTCCACACACATATATGTATATATATATATATATATATATGTATGTGTGTGTGGCAAATGTTCACAGAGCGGCCGCCTTTTTGATGATGTCGAGTAAAAATCAATGTGCTTAATTTGTGGAAAACAAAAAACAAATAGAAATAAAAATAAAAATAAAAATAAAAAAGGGAAAATAATGAAAACTATGAGAAAAATTTAGCAAGAATTGATTTTCATTGCCTTTCCAATTAATAGAACTTAAGTTTAAATATTGAGTTTATTTAAAAATTTATGTTATATTAAAATAAAATAATATATTATATACAAAATACAAGAATCATTAAATACTATGTAATAATATGAGTATTATAAAAAGCAATATTTAAAAAAAAATATATCGTAGAAAAATATATTCCATTTTGTATAATAAACAAGTTTTAAGTTAAATGCAACCATATTATAACTTTTGTTTTAATTGTAGTTTAAAAATTTTAGTATAATAAAAATAAAATAAAAATTTTAAATATTTCATTTACCTAAACAACCTTGGAAACAATTAAATTCTGCACAATTATTAGTAGCAAACCTGAGTGAATAAATAAATAGATACTTGCAACAAACTTTGCAACATTTGAAATATTTCCCATTTAAAAGATTCCGAAATCGTTAGGCATAATTTGTGTGTAAAAATGCGGCAATAGTTGCCATTGATAAAAATAAAACATAAAAACGACCGAAATAAATAAAAATAAACAAAAACGAAAACGAAAACGAAAAAACCCAAAACCAAACCTAAAAAAAAGAAGGAAAATTCTTTAACTTTGGCTGACTGACTTTTCAGAATTTATTTTATTTTATTTTATTTTTTTTTGTGGCGACATCGTTGGCGGCGGCGGCGTCGTTGGTGGCAGCATTGGTGGCGTTGGCGCGTGGAGGTAATTGAAGTGACGTTTATGAATGTCATCCGTCAGGCACTCAAGGACATTTACATACACACACATATATACACACATACACACACACGCACACTGAGGCTGACACACAGGGACAAGCTCGGGAGAGGGGGGTCGTTGGGCTGCTTGACAGATGCACGTTACACAGATTTTGTTATTGTTGTTGTTGTTGCTGTTGCTGTTATATACCGCACCAATACACACACTCCCACACACACACACACACACCCTAGTGCTGAGCAATATCCTCTGCGACTGTGACTGCCTGTCGAGCGTAATGGTCACAGTCACGATATTTAAAGTTCGCAAAAAGAATGAAGTTAACTGTTAGCAGCACGGAATGAAGCAGCGGACAAGTGAAATAATATAACTCGAAACATTTTGTTGGGCAGCGGCACCAGACTCGCAGGCAAGCCGAGTGTCATTTAGAGAACTCTACTGGAAAGCGATCTAGGCAAGTAATATGCATAGAAATAAGGAATTGACTTGGAGTACTTACTCTGGATAAGCTAACCTAACTAGTTAAAGTCGTTAGGAATATAATATCTAATCATATGATAGTAATAATAAAACAAGTGCAGTCTTCGAAGGAGATTTTTGATCCAAATTTCCCTTTAAAATTTGAAGGACCATATATATACTTTCGCTGAAGCGGGCACAGACATAGACCATAGTAAAATAGTAATAATAATAAGTAAGAAAATAATTCAAACTACAATTTGAAAATGACGGACAATCAGGAATGTGAGCAGAAATTATGAAATTAAATTTTATTATATTTAGTTACATGTAATTTAATAAACAGCAACCAATATATTTATATCAAGAAAATTAAAAATCATTTAATTTCTCGAAGTGAGTGCTTTAAGATGCGAATAATGATTATTCAATTTAAGTGATAAATAGCCCAATAAATAGCCCAATGTTCGAATGAAATTAAATAAATTATTCGACTGCAGTGTGGATTTAACGGTAATAAGGACGCCGCCATGTTGACGAGTCCTATCCCACTTTTAAATTATTATTATATATTTTAAAAAAATCTAAAGAGGACGTTAGTTTTTTGGGACGGTGTCAAAGGTGATTGAAAGGCTGAGGAAGCCAAAATTTCCAGTCATAAGGAGCAGTTATCTCAAAAGGATGCTCGAAAATATTGAATTTAGAAATAGTCGCACTAAGCATTTAAAAAAATAAGTGTCAGAGACTGAAGAATGAACATACAAAAAATATAAATATTCATTTTTCATTTTATATGAATTGTAAATTTGTATTCCTTAAGACCTTTTCTTCATATAAATAAATTGAACTTAAGATCGGCGCAGTTGTGACCGTGACTAATAAGCAATGTTCATCTCTAAAGCACACACACGCACACTCTCACACACTCACACACACACAAGCTCAAGTCACATGGCGCATACGCCGCGTTGGCCTCCTATATGTGGAGGATGTAAGCTGCTCCTGCTGCTATGTGTGCGTGTATGTGTGTGTGCGTGATTGTGTACAAGTGTGGGTTTGTTTATGTGTGTGCGAAACAATTTAAAAATAAATACAAGAAACTAGCACAGAACGTGGCGGCAATGGGTCGAATGAGCGCCTACTAGGCAACAGGGGCGCCTGTGGGGCAAGCTAACTGCTAACCGCGAGGGCAGAATGATAGATTAAAGAGGAAAAGGAAAAGGACTAGAACACGCTACTCTCCCTCTCTCTCTCTCTGTCTCTCTGTCTCTCTCACTCCCTCGCTTCCGCACACCCTTTCCACACTCTGGTGTCAATTTGGCCATTTTGCCTGTTTGCCTTTAGAATTGGACACGTTTTGAAGGGGGGCTCGCTTCGGTTCATATGTCATTGTCTTGTTTTCTAGTTTCACACGCATCGTTTTTCATCTATCCAAATGATTTGGCGCTTTTCATCAATTTTTCATGTCGAACTCAACTCAAACTGGCCCACAAAATTGAGCATATTATTTGAAGTTAAACATATATATTAAATAGGATTTGTAGCAGGCCAACAGTAAAATAATAATATATATCGATATTTATCGATATCGATATCGATAATGCGATCATCAGCTTGAAAATGAGTCGAGAGTATTTAATTTAGCTTTGTCCAGTCTGGATTACTCTAAATTGTTGTGGCAACCCGTGCATTTGTGGCTGCATCTCGTTCTTTAGATATGTTGCATGCATATGTTTGTGTGTACTTGCCACAGCGGCAACCCACTTGGCTTGTCTACTAATTAAAATGCATGCAATAACCTGAAGCCTTTGTTGCCACATTGTTGTTGCCGAGGTTGTTGCTGATGTTGCTGCTGCTGCTGCTGTTGCAGTTGCAGTTGCGTAGAAGGACAGCCGCACAGCGTTGACAATTTGCACAAAGTGCTTTGACTTGCAGGGGGAGTGGGAGGCTGGGGCGGCTTGCCTTTGCTTTTAAGGCGATTTCTTTTTTTTTTGTCATTCAATGCCCCAAGCTGCCCCTGCGTGCCCCGTCAAGTCAAAAACTATTGATAGCTTTTGTGTGCAACATTTTTAATTGTCTATCAGCGCGTCTATTTTAAGCACAAAAGCCCCACAAAATGCTGTCCTTGCAGCAAGCTTAGCGGCGCCAGGATCACAATTTCAGCACTTTCCATTTTTTCATAAACGCAATTTAATGCCCCAAATTCAGCAACTGTTGCTGTTGCTGTTGCAATCGTGCCACGTGTTGCAACTAAAATGAATGCAAATTTTCATAGTAAATTAAAGTGCCACAACGCAACGGGCAACGAATTTTTTTTATTATTGCGTGACTAACGCAAAGTGCTGCGCATTGCAGGCTCATTTTCAAATACCCTGTAAATAGCTACACACTGCGGGTATATCTATACTATTTGTAGCAGCACGCAGCAAAAACTTTAGGCTATTTTGTATATGTAAAAAATAATAAAGAAAAATTTGAATTCCCAAAGAATATCTAAATAACACTTTTAAATACCATAGAAAAATAATAAGTCATTTGTAAACTATTTGCATAAATATATCACCAAATATATTGTAAATTATAAATTATGCATAAGACCTCTCCGACTTTTTTCCTGTCTCTCTCTCTCTCTCTAATTTTCTATCTCTCTGTCTCACTCTCTCTCATGTTTTCTTTTTATTTTTCTTTCTCTCGCTATCTCCGTCTCTCTCTCTCTCTCTCTCTCTCTCTATTTCTCTCTCACTCTACTCCGTATCGTTCTTTCTATCTTTCCTTCTCTCTCTCTCAATCTCACTCTCTCTCTCTCTCAATCTCACTCTCTCTCTCTCTCTCACCCGTCATCTCTCTATTTTTCTCTCTCTCTCCCTTTCTCTCACCCAATCTAAATCAACTGAACAAGTCGCTGTTTTTAATCATTATCGCTCTGTCCCTCTCTTTTCATTTCTTTCTGTCTCTCTTACCTCTTCTCGCTCTCTCTCACTCTCTCTCTCTCTCTCTCTCTCTATCTTTCTCTCTCTTCCTCTATCTCTTCTGAGCAAGTCCAAGAAAACTAGTCTAAAACTGCACAATTTACAGGGTATACAAACGCCGACATGTGCTTAGCGACTTGCCTAACCTTCTCACTTGTTGTTATTATTGTTGTTTATTCGAATTTTAAGGTTGAATGCAGTAAAGCGATTTACAAAAATTTGACACAAAATTTGCGCAATGTGCATGTCTAAGGGAGTTAACTTAGAAGGCTAATTTATAGTGGTAAATATACAGTAAACATTATTAAGAGTTATCTGATAACAACTCTAGCGATATATATAAATCGAGATAAAATTTACAAAAAAAAAAAAAACGATAAATAGCTTTCAAAATTGAGTACTTAATTTGGGTAAACATTTATTTTGTTTTTATCGATTTTCTATTGCATCCTTAATATACAAGCAATTAATTAATTTAACTTTAATTTAATTTTTATTAATTAAATTATGACTTTAGCCCAGAACTCGATTTGGAAGTTAAACATATGATATTAATGTATCTTTTTCTGTCGCTGTACTTCTGTGACATAAAAGTGTTTAAAATGTCATATGAAGTGTTGAATGTGTATTGTTCATATTTTGTAAATCTGAATGCTAATGCTAAACATCTGAGAGTCCACAGTTCAGTGCATGCGCAGCTTATTGTTGAAAACATTTAAGTCGCAAAGCATGCTTGTTATTATTTTAACGACATTTGATGGTAATTGTATGCCCAAAAACAAATCTTATGAATTACGCAAATTGACCTTGAGATTCGCAAAACGCTGTTATTACAAACTCATTTCACGGTTTGAGCTTTCGAACACAGTGCAAAGATATTTTGATCGAATCGAGTGGGCGCCAAATGAAACTTGAAGAAGCATAAGAAAGGGAAAACCGGTTCGCTTGAACTTGACCCGTTAGCTCTGCCTACGTTTTGTGCAAAGATTCGCAGCGCAAAAGCAAAAGCAAAAGAAGAAAAAAGCTCACGCTGTGTTGGGTCATTGCCGCGTGGAAAAATGCGGCATTAAGTAATTGTTTACAAACAAAGTTCTAGAATACAAGCAGACGCCAAGAGAGAGATGCGACAGACAGCAACAGCTGTTCGACCACAGATTCCGTCATGCGCCAAAGCTTTTTGCGCAGACGATCGCCGGCATTTCCAAGAAAGCTTTTTTGCAACTGGCGAGCTTTCGCGCTGTGGGCAGAGCAACTGACGCTCGTCTAAGCTAGTTTTAGTTTGGAATTTAACGCGCTGACAACACACGGCAAGCAGCAACGATCTATAAATAAATTCAAATTTTAAATTCAAAAATATATAAACAACTTACTGACGTCGTGAAAAACTGTATTGATTTCCATTTTCAAAGTGAGTGTCCAAATTTCATTCAAATGCCTCTGCTGTCAGCAAAAGCAACAAGTGCCACATGGAAATTGTTGTGGGAACCAGTACGACTTGTACAAAGCCCACATACAACCACACACATACACATATATATCGATTGATTGATTTTTTGTTTTTGTTGTTGTTGTCGATCGCTTATTGGCAAAGGCTTACCTCACTGTCAAAATTATAGCTTGCGTGGGAAAGATCATCGCAGGATCAGCAATTAGCTAATTGAATCAATATGAAATCGCGTCAATTGAACAACTTGTAATCCATGAGTCAAAAGCAAACATCTCCAACAACAACAATTGAACTTTCCATATTTGCTGATGGTTCAAGTCCGAATTACTTCATCACGATCGCGTCAAAGTGAAATCTTCGCACAGTTGTGGCTAAATGCTAAATCACTTTTTAACCGTCAAATAAATCAGCCTGAAATATTTCATTTATGCTCGACCAATATCTGATTTTTGGCAAGAAATTCTTGCACATAAAAATCCACTTCGAATTTAAGATACATTATTTATAATAATGTAAGAGATCAGCCTCAAATATTTGAGTTCTTTACTACAAATGTCAGATTTTTAGCACGAAATTCACAAATTATAATATTTATACACACATATAAATTGTCTATTATATTCAACTTACAGCCTACAAAAATGTAAGCTTTCAGTCTGCAGAAATTACTTAAATTTCAATCGCTTTATTAAGCAGCTGCTCACAAATCTGACTCATCTAAATTACATAAATTTATACCATTTTCCCATTAATAGACATTATAAAGTCAGAGATCAGAGTTCAATTGTACACATGTCGCATACTTAATATCACACATCTCAAAGATCAATAAACTTGGTTTTCTAAACGCAATTTGATGGCATTCATAATCTTTTAATTCACTACTAAGCTCATTCAACTTAAATAAAGAAATTTGCCTAGCAAGCAGAATGTGACGACAAAGACTACACTATATATACTATATATCAGGTGACTGATAATAAATATTTTTAATTGGGTTGTTTTTGCTAGTCTCGCCTACTAACCTAATTTAAAGTGTAGAAAGACATCACCCACAATCAGTAATTTATATAAAATACGGAAATTAATTATTTATTTATTTTTCTAATATTTAGCAAAATTAACTTTGAGTTCATTTTGTTCAGTGCTTTAAGTATTCATAAAACTTAATAACTATGACGTCTAACTCGGGTTACTGATTATTACACCATATTATATATAATATTAACTACTTAATATATGCTCAGGCTATGCATTGACGTCGCATAAATTCTAATCAGTTGCCTAGCTTAATATTTTTGGATGAGTGCAAATTTCCTGAAGTTAATCGCCACACACTCATACGCACACAAACACACAAGGATAAGGCATGCCCTTGAGTAATGAAATAATTAGAATTACAATAAAATAGGCCCTCAAACAGAAAGCAAGCCAAGGCATATATAAATAGGCTCAATTATTGTAATGGCACCACATTAATAACAAAGCAAATCAATAAGGAATAAAGATCGCTGGAAGTGCAACAACGTATTGCTGATTAAAATCCAAATATATATATATAAATATATATATATATATATGTATGTATATATACACAACAACAACTGTTACAAGACAAAAGTTATCAGCGCGCAAAGTAATTGAAACAACTGTGAAAAGTGTAAGTGAAATCGTCGCAACAAACAAACAAAACAAAAACTCTATAAAAAAAAACACTTAAAAACAAAACTAGTTATAATTTTTAATAACTATTTCTCGCATACAGCTATAAACTATATATGTGTGGTTAATGTTTTTTTTTAGGCTGGTCGCGTGGCACTGGCCACACGCAGGGCTTGCAACACTTTCAACGTTTGGCTGCAAGTGGGTCAGCCGTCTGTGGATGCGGGACGCTGGTAGAAAATACCAAGCCCGGCCATTACAAAATACTTGCATAAAAATGCAACAGCCAAAAACCATGGCAAAAACGCGAGCAACAAACAACAGCAACAAAATGTGGCAAATGTTTTTATTGGCGCTGCTGCTGTTGCAATTACTAAGCGGACACATCGAACCCGTGGATGGCCACAAAGTGACGGTAAGTCAGTTACCAGTTGCCTGTTACCAGTTACCATTTACCAGTTAACAGTTAGCCAACAACAACAGATTGCCAATATAATTGGCCAGTGGGGTAATATCAATCTTAATTTAAAAGTATTTATTTCATACATGTTGCCGTTGTCTTTTTTCATAAAAATTAATTTATATTTTTAGTCTATGATTGAGTAAGATGCGAATCATATAATAAGGAAAATAGATTTTAAAAAATGAGTTAAAAAATATCTTGCACATTAATTAACAAATGTTTGCTAGCAGTTAAAATAATTAACTTATTCCCTTGTTGCTCATTTAAACATTTCCTCAAATTGTGTAATATGGACTTATTCTATTTCAAAATCTCAAAGAAAGCCTAACATGTGTCAGACAGTTGAGAATTAATAAACAAAATATATATACTATATATATAACTGTCCCGATAAGATATTAGCTACTTACTCACAAGAATTGTGAACTTTGAATCGAATGTAGAATAATAAAAAGTGGAAGTGCCCCAAAAGTTATATATAAAGATCGTAAAATTTTTTTTATAGCTCCAAGTGCAGCTATAACAAAGAGAAAATCGATTAAATCGGTAGAAATATTGAATTGCATTGAAGACGCTGATTATGACTAAAGATGTTTATCGTTAAATATGTTTAACGGTTCAGTGATAATAAATAATATACTGTAAACTCATTATTGTAGTTAGGTAAACCAAATTATATTCAATGATGGATGGGAAAACTGGGAAAACTTGCTACTTTGCTCAGTTGATATCAGCCCATAAGTATATGATTTATGCCCCAATATCAGTTATAGCATATACGCATGGACAACCCTCTTAAAATTATGTGGGGCTGATAATGTTTTCAAGGTTGTGCCAATTCACATGGTGAAAGCTCTAGAAAAACACGCGCGTCAAATAAAAACAATAACAAATAATAATAGCCCAACTTAAAGGCACAGTGATTACTCGAATAGCACAATTTCCCGATATAGGCATGGTTAACAAATGGGCAACGCATTCAAGGACTTGATAATAATATTCTCATTTTTCAAAACAGACCAGATTATTTTATTTATTTTCTGCTCTTGAACTTTTCTTTCCAAAAATAGAAGAAGAAAATAAGAAAAAATCATAGAAAACGCTTAGATAAAATGATGAATTTTTTAATTTCTTGCATAGCAAATAATAACTATTAAAGAATCCACTGTATAATAGATTATTGTTTAGCATTGTTCAGTTATATTATGTTGCCGCTACTAACTGCTTCCGTACACACAATTCTTGATAAGCAAAAAAGAAATATATTTCAATGGAAAACGATTATTAAATCTGCACATGTATTTTTTCAGTGGCTAAATCCAACTCTCTATGTGTGTGTGTGTGTGTGTGTGCTTATTTGTGGGGGCTACGTATGCTTTATATATATATATATATATGTATATACACATTTGTATCAGCTGCGATCACACGATCAACAATAATAACAACAACAGTATATGCATATCAGCTGATCGTGCCCAATAGTAGTGCTCTCTGATAAGAGAGTTGAAGTACGAGTCACTCAATACAATGAAAATAACAATAACTGTAACCACGGCAAGTACGAGAGGCAACCTCACTCACTATCCCTCCATCTCTCTTTCTCTCTCTCCGTCGCCCCCCACGAAACCAGCTCAGCTGGAAAAGCTTTGCGTGCGTGTGTAGAACTCTTGCCACGCCTCCACCTCAAATGAATGGCACGCGTCGCGTCGCTGCTAGTTTTGCTGGTAAAGTTTGACCGATGACGCGATGTGTGTGCTTGGACTTTGTATTCGCTGCTGGTGGGTGATGCGTTCGGTTCTTAACAAAGCGTTTCGTTAAGCTTTCAGCTGCACGTCTTTGTCATGACATTCTCTGAGCACAGAGCACAAAACAGCGTGAGAGAGAGAGAGAAAGCGTTCGCAAACAATAACAAAGTATTTTTACTTGTTTGTTTTTTTTTTTTTTTGATTTTGCGAAAAAGACTTAACCAATTCAAGAGAATGCACACCTGGGAATATCTTTGGGTAGTTAAAACATTAAAAAAAAAAAGGTGAACCCACTTGGACTTTGATATTAAGTACTATAAAACTACTTCTACGTATAGGCTTTGTTATAAAATAATAAAAAAAAGTGGTCTGTTATTCAATCAATTTTTTTTCGCGGCAAAGACAACTAAAAGCTTGCGGCAACTTTTTATAATTTATAAGTTTTTAGACACATGAATGAACTTGGATGTTGATTAATAATTATTTGTATTTATTTGATTATTAACTAATATCAGTCGACACAGGACTTTACAATAAGTAATAAATAAATTAAATTGAATTATAAACAAAATGCAATGCTTATGGAATTCATCAAGAAATTATATTATTGTTGTAGCAGTATGGGTATTTGTTTGTAAATGCAAAATAGATCAAATCTTCTTGCTTAAATATAGAAAAAGAATTTTGAAATCATGATAAAATTTGAAATGAGATCCACTAATGAAAAATGTTTTTATCTGCAGGCCAGGCTCATTACAAACCACCGATACCCTGTGGAGGAGCACACGGTGCACACATCGGATGACTATATACTCACCATCTATCGCATTCCCGCCTCCCCGAAGCGACAGCATCTGAACGAGACCATGCAGAAGAAGCCCGTCGTATTTCTGCAGCATGGCATCGTGTGCTCCTCGGATGATTGGATCATCAATGGGCCGGATACATCGCTGGCGTACATGTTTGCCGATGCCGGCTACGATGTGTGGCTGGGCAATGCCAGGGGTAATACATACTCCCGCCAGCACAAGCACATCCATCCGGATCAGTCGGACTTCTGGAAGTTTAGCTGGCACGAGATTGGCGTCTACGATTTGGCTGCGATGCTGGACTATGCCCTGGCCGAGAGCAACTCCAGTTCGCTGCACTTTGTGGCCCACTCGCAGGGCACCACCACCTACTTTGTGTTGATGTCCTCGCTGCCCTGGTACAATGAGAAGGTGCGTTCGGTACATCTGCTGGCACCCATTGCATATATGCGCAGTCACGGCTTCATTCTCTCCAAGCTGGGCAGCGTACTGCTCGGCTCACCCTCGTTCCTCAGCTGGGTGATTGGCAACATGGAGATGCTGCCCATTACCAGCATACAGAAGTTTATGTGCGAGCATGTCTGCTCCGAGGGCTCCATGCTCAAGTTTCTCTGCTCCGGATTGCTCGATTTTATTGGAGGCTGGGGCACCAGGCATCTGAATCATGTAAGTAATTGTATGAAATGGGCTAGCTATGTAAAAGACAAAGCGGACATATTTAATTACTTATTTTATTTATATATTTATTGAATGTCTTTAAAATAAATAAAATATTACTAATATACACTTAATATTTAATATTAAAATAAATAAAATTAGAATTAAGAAATTATTGAATGAAATTTGTCTATAGTATCACACAAATTCACATTGTACAACATATTTTTATATTTCTCGCTAGTCGAGAGAGAAATCTGCTATTTAAAAAGTAACTGACATTTTCGAACTCTTTTCAGACTCTGCTAACGGACGTTTGTGAGACACATCCGGCGGGTGCTTCAACCACACAAATCATTCACTATATGCAGCTATACAACTCGGGCGACTTTCGTCAGTACGATCATGGCAGGGAACAGAATGAGATAATTTATCAACAGGCGACGCCGCCATCGTACAATGTGCGCAATATAATGAGCTGTGTGAATATGTACTACAGTGACAACGATTATATGTCGGCTGTGGAGGATGTGGAGTATTTGGCCACATTGCTGCCATGCGCCGATCTCTATCGCATACCGTACAAGGACTGGAACCATTATGACTTCTTGTGGTCTGTCAATGTGAAAGAAGTGATAAATAACAGAATAATTGACAAAATGCACAGTTATGACATAGAACACAACATGGGCATCACTTTCTAATTAGTTTTATTGTGGCAGCATAGACAATCCCAGAAATGCAACAGAACTTAGCCAAATCCAAGAGAGGTACTCTTAATGTTAATACGTGTAAATAATAAGCGTTTGTGTGATATATTTGGTAAGCTGCAAAAGGTTTGTGAAATGCTTCTATAGCAATAATATAATTTTAAAAACTACAAAGTAAATACATTTTTTTTAAAACTACAACACGAATGTTTTAATTAACAGAATCAAAACGATAGTTGACTATCGATAGTTGGTTCACAGAAACTCCTTTAGTTAACAGAAATCTGAACCGCTAACAGCCAATGCAGTTAACAGGAGCTAACAATAGTCCCTTCCTTAACGGACAGTTAGCCTGATAATAACACTTTTCCCCACTTTGGTAACAGAAAATATGAAAAACAATAAAAAAAAACTGTTCTTTTTTTATTTGAACTTTTATTTGTTATCTGCAAATACATATTAAAGTATGTTTTGTGAAAATTTTCAGAAATATCGAAACTGTGACTTGCTGCCTAGCAGTGACGAGTAATCGGTATGTGCAAATCGCTCACCACTAATGTGTATTCTCTGAGTGTAAATCCAAGTAGTTCAATTTTTTCACAGTGCTGCTGCACAACAACAAATCGGTGCGCGTTAATTCCTCAAAATCAAATCGTTCACATTAATTGCAATATTATTAATTGGCGCACAAGACTTATGCATATGTAGCGAACGCACAATAATATTCCACATATAAAATGGGTAAGTAATGGTGCAAAACTATTTTATATTTATGTCTAAGCCGCAGAGCTGTGCCCCCTTCTCCTTCCTGTTTGCATTCACAATTAACTAAACCAGGGCTGCAACGCTGTGAATGCTGCTGCATCGAAAATGCAAGCAAGCCACAAATTCATCTAAAAAATTTTAAAATGTAAACTTTGCTTTGCAGCAACGCAAAAAATGCTGGTGGAAATAACAACGGATGGCGTGCCGAAGCTTCACTGTCCCGTCTGCAACAAGGCGCTCGTCTCGCTGGCCGGCTACGTGAAGCATGTAAAGAAACATGAGCCGCCGGGCGGCTTTCAGTGCCGCTACTGTGATGCCCACTACTGCCACGAGGAGGAACTGAAGCAGCACATCAAGGAGACGCACAGCGCTTTTGTTTGCCGTTTGTGCGTCAGTGGCGATGTCATATTCAGCAGCCTCGAGGAGCACGATGCCCACATCGAGGAACAGCATCAGGATAGCAAATTCGATGTTGATCTCCAGCCGCCAGCGCCTGTCAGCGACAAGCCTTTCAAGTGTGAGGTGCGTCTTACCACCAATTCCCTTCCAGGCTCTTCTTGGCTAGTTAACATTTTGTATATTTCACAGATTTGCGGCAAGTGTTTTGCGGATCGCGAGAGCAGCCTGAAACATCGTTCCGAGCACGCCAACTCGCTGCCAGTTGAATGCAAATGCTGCGCCATGCGCTTCTCCTGCATCTCCAGCCTGACCAAGCATCAGCGCAGACGTCCAGACACTTGTGGTCGCCCGGAGGCACACAAATATCGCAAACGCTGTAAGTCTTCCTCGCTTTATGTTAATCAGCTATGTTATGCCAATGTTATGCTGCTAATTTTAATGGCTAACATTACAGGATCATGTTAATTCGTTGAAATTTTATTTGTTATCTTTATTTTAATATCAATAATTGTTATTGCAGTAAGCGCGCCGACAGAGCCGCCAAAGGATGTGGTGAAGAAGAAACGGGGCAGGCCAAGGAAAGCCCAAGTCATCGCCGAGGATAGCGACGATGATGATGTGCCGCTGGCGAGCAGACTGAAAGTGACTGCGGCACCGGTGCTAAAGCAGGAAATCAACAGCCAGGAGCTTAGCGATTCGGCCGAGGAATACCCAGACTTTGAGCCGAACAACAGCGATGATGAGCCGGATGCAGCGCGTTTCAAGCTGCCAACGCCAGCGACCGTTAAGCAGGAGGCGATCGATCCGGACTTTGAGTACCAGGACGCGAGTCTGTTCGTTAAGGAGGAGGGCAGCGGCCTGGATATCTACAGCAGCGAGAAGGACAAGCTGCTCGATGTGCTGCTCAACCAGGACGAGGGCCTCAAGCCCTTCGAGAATCTGAAGGTGGAGCATGCCACCGGCAGCGGTATTCTCGATGAGATTGCGGCAGTGCCAATGCTCAAGCACAACGGCACCGAGCACATGGAGGAGGATGTGCTGGCGCTACGCGAAACGGACGAAGATGACGATGACAATGATAATGATGACGACGATGAGGAATTCATTGCTAGGGTGCCACGACAACGCCCCCTGACAAAATTGGGCGTAAAGCGCAAATATCGCAAACGTGGCGAGATGCCGAATGCGGGAACAACGACAGCGGGAGCGGGACCTCGACGTGTGGCAAAGATAACCAAAAAGGAGCTTAAGGAGCGCCTCAAAATGCTGAGTAAAATGGAAAAGTCGTGGAAGTGTCCGCACTGCGTCAAAATTTATCACATCCGCAAACCGTACGAGAAGCATCTGCGAGACGATCACAAACTCAGCGAGCTGGCCATCAAAGAGCTGTTCAAGGATGTGGATGCGCATGCCAAGCTGGACGACGAGGTGTTCAAATGCAAGATATGCAGTAAAATCTATTTGGTCGAGAAGCGACTGGAGACGCACATGAAGGTGCACGGCCAGGATGGCAGTCTGACGTTCAAGTGCCCGTGCTACTGCAATCTGTTCTTTGCCAGCAAGGAGCTGGCCACCCAGCATGCGCACGAGCTGCACAAGGAGCTGCTGTACTGCGAGAAGTGCGACAAGTATATGACCGGCCACGACAGCCTCAAGAACCACGAGAAGAACTATCATGCGCGCAAGGAGCCGCGCAATCTGCCCCGTAATCTCATCTGCGATAAGTGTGGCAAAAAGTTCACCGGACGCACTTCGCTCTCGGATCATGTGCGCTCCGAGTGCGGCCGGATGCCGCTGTACGAGTGCAAGGTGTGCAACAAGCGGCTGTCGACAGCTGGCATCCTCAAGACGCACATGCTGCTGCACCAGTCGGAGACACCCTATCAGTGCGACAAGTGCGGCAAAACGTTCAAGGTGAAGGCCCAATACAAATCGCATCTAAAGACGCGCCACACCGACTACAAGCCGTACAAGTGCCATGTGAGTGTTGCCTCCTTATCACTTCTTTCCAACTCTTTGAACTCTCTATTTCTTTTACTCCTCTTGCAGCTGTGTCCCAAGGAGTATCCATATCGCGAGAGCTTGCTTACGCACATGACCGTGCACACGGGCATCAAGCGTTTCCTGTGCAACAACTGTGGCAAGCGATTCACATGCATCTCTAATCTGCAGGCGCATCGCAAGGTGCACGCGGACACGTGCGGCCAGCTGCCGCTGAATGCAAAGGCCACCCAATATATGGGCGTGCAGCGGGGCAAGCTGTTGATGGGCGCCAAGCCGGAGGCGGGCATGGAATATGAGGAGACGAAAACGCTGATCGCCCAGGATGTGATTGATCGGGATATGCCGATGGCGCAGGAACTCAACTTTCCATCCGATGGCAGTGCACCGCTGGCCACCGTGCCCCTCAACTATGCCTCGTCGCATCTGGTGCCGCATATCGTGCTGCAGACCATGCAGGCCGAGGCCCGCAAATAGAATTCGATTTAGTTTCCTTAGGCTGCTATTGATTAAGCATACTAATAATAACTACAACTATAATGATAATAATAATAAAGACGCTTTTGTATATTCCATAATTGTTTAATAACTAACTAACTAATCTGTGGCTTAATTGAGTCGAAAATAGGGCTGCTGGAAGCGTCCGATTGGCATGCGTCCTTTGCTACGCAGTCGACGCACAGCTTCCCTGATAAACTTGGGCAGCAGTGCGCCCGATTCACCCTGTGCCTCCATCACGTCCAGGGCTGCAATACAAAGTGCACATTTAACATACCAATCTAATGTAATTGATATCATTTGAAACTTTTATCTAGTTACCCTCCTCGACAACCTCGCCGACAAACACTTTGGCTATGCCGGACATGGCGATAACCACATTCTGTGAGACGGAACACCCAGTTATGGTTTGCATCAGTCGCTTGACGGCCGCCTTGGGAAACGCCGATCGCCGATACATTTCATAGCGATCCAGTTGCTCCTCTGTAAAATTGGACACCAGCACTCTAAGAAACAGAAGAAAATGCAATTGTTGTATATATATATATATATTATATACATATATATATATATATGTGTGTGTGTATTTACTGCATGCGTTCACGTTCCTCCTCTTCGAGCTCCTTTTTGGTCTTTAGTTTCTTCTGCGATGGTTCGCCGGAGTCGCCATCGGCATCGGCATCGGTTTTGCTCTCCTTGCCGTCGGCATCTGTCTCGTTGCCATTGTTGTCCGCCGTGTCGGAGGTTTCACTGTCTTTGCGGCTTTTCGCGGATGTATTAAAGAACTTTAAATCGCCATCATCGTTGTCGCTTAAAGAGTTTTGCGTGGGAAACAGAATTTCATCCATTTTGTTGCAGGTAAACAGCTCAAAACAAGCTGTCGTTAATTTCCCAACACTGTTGCCATTGTGAACGATATATCGATATGAAAATTGCGAAAATTTTTTGCAAAATTCATTTAATTTCAAAGAATCAGTTAAATAACATTATATATAAGACAGTAATGCAAAAAAAAACTCGAACTAAGTTGGCCAGTTGATAAATTATACAGATAAAAGGTGACTCACTAGCACGATATAATTTATCGATGGTTAAGTGCAATGTATCGTATTCTTGGGTCTGATTAACATCACCAACCTCGTGTTCGCCTTTCATCGTCATTATTGCTTTCGGTAGCCGCAAATTAATTGAATAATTTTTGCAAGTAGAACAAATATGTCTGCAATGGAAGCATTGAACGTTGAGTCAGCCACTGCCGAAGTGACAGACACACCCCCAACTCCAGCCGGCGACGAAGCAAAGAAACAAAAGAAGCCAAAGCCGAACAACAAAAAGCTGCGACAAGGTAAGTGACCCGAGTCCATTTTGCATGCATCTCACACACATACACATATATTCTATATATGTATAAATATATATGTATATACATATGTACATTCATACATGCATATATCTCACATGCGCAATTCCAATGGTTAATAGAGGCGGCAGCTAAAGCTCTCGCCGAGGGTGGCGAACCGGATGCGACAAATGGCGATGCCGAGGAGAAAAAGGCGCCAACACAGCCGGCCAAGCCGAAGAAGAACAACAGCAAGGGTAAAAAGGGCGGCAACGGTCAAACAGATCCACCCACCATACCCATTTCGGATCTGTTCAGCAATGGCAACTATCCGGAGGGCCAGATAATGGAGTATCCGACGCCCAAGGATTTGCCGGATGATCGCACTGCCAAGGATCGATTTGCGTCCGAGGAGAAGCGCGCTCTCGATCGCATGAACAACGACATCTACATGGAGCTGCGCCAGGCTGCCGAGGCGCATCGCCAGACACGTCAGTATATGCAGAAGTACATTAAGCCCGGCATGACCATGATACAGATATGCGAGGAACTGGAGAACACCGCTCGCCGTCTCATCGGCGAGAACGGACTCGATGCCGGGTTGGCCTTCCCCACCGGATGCTCGCTGAACCATTGCGCTGCCCATTACACGCCCAATGCTGGCGATACCACGGTGCTGCAGTACGATGATGTGTGCAAGATTGATTTTGGCACCCACATCAAGGGACGGATCATCGATTGCGCCTTCACGCTGACATTCAACAATAAGTACGATAAGCTGCTGCAAGCGGTCAAGGAGGCGACCAACACCGGTATCAAGGAGGCCGGCATCGATGTGCGTCTATGCGATGTCGGCTCCGCCATTCAGGAGGTGATGGAATCCTACGAAATCGAACTCGATGGCAAGACATTTCCGATCAAGGCTATACGCAATCTGAACGGACACTCCATTAGCCCGTACCGTAAGCAAATTTCAAATCATTTACCGATTTACCAATTAACTTCGTCAGCCTGCCAACGTTTAAATACCCTTTCTCACTGCTTAGTAGAAGTCGGTTCCAATCTGTTGCAATCTTATTGAGTCTTTAAATAATAATTAATATTACTTAGAATATATTTTACTACGTTTAGTATTTGATTCTATAACCTTCTTTTGAAATAATCGCCAAATTATCGCCTTTTTGTAGAGAAATCTAACGGCCAAAAGCCTTTCACAGTCTCTCAAATCTCAAACTTATGGGCTGGATTAATGTTAGAAACGGTTTTTATAACTTCACTATACAAATACTCAATCGAGTTGAGAGCTGAAGACAATCCCATCATTTTGACTACTTTAGTCTTGAATGATTTTGCTGTACTTGAAGTCCTTGTCCAGTTAGAATGTCCAAGTCAAAAGGACTCGATTTTTATTTTGATTGTAACTGTGGACCAGCCTGAGGCAGATGCTGGTCAAGAATAAAATTACGATCCTCGTCGTCTCATGTTCTTCTCTTAAGTAATCTGTTTGGAATTCTTGCAGGCATTCATGCTGGAAAAACGGTGCCAATTGTTAAGGGCGGCGAATCGACTCGCATGGAGGAGGATGAGTTCTATGCGATTGAGACTTTCGGGTCGACGGGTCGCGGACTGGTGCACGATGACATGGACTGTTCGCATTATATGAAGAACTTTGATTTACCATATGTGCCGCTACGTCTGCAGTCTTCCAAGCAGCTCCTGGGCACCATTAACAAGCATTTTGGCACGCTGGCATTCTGCAAGCGGTGGCTGGATCGTGCTGGTGCCACCAAATACCAGATGGCACTGAAGGATCTGTGCGACAAGGGCATTGTCGAGGCCTATCCACCGCTGTGCGACATCAAGGGCTGCTATACGGCCCAGTATGAGCATACCATTATATTGCGACCCACATGCAAGGAGGTCGTCTCGCGTGGTGATGATTACTAGTATCGAATATGAAACGATCGATCTTCTATAACATCATTTCTGGCATGCATTATACATTTCTATATATATATGTTTGATTATGCATGACTGCAGTTTATAAGTTCAGCTAAGTTCATTCAATTGTTGAAATTTGTGTGAGTGAAAACATTTTGAAAATATATACTGTGCATTATGCTTAGCATTCACACTTGAAGAAATCTGTTCAAATTTTATTGCCGAAGGAAATATGGCACCATAAATCAAATCTGTATTTTCTAATATATTTTCTTTCTCATAAGTCAATTTAATCTGGTTTTTGTTGCGTTTTCACAAAAATATAGCAAGCTTATCTCTAGAAACAATTTTGGAACAATTCCTATAGGACTCTATAAATGTGTTAGTGATGTGTTACCTGGGTTAATATTTATTTTTATTATTATTTGTTTGAATGTTATTATTTTATTGAGAATCCTGCTCCAAGACACCTACACGACAACAGCTTATTGCTATTCCTTGGCTAAGCGTTAGACACGATTTTTTTAATGATGCCCTAAAGATTTATGGAGTGTGTTTTAATATAAGGACTGTGGACGTCAGTCCAAAATCAGGTCAAACAAATGGTACTCAATCCATTTCCGAGCTCTTTTGCCTTGTCCTGTTGGAAGACCCATAATAAAGGCATTACATCAAATACAATTTTCCAATCAAAAGTGATGATCCATAATTGTTTTAGTCCTATGCATCGCACCAACTCAATTATAAAAAAAAGCTAACTATGCCATTATGCTAGTTTTGTAAGCTAAATTTGAATTGTACATTGCAATCGATAGTCACCTTACAAAAGAAATAAAAACCTTTTCCAGCGCACAAAATAATTTTGTTTCTTTGACTGCTTTATTAGAAGTGATTCTTGTAAACTCTAACTTATAATAATTAAACTTCGGTCGCTGTAGCTTTATAGCCGTTGTCCCATTTTGGTCCCATGATGATCCTCTAATTGAATGTGCTGACGGAGGCGTCTAATGTCTTTCCCAATGCTATGCTTCTTGGCTTTGGATATTTCTGACTGAATCCAGCGTTGCCGAATAATGCTGATAAGATAATAAATTGTTCTGTCTAATGACATTTGATATAGTCTGTCATTAGTTCGAGTGCGTATTTGAGTGTGTGTGTGTTATTCGTCACAATAGTGCTTAACTTATTTATCCATTTCTCTTTTGGCTTAATTTAAGTGCTGCTTTGCAAAAGTGAAACTTCTCTTCGGTCTTATAGCTTATGTTTCCTTAAGTAACCTCAGACGGTTTCAAGTTATTTTTTTAAGTTAATAATAGAGACACATTCTTTTACTGCATTTGCCTACTCAGTCCACTCAAAGGCTGGATTGTTCAATTCTGTTTTGGTTCGAGTTGGCTTGGGATTCTTGAGGGCTCTGTAGTAGTAAACAAACCATTTGCCAGTTAAATAGTACAGAATTTCTATATAACTGATTATGCTGAAGCCATACATCAGCGACAGAATGCCGCCAAAACGATCTGTAAGGATTAAAATAAAATACAATTAATGCGAGATAGAGAAAATAGAGAGAAAGAAAATAAGTCTGCAATTCGCTTGGCACTTTTTGTGAATTTAAATTGAAGTAGTTTCTTAAAGCTAATTCAAGTGAGTATCAGCAAAAATCTACGATATTACTCAGCAATACAATCCAATCGCCGACCATGTCCATTTTTGTGGACTGCGCAAAGCGTAGCTTGTAGAACAACTTAATGATGGACAAGGGGCGATCATTATTCAGACCCTTGCTAGAAAGAAAACAAAAGGCTGGCAAATTACTTGAATCAGACATAATTGACAATTACGCACAGTAAACCATGGAAATAGCCGGATGAATTGTAGGTATTTCGTAGGGGAGCCGCGTTGCTGGCGATCTCAAAGTTGACACCATCGCAGGTGGGCAGACAATGGGCACATTGCGTCATGCTGGTGGTATCCTTTCCATCGCCCGGCTCCACAAACGGATACTCATTGTAGCCGAACCAAATGGTGCGCCACTTCATCAGGCAGGGCAAATCGAGGAGCGTGCAGTAGCTGACATTCACATTGGAGCTGCCCGTCAGGGGAGCGGAGGCGCAACCGCAGTGCTGCACCATGCTCTCAATCCGGCAGAGCAACAAGCACTCGTCCAAGGAATAATACGATCTACAAAATAGTAGTGATTATATTAACAAAAAGGAGTAAGACTCTGATTTAACATGATTATGTTAACAAAAAGGAGTCAATAACACCCACTGACTTAACATGATTATGTTAATATCACTCACTGATTTAACAGACGCGTGCCCTCCTCAGGAAAGTAACAGCGACGTATTTGAGGTGTTACGCCCCGCACTGCCTCGCTGGAGTCAAAGAATTTTGGCTGGATGGGCACTTCCACAATGGTATTGTGATCAACGAGTATTTCGCCATTATTATTGGACTGCACTGTGGCATAATCCTCCTTTGGGAATATCAACAGCTGAAAAGATGCAAAAGTAATACTTACTGGTAGTAAATTAACTGCAATTTCGTATAATAATAACGATTATAATATCTCGAAAATGTATGTAATTATATTTGTGTTTAATGCAATTGGTACACTTTGCACATGTTTCATGGTACATTTGTACCAGCCATGCGCCTAACGTAACGATGAGAAAAGTTACGTAGTGTGAATGAAAACGTTAAGCTCGCGTAAATTTGGATAAAAACAATTTTGTTGATAATTTATTTAATAGCAATTGTAGTAGCATATTTAATATATGAAAATTAAATTAGTATTTGTACATTTTAAGCGATATGTACTTGTACCAACTGTGAACGTAACGTAACATTAACATAAATGATATCGCTACTAATTTTCGGCGCTGTCAATCGACTAACGCGCCAGAAGAAGTACTATTTTTGTGTGAGTGCACTTTTATTCAAATTATTGAGTAAAATTACTAAGCAGACAATACGTAGAAGCGTCAAATAGAAAGAAATAAAAGTGCAGTAGGTTTTTTCTTAGCCTCTGGGCGCAAATGTGTCGCGTTTCGACCAGCGAACACTTGACTTCATTGCGGTAACATCGTGGGTAAATGAAAAACTCAGTCTTTTATGAGCATGCATGCATGGGTGTGCACAGGTACGCACCTCTTCTAATGGGTCTAGGGAGTTATGAATGTATGCGAAAGAAGCAACTATATTGTTTATACCGGATCGGTATATCAACCTTCAATTTGTGCGAAAATAGCAGCAACACTATGTCCTTGTCTTTTTGTGTGCGAGCTGCCAAAGCGGGGTGGTTTAACTGTTGACCAATTTTGTAATCATAGCCCGCAAAATGCATGGTGCAAATCTAAAACAGGGTATCATTGTCTCCACATACAAAATTCTTTGTTTCTCGACTCTTACACATACATATACGCATATATGCAAAGATAGGTTGCAACGGGATCATGTCGCAGTGCGCAGACGGCTGTTAGAACCAACAATTTCGCATGTCGAGACAATGATACCCCTTTTATGATTTGCAGTAGACAATGTCGTTAGAAAACAGAGCTACACATGGCAATTTCAGCTTAACAAACATGGAAGTAGATTCTTTCGCATAGATTCTTAGAAGATGTGTTAATAAAAAGTTCAATAGTTGACAGTCACAGAACTGATCGAAAGTTAAACTCATGGGAAGGAAATCTAATTCAATCTATTACAAATCGATAATCTGCTTAACGGTGCAACTCACCCGAAATGCCGTATTGCTTAGATAGATCTCGGTGTGGTCATCTGGCGTTGTATCCTGCAGCACAAACTGTATGCCATTTAATATGGAATTCGACTCGAAGACAACCTCCGGCATAGCCTTCATATCAGCATTGTGCTTGGCGCGCTGTAAACTGCCCAACGTACAAATTAAGCAATGTTCATTTTAACAATTAAAACCCTCTTTTCAGGTTGCAAAAAAACTTTTCTGCTGAGAGCCAAAAAATTAATTAATTAATTAATATATAAGCCTTAACAAGTACACTTTTAATAGTACACTTTTTTTTAAAATAATTTAATCTATTTTTCTTTCACAATTTAATGCTTTTCGATTGGGAAATGAAGGATTGCCGAAGACTATCTTCAAAATATGTAAATTAGGTTCTTTAGACACAGTTCACAAAATTTGTGGATTTCAGTTTTTCGCAAAGTGTTTTACACTGTTATTTTTATATGGAGTTTTCCATGATTGTTAACTACTTTTTGCGAACTGAAAAGAGGTTTTGGGGCAAACTTTGTTTACTCACGGATATTGAGAATAGCTGGGACGGCGATAATTATATATGCAGCACACACTCGACGATGTTGTCCGCTTGACAAACAGTTGACTTGCGTTCACAGGCACGCCAAAGACGATCCCACGGATGACCAGGTCGCCACAGTCTGGCGACAGGCTCCTCACAATGTCATGCACCGAATAACCGCTGCCATTGTAGTAGCTGTTGAGCAGCCAGTGAAGTTGACCCAATTCGGCGACATCCAACGGCGCCTCGTCGTACGCATTCAGATAGAATTTGGTCAGCACCAGCAGGCGGCGAACCAAATCGTTCACAGTCGGCGTAAATTGCGAGGAGTAGTCGCTGCCATTGCGGTGCATGGACTGGTGCTGATAGCTGTCAATGAAATTAGCATTCAAGTTGAGAACTTGAGAGTTGGTATCGCGAGTGCCCGACTCGCAGATACCCTCTAGCCAACTTCAAGCTGCACGCTCATCCTCCCGATGCTGGCCACATTCAAAAGTGTGGCTAATAAGTGAAACCTCTTTGGAGTTTTATTTTTGGTTAAGTTATTTATGACTTAAGCGAGTGTCAATCTTGATTGCAAAACTTGCTATTTTCACGCTACATTTTAAATTTTACAACGATCGCTGGCAGCTGCATTACCTAGATAATGAACATAGATTTTTTTGCTGTGCCATAAATAAGATTTACCCAATTGACATATCAGCAAAGGCTATCGCAAACCTTCCAAAGTCTACAAACTCACGCCTATAAAAGCGAACCAAACAACGACTTCGAATTTAGAACAACGACAACCATGTCGCTGAACAAGTCGCTACTGTTAGCCCTGTTGGGCCTCTTGGCCACATTTGGATTAAGTCAGGCGGAGCGAGTTCGCTACGACAACTATCGCATGTACAAGGCCAATGCGGAGAATGTCGACCAGCTAGCTGTGCTCAAGGATCTGGAGGGATCTAGTGACTCCATCATATTCCTGGATGGAGTTCACATTGTTGGCGCTGATGTGCAAATGGTTGTTGCCCCACACAAGGTGCCTGATCTGCTAGAGGTGCTGGGCAGGGCTGAGATCAAGTATGAGTTGAAGTCAAAGGATTTCCAGAAGTCAATGGATGAGGTCGAGGAAAAAGTTGCCATCAAGGGTCGCGCCGTTGAGGACTACAACTGGGCGCAGTACTATGAACTGGATGACACCTACACCTGGATGAGAAACCTGGCCATGAAGTACCCTCAAGTTGTCACCCTGATTGAGGGCGGCAAGACCTATCAGGGACGTTCAATTCTGGGTGTGAAGATCTCCAAGAGCCAGAGCGAGAAGCCCGGCATCTTCCTCGAGGGTGGCATTCACGCCCGCGAGTGGATTGCTCCAGCTGCAGCCACCTATATAATCAATCAACTTCTGACCTCCAACGTGAACTCCATCAAGGAGTTGGCCGATAACTACAACTGGTACGTCTTTCCCCATGCCAATCCTGATGGTTATGTCTACACTCACACCAAGGATCGCATGTGGCGCAAGACTCGTACTCCTTATGGCAGTTGTTTCGGCGCTGATCCTAACCGCAACTGGGCCTTCCACTGGAACGAGGTGGGTGCCAGCAACAGCGCTTGCTCGGACACTTATGCCGGTCCGTCGGCCTTCTCCGAGATTGAGACCCGATCGCTGTCCAACTACATTGCCTCGCTGAAGGGCAAGATCCAACTGTATGTCTCCTTCCACGCCTACTCGCAGTATCTCCTGTATCCCTATGGACACACCAAGAGTTTGCCCGACAACGTCAAGGACTTCAAGCAGGTATTCAATGCAGCCATATCGGCTATCTCCAAGCGCTACAATACCAAGTACACTGGTGGAAATATCTATGATGCCATCTATCCGGCAGCTGGCGCCAGTGTTGATTGGGCCTATGGCACTCAGGATGTGCGCATGTCCTTCTGCTACGAGCTGCGTCCCTCATCTAACTCCTACATTACAGGCTTCAAGCTGCCTGCTAACCAGATCGTGCCCGCCAGCGAGGAGGTCTTGGACTCAATTACCGCCATGGTTGGCGAGGTCAAGAAATTGGGCTATTTCGATTAGAGATTTGAGAAATAAACGACTCACATTTTGGAGGCATAGCCTTGCATTAAACGCTTGCTGATCATATTTGAGCGGCAGACGCCGACGGCGGGAAATGGGCTGTTGGAGACATGCACCAGATTGGGTGCCATGTGAATTTCAGTCGGCTGGTCGATGTACTCGATTGTCAGGTTGACGATAACGATGTGTGTCCAGACAACAACCACAGCAAGAAACGCCAGCCAGAAAGCTCTGTCAATAGAACAATATATATAAATAATTGGGTTAGTTGGGAATTGGGCCTTGTTTCTTTCTCACTTGGCATATTGCACGGGCGTGTGGAGCAGCAATGGTTGTAATCCATTGATATAACTGTGACGCAGAAATTCTCTAAAGAGTCTCCGATAACTGAAGTCATCCACTTCAGATAGTTGGGCCATAGTGCTAATGGCCACTAAATGGAATGAAAGTCGTCCAATCATTTTATAGGGCTGTCTGTGACAAAGCTCATCAATCAACGCGCCTAATTGAAATGTGTCACAGCAGTTGAGGAGCTGTCAGAGAATGATGACCAGCTCGTTGATTGATGAGCTTCAATATGCATGTAGAAAACAAAAGCAATCTCAGGAATACTGGGGAAATATACACATATTAAATCATTTCAACCATATAAAAAAGTAATTTTATTTAAAATTTCAAATAATAAATAATACAAAAAATGAATAATAAGATAACGCTTTGATTCTGTGGGTGCCCACAATTAATAATTCTATCATGCTATATTCCAGTCATTTTGGATCCAAATATTTAGTTCTTGAAATGTTTTGCTTAGCTAATCGGCGAACAAAATAAACATATATAGTTTAGTTTATAGACTGCGAGTCATTCAATAAAACACAGTTAAGCCCAAGTGCTTTATGTATTTGTTCTCAAGAAGTATAGTAAAATGTCTATAAAATCATTTTGTTAATGCTTAAAGTATTTGCGGTGATTTATACTTCAGTAATCGTGGCACTGATAACGATTTAGATAACGATTTAGATGCAGATAACTCCAATATTTATGCTTCCAAGAATGGACACTTTAAGCCGAAGGGTTATAAATAAGATTTGGCTATCAAAAAGATTTGGCGCTTATCAAACACGTTCACTATCAACAGCCATCGACTATATAAGCCAATCTAACACGATTGTCTAATTTAGAACAACGACAACCATGTCGCTGAACAAGTCGCTACTGTTAGCCCTGTTGGGCCTCTTGGCCACATTTGGATTAAGTCAGGCGGAGCGTGTTCGCTACGACAACTATCGCATGTACAAGGCAAATGCGGAGAATGTCGACCAGCTAGCTGTGCTCAAGGATCTGGAGGGATCTAGTGACTCCATCATATTCCTGGATGGAGTTCACATTGTTGGCGCTGATGTGCAAATGGTTGTTGCCCCACACAAGGTGCCTGATCTGCTAGAGGTGCTGGGCAGGGCTGAGATCAAGTATGAGTTGAAGTCAAAGGATTTCCAGAAGTCAATGGATGAGGTCGAGGAAAAAGTTGCCATCAAGGGTCGTGCCGATGAGGAATACAACTGGGCGCAGTACTATGAACTGGATGATACCTACGATTGGATGGTGAGCTTGGCTAAGAAGTACCCTCATGTTGTCACCCTGATTGAGGGCGGCAAGACCTATCAGGGACGTTCAATTCTGGGTGTGAAGATCTCCAAGAGCCAGAGCGAGAAGCCCGGCATCTTCCTCGAGGCTGGCATTCACGCCCGCGAGTGGATTGGTCCAGCTGCTGCCACCTATATAGTCAATCAACTTCTGACCTCCAACGTGGACTCCACCAAGGAGTTGGCCGATAACTACAACTGGTACGTCTTTCCCCATGCCAATCCTGATGGTTATGTCTACACTCACACCAAGGATCGCATGTGGCGCAAGACTCGTACTCCTTATGGCAGTTGTTTCGGCGCTGATCCTAACCGCAACTGGGGCTTCCACTGGAACGAGGTGGGCGCCAGCGACAGCGCTTGCTCGGACACTTATGCCGGTCCGTCGGCCTTCTCCGAGATTGAGACCCGATCGCTGGCCAACTACATTGCCTCGCTGAAGGGCAAGATCCAACTGTATGTCTCCTTCCACTCCTACTCGCAGTATCTTCTCTATCCATATGGACACACTGGTGATCTGCCTGACAACGTCAAGGACTTCGAGCAGGTCTTCGACGCAGCCATATCGGCTATCTCCAAGCGCTACAATACCAAGTACACTGGTGGAAATATCTATGATGCCATCTATCCGGCAGCTGGCGCCAGTGTTGATTGGGCCTATGGCACTCAGGATGTGCGCATGTCCTTCTGCTACGAGCTGCGTCCCAAATCGAGTTCCATCCTCACCGGCTTCAAGCTGCCTGCGGAACAGATCATACCCGCCAGCGAGGAGGTCTTTGACTCAATTTTCGCCATGGTTGGCGAGGTCAAGAAATTGGGCTACTTCGATTAAATAAATTCCATCATTTAGTTTCTGAGTGATTATATTTTTGAATTGATTTGTGATTCACATTTTTGTTGTTTCTGGTTTTATTCCCTTCTGTAATAATTAGTTAATTAGGCATAAATAATGACAGTTTTTGATCCGGTGGATTACTTTCATAACAATAGATAAAATAGATGAGACCACCTATCTCATAAACCAGTTTATGTTTAGTCTATTTATATCCAGGTTTAATGATAATACTCAAGTATTGGATGAATCGCAATTGTGTTGATGCGGCTTAGTCTCGATCTCGATTGATGTAGTTAAACATGGGTCGAAATGTTAGAAAGTAGACAAACTCAAAGGCAGTCACAATGCTGAAGCCAAGAATGAGACCCAGCAGGCCACCAAATGAAGCTGTCGATTAATAGACCAAACAAATAATTAATTTTCATGAAAATTGCAAAACTCACCTAGAGCGGAGAGCCAATTCTGAAAGATCTCCATGCGATATCTGGTGGACATCAAATCGCTGTAGAAAACATGCACCAATATGCTATCTGTTTGATTGGAACTATAGATGGAAATGGGTTAAATCCGATTTGGAGGACTCATGCTCAAGTTCCTCACTTGCTGATCACTTTCTTATCCAGTCTGCCAATGGTGCTCTCTGAAGCATAAAGATTTGACTGACAGTCGGGTAGACAATCACAGGGAAAGCTGATCGTGTGCCGCACTATGGAGATCGGTGAGTCCAGATTGCCCAAAGCACGAGAAAAGAAACCTGCAAACGAGTAGCAAATTTTAATATTATTCAATTATGTTTCCTAAACGACATACTCGATACTCACGCTTGCTTTCGATCATGCAGTTCAAGTCAAGAATTCCGCAGATCTTGGCGGTGCCATTGTGTGCCAGATAGGCGGGCAGGCAGCCGCAGCGGCGCAGAGTCATCTGCATTCGGCACATGAACATGCAGTTGATGAAGGAGTAGCGTCTGAGGCCATCCAAGGTTCGTTCAGCGCCGAACATGCAGTTCCTCCAGCGAAAATCCATTTGCCGTATGTCCCGGGTGGCATACGTCGATTCCGGATTGATGCGAACGAAACTCTCACGCGTGGATGTGACCATCTTGGTCTCCGCGTTCTCATCGGGATAGTTGTACGCATCGTGGATGAGCAGGCGAAACCCAAAGCCACTGAAGAAGGTGCCATAATAATCGGCGACCATGGGATCCAGCAGCACTGATAGGCCAGTGGGATAACCACAGCCAGTAACCCGATAAGGACGCTTGGGCACCTGGTAAGCAATTTTACTATAACAGTCGACGCACAAAGGAAACGAATTGAATTAAATTGAATTTAGAATAAAATTCTAAGTTTAATATTTATAAATTAAAAAATAAGAAATATTTATACAATTTCTGGTGGTATTCAAATGCAAAATGGTCCAAAATTTTGGAAACCACCCAAAAAAAAACTAATAAGACCAAAAAAAAATTTAATTTAGAATTGAGTTCATAATAACAAGTTATAATTAGTAGTAAAACGATTAAGAAAAATATAAAATGTTATATGCTAGACACAAGATTATTTTCTGTCTCGTTGATTATAAATATTATTTATGTCTTCATCATTTTAAATGAGGAGTCAATATATCTATCTTCTCAAGTTATACCTATTCTACTCACATGGGAAAATTATTGGATGTGGCACCAAAGTAATTGAAACTACAGCAGATACCCTGTAAAGTGAATACACGCTGAAAGAGACTCTCACAGCGCGTCTTGATGCCCTTCCACACACAGCGTGAGATCATGTCCAGGCAGTCGGGTGACAGGCGATTCATTAGCTCCGTTAGAGTCATGTTATTCAGGCTCAATATCCTGTCATAGATCGCCAAGGAACTGTTGCTAATAGTCGTTCCCACGGACATAAGCGTTAAGTTAAAGAGTTCCCGCAGATGCTCCTTTGTGGCACTGGGTGGCAGTTGCCTGAAGAGGTGTGAGACATAAATTAATTACTAGCTACCTCAAAAAAAATGTATGAATTACAAAGTTTTTCTTCGTTTTAGAAATAATTTCTAAATGTAGCAGAACATTTTTCTAGCAATACGAAAAATTGTGCTTTTTATAATTTTGTAAATATTTTCTACAATTAAGAAATTAATTTCCAAGAAGTACAAATGTAAATCTCTGCGAAACCTTTAATTTTAGAAATTTACTTACATCTAAATTTTTTTTCTGAGTGTACTTCAATATATTTAGATATTCAGTCTTTACTCACAGTTTCTGCAGCAAGTCGGTCGCTTTAGTCTTCGAAACTCGGTTAAAATTGCAAATGGTGACCGCGGGAAAGGGTATGTTCCACGTGGGAAAATGTGAGCTCTCGATGACCGTAACCGTTGGCGTCTCCCGATTCGAATACCATGATACCAAGACTAGGGTTATTGCTGCGATGATGGCCGCAATGACTACACCCAGCCAGAAAAGGCGCTCATTGCGACTGATGTCCTGTCGCGTGATATAGCTGAATCCATGGAGCGATGTCGTCTGGCAGTAATTGCGCAGATTATCCATAAACCAACTGCGCACCTCTCGCAGCTGGCACAATTTCAAGCGCCGCCGACTGCGATTTGTTGGGGCGCCAGCCTGCGAATGAAAGGTGCTGCTGATCCTGCTGCGATTCGCCGGGATCTTAGCTAGATTCTGCTCGGTTTGCACCAGTCGCAAATCGAAGATGCGTCGCTTCTTAAACGCCATGCCGAACACATCCAACTTGCTGCGACAACTGCTCGAAATGTGTCCATTAGCTGCCGCCTAATTAGCTCGTCCTAATTACCCTTTGCTGCTGCTGCTGCCAGTTGACGACGACGTCGCCGTCGCAATCGATAGCGTATCTGTTGTCGGGTCAGCCAATTACAAGTGGGTCGAACACACACAAAGAATATCAGCTCAAAGACCGACACGAAACTGCAGCCCATAAATAGACCAGTGATGCCGCCAAAGGTGCCTGTCACATTAGCATTGATATGTATACATCATTATTATTACAATTACAGTGCAACTTGGCTATAATTAACATACATATGTATGTTTTTACTTATTAGGATACATTTTTCTAGCTGTTGGCAGCAGCAGCAGCAACATAAAGCCATCAATTTTAGCCATTAAAATAATGGTTTCTTTATTTGTAATTTTAGTTGTTTACAATTTTAAAAATAACTATTCTTGTTATACGCTGAGCCACATATTTATGTATATATATATACATATATATATACTTGATCTACTAAATTTACAATTCAGTCCTCGCAAATCCTTACTATATGCATTCGCTTTTTTTCTACTTCGGTTTTAAGAAAAACATTTCTAAGAAGTAAGCATTATTAATTAAGAAAACTATTTCTTAGAAGTGAAAATTCAAACCTCAATTTTTAGGAAAAGCTCTTTCAAATTAAATATATGCATTTTATGAAGTCAAAAATAAAACTAATGTTTAAAGCAATATAAGGAATACAAAAAAATATGGCGATTTATTAAAATCGATGGCGATTTTCTTATGATTGTTTTTTTAATAATAAAATTAATTTGTTTTAGCTCCAAAAAGTAATTTTTAATTCAAACGCTCATATCTATCTTAATATGTGTCTAATTGCCGTTTTCACGTAAATTTGGCATAATATTTAAAGAAAAATAATAAATTTAACGTTTTTAAGGATATTTGGTTCCGAAACTGTCATTTCGGGATAATAATAAGAATAAATAAAATCAGTTCAGGCAGTTGGGTTTTCCAGTTGGGTTTTTTTTCGGTTTTGATGCCGAATTACAATCGGTAAAAATACAATTCCGTTTTCAATACCTTGCTTGCCACTTACCTATAAAACTCAGCCAATTCTCAAAGACATCCAATCGCAGCTGTTCGGCGTTCAACGAGTCACAATAAATGTGCAGCAGCAGCTCGTCCGAGGCATTCAAGTTGTTACTGTTGTGGTTAAAATGATATATACAAATGCAGATACGATAAATATACAATATTTGGGTGCACTTACTACAAGGCGTCATTGGTGGGGGGCGCGGCTTGGCTGGCATCTAGAGCTGCCACATCAGTGTGCACTTCATAACGGTTAAACTGACAGGGTGGCAAGCAGTTGCAGAGGCTCTGCAACTGATCCCAGCTAATTACTATGTAGAAAAAAGAGTTCAAACTTTGAAGTGGAATTTTGATTACATGTTTTTTTTTATAAATATAAGCATGAGCTATGAGTTAAAATCGGATTAAATTTTAAAAATTCGCATTACTTTTGCCTTTCTTAATTTCGGTTTGGATTTTTCTACAATTTATAACAAAGATATGTCTAATTTCCAGGGAAATATGAGAATTCGCATATTCGTTTTATTTATCTTGTTATTTATTTTGTGACGATTTTTGTAGGGTGCACTCACCCTGCTGCTGAAGACATTGAAGCTGTGCCAGTTGGCACAAAGTCCAATGCGATCTCTTAGGCATATGCGGATGCACACAGCCGCAGATGTGGTAGACTCTTTCGCTGTGGCACTCTGCCAGGCAATTGTCCTGACTGTAGGCAGGGAAAGAGAATAGCGAGCGCTCATTGCTCAGATAACAGCCGCGGGTGTTGGGCTCCAGGCTGTCCAGATAGGCTGTGGCATGTGTGCTGTAGGGCTTTAGCATCAGATGCACCTCCGTGCCACTCGGCACAAGTACGCGCTGCGTGGCCGCATCAATTGAGGTGTGTGCCTCATGCAGCAGCACCTGGAAACCCGTTGCTGCCGTTGCAGTGCTGCCATAATCCTCAATTTTGGTGGCCAGACGCAGAGTTAGACTCGTGGCAGGATTATCAGATGTCTGTCTAAGGCTGCAGCAACGACCCTCTGTGTAGCTCCAAACGGTTGTCATTAGTTGCTTGCAACTTTGCGGATTCCACCCCAGCCATTTACAACCAATCAATTGTTGCTCACAAATCTGTGGCGACAACTGCTCCAATAGCTGCGACCAAGTCTCATTTTGGTCACTCAACTGTTTGATTAGAGTCTGATTAATGCCAGGCGAGCTTCTGCGACTCAGCCATGGCAGCTGCTGTAGCATTTGCACGGGCACCGACCACTTATTGGCTCTGATCGACAGCTGCTGTTTAGAGATGCGATTTAGACCACATATTGTTATGGCTGGAAGGGGCAAACGATTGGCGGACAAAGGCTGCATCATGCTCTCAATATAGCTTCTGGTTGGCGTCTCTGCCGACATGCCGTAGGACATGATCAGGACGAGGAGGGACAGTAGTATCGCCACACAGATCAAGAGCCACCATAGCACACGCTGCCAGGTTTTTGCCCCAACAAATACATGGAAGCCATGTATGCTCGACATTTCACAGTAGATCTCAAAGCCCGTCTTCGACTTGCACAGTCCATCATCGTTGCGAGCACGCAGAAAGTTGAGGAATCGCGGCAGCGGCATCTGTTCCACATTCTTGGATAATTTTATGTGCGCTGTGCGCCACCATCTGACTAATTTCCATCTTTGTAGGGTTTTTTGAAGTTTGAAGCATTTCGTTTCGGGTTTTTTTGCGGGCTTATCAAAGCATTGTAGTGGCGTTATCTTATGCGGTCTCTTAGGCCGCAAATAATTCTCAAAGTTGATTAGATAGATCGGCTGCGAACCTAGTTTCTTGGCTATTGGCATTTTTTACTCTGTTAATCAAATCTTTTTACTCTGTTTGCTGAGCAGAATGGCGTATTCAGTGAACGATTTCACTTTCTAATTCACAGAAGTAAAGCACACAAAATTTAAGCTCCTCGACACTTCCTAGTCCAAACTATTTTCAATTTCCAATTGTTCTTGTTTTATATATATAGGCCCACCAACCATGTCAAGGCCTCTCCTCGCTCCAAGACACGTAACACGCGTTACACCCACTATAGTAATTTGACTCCGTCACGCCCTTCACTTGTAGTACATTTCGCTATCATTCGCTGCTCCATTTATAATCAGTACAACTCATCAATGATTATCTTACAAGCAAAAAAAAATGAATAAAATAATAACAGAAAAGAATAAAGACAATTAGCCATTTGCTTATATGTTTTTAGTTAAAGAGCCACACAAGCGATAAGCTTTTTAAACAATTAACAATAGAAAATTGTTTACTGCAAAATATTATTTTCTATTCCTACAAAGTTACTGCGGTTATTATGCATTAATTAACTAACAAAATGACTATTTCTTGTTGTTATTATTATTTGAACTAGCTAAGCTCCATCTAAAAGGAAAGGCAGGCATTGAAAATACTCTTATATTATATATTCTAGCCTGAGTCTATTTCCCAAGTGTCATGTACCTTGATATTGTATAAATACAAGATATAACAGTACACAAGATTGAAAAAATATTTCAGTATCAACATTTGTCTTTTACATACTATATTTTCATATATATTTATAATCCAAACAATCTATTTTGTGTGTTAATAAGATTAATTTCCTTTCTGCACGTAGTTTATTCGTTGTCTATAAAAAGTTAATTTTGCTGTTGATTTTTATTTCATTAAAAGTCCAGCTGAAATATACTCTGATTGTGAGTAATTTGCGGCATCAATATGAAAATTAGTTTATTAAGTTGCTTCACAAGTAATGGAAAAATATTTTGAATTCTTTGAAAGGAATGATTTGTGGCCCTGAAAAGGGCCTTTTGCTGCTAACTGGTTTTCTGCCTGCAATTTACTTGGAGCTAGTGTACTTGGTGACTGCTTTGGTTCCCTCACTGACGGCGTGCTTAGCCAACTCTCCGGGCAGTAATAGACGGACAGCAGTTTGGATTTCCCGACTTGTGATGGTTGAACGTTTGTTGTAGTGGGCCAAACGAGATGCCTCGGCAGCAATACGCTCAAAAATATCATTCACGAAGCTGTTCATGATGCTCATTGCCTTTGACGAAATGCCTGTGTCAGGATGGACTTGCTTCAACACTTTGTAAATGTAGATGGCATAGCTTTCCTTCCTCTTGCGCTTCTTCTTCTTGTCATTCTTGGTGATGTTCTTTTGAGCCTTGCCAGCCTTTTTGGCTGCCTTTCCACTAGTTTTCGGCGGCATTCTTAATACTTATTCACTTCACTTTGATTAACTTCACAATGTGTTCAGCACACCGAAAATGCTTATCATATATACTCTCGTTTGAACGACGCTTTCATGTTAAAATCCACCACTACGCTCGAATTACTGCGCAGCTGTTCATTCCTAACCTGAAGAAGTAGGTGGCTGAAAAACTATAAATACAATGACGGCTTGTTTGTCGGAATCATTCGGTATTTGATATTTGTGTGTTGAGAGTGACTAATTTGTGAACTAAATAACAATGTCTGGTCGTGGTAAAGGTGGAAAAGTAAAGGGAAAGGCAAAGTCGCGTTCCAACCGCGCTGGACTCCAGTTTCCCGTGGGTCGTATTCACCGTCTTCTTCGCAAGGGCAACTACGCCGAGCGTGTTGGTGCCGGTGCTCCTGTGTACTTAGCTGCCGTTATGGAATACTTGGCCGCTGAAGTCTTGGAGTTGGCTGGCAATGCTGCTCGTGATAATAAGAAAACTAGGATTATCCCTCGCCATCTGCAATTGGCCATCCGCAACGATGAAGAGTTAAATAAACTGCTTTCGGGCGTTACCATTGCGCAGGGTGGTGTTTTACCCAACATCCAGGCCGTTCTACTCCCCAAGAAGACGGAAAAGAAGGCATAAACTACCAGACTACTCTCAAATAGCATGTACATATGTAAAAAAAAAACTCAATCAAACGTCCTTTTCAGGACGACCAAAATATGTAAAAGAGATTTAATTTTTCATTGACTATATTTGAATTCCCACGGTCGAAAACCCCCTAAAAGAAATGTAAGAAAAGTACAGTTGGTGTCAAAACAGTATCATCTACCTGAGGAGTAAGGGTATTTCCTACTTTTTGCTCTTCGCTGTGAATTGTGTTTTTTTTTTACTTACATTCACCGATAGACTCCTCCTTAAGAAACCATTTCTTTTAATTTTTAAAGTAAATTTAATTTAATTATATAATTTTATTTAATTAATTTGCTACATTTAGTATCTTTCTGCTGACATTAAATAAATAGATAGTAGCGTATTCTTGGCTGACGCTTCACTTGCTTTTTAAGTGGATGTGATGTGTGTGATGCCATAAAAGCAAATATTAAGCGCATGACATTTGCCAACGACCATACTACGCTGAATACATCGGTTCTCGTCCGATCACCGAAATTAAGCAGCGTCGGGCGCGGTTAGTACTTAGATGGGGGACCGCTTGGGAACACCGCGTGTTGTTGGCATCTATTTGGTGTTTCAACACTTTTTTTGTTAAATTATTTGTATTTTATAAAGCAATGCTAAATAAAAGTATATTTCAGGTGCATATTACTTGGCTAGATATTGAATATTTTTCATCTCTTTTGAGTAAAGATTTGGTGGTCCTGAAAAGGACCGATTGGTATGACTGCACTTGTACATATTTGTATTTGGGATTTAGTTTTTAGCCGCCAAAACCGTATAGGGTACGGCCTTGTCTCTTCAGCGCATAGACAACATCCATGGCAGTGACCGTCTTCCTCTTGGCATGCTCGGTGTATGTGACCGCATCGCGGATAACGTTTTCCAAGAATACCTTTAGAACACCACGAGTTTCTTCATAAATGAGTCCTGAGATACGTTTCACACCACCACGACGAGCTAAACGACGAATAGCTGGCTTCGTGATGCCCTGGATGTTATCACGCAACACTTTGCGATGACGTTTAGCGCCGCCTTTACCCAAACCTTTGCCACCTTTACCACGACCAGTCATTTTTCACTTTTAATTCACACTTTACACCACGAATGCCAGAAACAAAGTAATGCTGCTTCGTCGCAAGCGCTTCTATTTATACCAAAAAGAGCAAACTCTTGAGCGAGTGCACAGATATTTCTATCCCGCTCACACACTACCCTCGCTTAACGAGCAGTTTTCTATATAAATGAGCAGCAAACCAGCGGACGATTATTGTGTTTTCAACAGTGAGAGTGTAAACAGTGTTATAGAAAGAGAAAAATGGCGCGTACTAAGCAGACTGCTCGTAAATCGACGGGAGGCAAGGCTCCTCGCAAACAGTTGGCAACTAAGGCAGCACGTAAAAGTGCTCCAGCAACCGGTGGTGTGAAGAAACCTCATCGCTATCGTCCCGGTACAGTTGCACTGCGTGAAATTCGTCGCTACCAGAAGAGCACAGAGTTGCTTATCCGCAAGCTGCCGTTCCAGCGTTTAGTACGCGAAATTGCTCAGGACTTCAAGACCGATTTACGTTTCCAGAGTTCGGCTGTGATGGCTCTGCAAGAAGCTAGCGAAGCCTACCTAGTTGGCCTATTTGAAGACACGAACTTGTGTGCTATCCATGCTAAGCGTGTCACCATCATGCCCAAAGATATCCAACTGGCCAGACGCATTCGTGGCGAACGTGCTTAAATTGTAAATTGTAAAGCATCAATTGTAACCAAATCGGTCCTTTTCAGGACCACAAAATACTTTCAACAAAGAGATTTGAGTTTTCATAAATAATATTTGAATGAATAATTCAGCTATTCAGGCTTTAAAAAACGTTTAGATATAATTAGGAAATATTACAGAAGATAATTATTGCGAAATGTTTTACTCAATATACATAAATATATTATTTACTGTATTACAATCAGTATGTAAATAGCAAAGCAAGAAAAGCAGTAAATATTTTTCGAATTGCAATTACAATAATGGATTCCCTTTTGAAGAAATGTATATAAATAAAGATTCAAGTTGCACATCTAATGTGTTGCTCGTGATTATATTACTTTCAATTTTGATGTGAACATGCAGTTCATATAATATTTTCTCATTCGATCCGATATATATGTTTCTTTAGAGAGACATGTCGTAATCTGATAGACAACAATGATATAAATAAAGAATAATGTGACTTTTAATAAGTTGCTCGCTTGATACGAGTATTGTGGTCATCTGGATGTTGCATGTACAATTCATCTGTAATCGTTTGATTTTGGTATTACAATAATTATCAAACAGATGTAACTGAAGTTAATATACATGTAATATATAAAATAAGTAGGTATTAATTATTCAAGAAGAATTTATATGTTTTCGATACATTTTTCTCTTGTTGCTTGCACTCCAAGCTAGTCAATTTTTTACAGCTAATGGCCAAGTTAAAAGCATGTTTAAAAAATGATTTAATCACTTCTATTCTTTTTAACTATTGTGTTTCAGTAAAGAAAAGTTTAAATAATACAATTAATATTATAATTTTCTAAATTTTGTTGTAATTATATTAAAAAGAGTTGTTTTTCACTAACAAATGTTGCGTGATGGAACAAATCGAGACTTTGCACGACTTCCACGACTCGGTGATTTAAGATAATAAATTCAAATCTATTATATTTAGTTGCTCAAATATTTTAAACATTATCCACATTTACATTCTTTTCTATTTGCAAATAAATCGATTGTAAATGGCAAATTAACAATAAGACGTTGGCAATCTTTCACATGACAAACGTTCAATGCCGTAAACATTCTCGTTCGGCTCTCCTCCTCGATTCTCACTCAATCGAGTGACCAAATAGCATGGTGAGTTTCAGCAAATTTGTACCATTAAAGTGTAAATCGTTGTGAAAGTGAACTAAAGTGAAATATGTCTGATTCAGCAGTTGCCACAATCGCCTCTCCCGTGACTGCCACACCAGCTGCAGCCGAGAAGAAGGTGGCCACCAAGAAGGCAGCATCAGGATTGAAGGCAAAGAGGACAACAGCTGGAGCATCACACCCGCCAACTCAGCAAATGGTAGATGCTTCGATAAAAAACTTGAAGGAGCGTGGTGGCTCATCGCTTCTGGCAATTAAGAAATACATTAGTGCCACCTACAAGTGCGATGCCCAGAAATTAGCACCGTTCATTAAGAAGTACTTGAGGACTGCAGTTGCAAGTGGAAAGCTGGTCCAAACAAAGGGCAAGGGTGCATCTGGTTCGTTTAAACTGTCTGCATCAGCCAAAAAAGAGCCGAAGCCAAAGGCTTCTCCTCTGGAGAAGAAAACCACAGCAGCATCAGCAGCAGCAGCTAAAAAGAATAAATCAGCTACAGTTGACAAGAAGAAGCCATCAAAGGTAGCCACCGCCAGCAAAAAGAGCGCTGAGAAATCGAAGGCAGATAAGGCAAAAGCAAAAGCAAAGGCAAAGGCAGTAGCAAAGGATGCTAAGAAAACGGGTACAGTAAAGGCTAAACCCACCACAGCAGATGCAAAAGCAAAGGCAAATGCCAAACAAAGCGCAGCAAAGGCAAAGACACCAAAGCCCAAGACACAAGCCACAAGTGCTAAGCCGAAGCAGGCAAAGGCAGTAGCAAAGCCAGCGACACCGAAAAAAGCTTCTGCCAAGAAGCCGAAGGCCGCCAAGAAGTAAAAAACACACTCTTAATCAGAGTAGAAGCGAAATTCTGGATTTCTGAATTATGACATTCGCCTTCGCATTTTAACAAAGCCCTTTTCAGGGCTACAATTTATGTATTTTTAAAGAGAGAAAAATATTTCCAGACTTATTCAGTATCTGTTTTTGCTTTAAAGACTATTTCCATATATTTGTTGCACATACTTCGTAAGAATATTTATTTTGTGTGTTAATAAGACTAATTTACTTTCTCCGCTTACTTTATTCGTTGTGGGAACTATAAAAAGGTAATTTTGCTGTTGATTTTTGCTTTTTACTTTTTGCTCTTCGCTGTGAATTGTGTTTTTTTTTTTACATACATTCACCGATAGACTCCTTAATATAACATTTCTTTTAATTTTTAATGTAAATTTAAAATGAAATTTTTTTAATTAATTTGCTACATTTAGTAACTTTCTGCTGAAATTAACTAAATACACAGTAGCGTATTCTTGGCTGACGCTTCATTTGCTTTTTAAATGGATGTGATGTGTGTGATGCCATAAAAGCAAATATTAAGCGTATGACATTTGCCAACGACCATACTACGCTGAATACATCGGTTCTCGTCCGATCACCGAAATTAAGCAGCGTCGGGCGCGGTTAGTACTTAGATGGGGGACCGCTTGGGAACACCGCGTGTTGTTGGCATCCATTTGGTGTTTCAACACTTTTTTTTGTTAAATTATTTGTATTTTATAAAGCAAATGCTAAATAAAAGTATATTTCAGGTGCATATTACTTGGCTAGATATTGAATATTTTTCATCTCTTTTGAGTAAAGATTTGGTGGTCCTGAAAAGGACCGATTGGTATGACTGTACTTGTACATATTTGTATTTGGGATTTAGTTTTTAGCCGCCAAAACCGTATAGGGTACGGCCTTGTCTCTTCAGCGCATAGACAACATCCATGGCAGTGACCGTCTTCCTCTTGGCATGCTCGGTGTATGTGACCGCATCGCGGATAACGTTTTCCAAGAACACCTTGAGAACACCACGAGTTTCTTCATAAATGAGTCCTGAGATACGTTTCACACCACCACGACGAGCTAAACGACGAATAGCTGGCTTCGTGATGCCCTGGATGTTATCACGCAACACTTTGCGATGACGTTTAGCGCCGCCTTTACCCAAACCTTTGCCACCTTTACCACGACCAGTCATTTTTCACTTTTAATTCACACTTTACACCACGAATGCCAGAAACAAAGTAATGCTGCTTCGTCGCAAGCGCTTCTATTTATACCAAAAAGAGCAAACTCTTGAGCGAGTGCACAGATATTTCTATCCCGCTCACACACTACCCTCGCTTAACGAGCAGTTTTCTATATAAACGAGCAGCAAAACGAGCGGGCGATTATTGTGTTTTCAACAGTGAGAGTGTAAACAGTGTTGTAGAAAGAGAAAAATGGCGCGTACTAAGCAGACTGCTCGTAAATCGACGGGAGGCAAGGCTCCTCGCAAACAGTTGGCAACTAAGGCAGCACGTAAAAGTGCTCCAGCAACCGGTGGTGTGAAGAAACCTCATCGCTATCGTCCCGGTACAGTTGCACTGCGTGAAATTCGTCGCTACCAGAAGAGCACAGAGTTGCTTATCCGCAAGCTGCCGTTCCAGCGTTTAGTACGCGAAATTGCTCAGGACTTCAAGACCGATTTACGTTTCCAGAGTTCGGCTGTGATGGCTCTGCAAGAAGCTAGCGAAGCCTACCTGGTTGGCCTATTTGAAGACACGAACTTGTGTGCTATCCATGCTAAGCGTGTCACCATCATGCCCAAAGATATCCAACTTGCCAGACGCATTCGTGGCGAACGTGCCTAAATTGTAAATTGTCAAACATCAATTGTAACCAAATCGGTCCTTTTCAGGACCACAAAATACTTTCAACAAAGAGATTTGAGTTTTCATAAATAATATTTTAATGAATAACTCAGCTATTCAGCTATACTTACGAAATATGTTTTTCCTTTGAGGGCTGTATTTCCATATATTTATTGCATATACTTCTGAGGTATATTTATAAGCCAATCTATTTTGTGTGTTAATAAGATTAATTTCCTTTCTGCACCTTTATTCGTTGTGGGAACTATAAAAAGGTAATTTTGCTGTTGATTTTTATTTCATTAAAAGTCCAGCTAAAATATACTCTGTGAGTAATTTGCGGCATCAATAGAATAGAATATGAAAATTAGTTTATTAAGTTGCTTCACCAGTAATGGAAAAATATTTTGAATTCTTTGAAAGGAATGATTTGTGGCCCTGAAAAGGGCCTTTTGCTGCTAACTGGTTTTCTGCCTGCAATTTACTTGGAGCTAGTGTACTTGGTGACTGCTTTGGTTCCCTCACTGACGGCGTGCTTAGCCAACTCTCCGGGCAGTAATAGACGGACAGCGGTTTGGATTTCCCGACTTGTGATGGTTGAACGTTTGTTGTAGTGGGCCAAACGAGATGCCTCGGCAGCAATACGCTCAAAAATATCATTCACGAAGCTGTTCATGATGCTCATTGCCTTTGACGAAATGCCAGTGTCAGGATGGACCTGCTTCAACACTTTGTAAATGTAGATGGCATAGCTTTCCTTCCTCTTGCGCTTCTTCTTCTTGTCATTCTTGGTGATGTTCTTTTGAGCCTTGCCAGCCTTTTTGGCTGCCTTTCCACTAGTTTTCGGCGGCATTCTTAATACTTATTCACTTCACTTTGATTAACTTCACAATGTGTTCAGCACACTGAAAATTCTTCTAATATATACTCTCGTTTGAACGACGCTTTCATGTTAAAATCCACCACTGCGCTCGAACTACTGCGCAGCTGTTCATTCCTAACCTGACAAAGTAGGTGGCTGAAAAACTATAAATACAATGACGGCTTGTTTGTCGGAATCATTCGGTATTTGATATTTGTGTGTTGAGAGTGACTAATTTGTGAACTAAATAGCAATGTCTGGTCGTGGTAAAGGTGGAAAAGTAAAGGGAAAGGCAAAGTCGCGTTCCAACCGCGCTGGACTCCAGTTTCCCGTGGGTCGTATTCACCGTCTTCTTCGCAAGGGCAACTACGCCGAGCGTGTTGGTGCCGGTGCTCCTGTGTACTTAGCTGCCGTTATGGAATACTTGGCCGCTGAAGTCTTGGAGTTGGCTGGCAATGCTGCTCGTGATAATAAGAAAACTAGGATTATCCCTCGCCATCTGCAATTGGCCATCCGCAACGATGAAGAGTTAAATAAACTGCTTTCGGGCGTTACCATTGCCCAGGGTGGTGTTTTACCCAACATCCAGGCAGTTCTACTCCCCAAGAAGACGGAAAAGAAGGCATAAACTACCAGACTACTCTCAAATAGCATGTACATATGTAAAAAAAAACTCAATCAAACGTCCTTTTCAGGACGACCAAAATATGTAAAAGAGATTTAATTTTTCATTGACTATATTTGAATTCCCACGGTCGAAAAACGAAAAACGAAATGTAAGAAAAGTACAGTTGGTGTCAAAACAGTATCATCTACCTGAGGAGTAAGGGTATTTCCTACTTTTTGCTGTTCGCTGTGAATTGTGTTTTTTTTTTTACCTACATTCACCGATAAACTCCTTAATATAACATTTCTTTTAATTTTTAATGTAAATTTAATTTAATTATATAATTTTATTTAATTAATTTGCTACATTTAGTATCTTTCTGCTGACATTAAATAAATAGATAGTAGCGTATTCTTGGCTGACGCTGCACTTGATTTTTTAGTCGATGTGATGTGTGTGATGCCATAAAAGCAAATATTAAGCGTATGAAATTTGCCAACGACCATACTACGCTGAATACATCGGTTCTCGTCCGATCACCGAAATTAAGCAGCGTCGGGCGCGGTTAGTACTTAGATGGGGGACCGCTTGGGAACACCGCGTGTTGTTGGCATCCATTTGGTGTTTCAACACTTTTTTTGTTAAATTATTTGTATTTTATAAAGCAAATGCTAAATAAAAGTATATTTCAGGTGCATATTACTTGGCTAGATATTGAATATTTTTCATCTCTTTTGAGTAAAGATTTTGTGGTCCTGAAAAGGACCGATTGGTATGACTGTACTTGTACATATTTGTATTTGGGATTTAGTTTTTAGCCGCCAAAACCGTATAGGGTACGGCCTTGTCTCTTCAGCGCATAGACAACATCCATGGCAGTGACCGTCTTCCTCTTGGCATGCTCGGTGTATGTGACCGCATCGCGGATAACGTTTTCCAAGAATACCTTTAGAACACCACGAGTTTCTTCATAAATGAGTCCTGAGATACGTTTCACACCACCACGACGAGCTAAACGACGAATAGCTGGCTTCGTGATGCCCTGGATGTTATCACGCAACACTTTGCGATGACGTTTAGCGCCGCCTTTACCCAAACCTTTGCCACCTTTACCACGACCAGTCATTTTTCACTTTTAATTCACACTTTACACCACGAATGCCAGAAACAAAGTAATGCTGCTTCGTCGCAAGCGCTTCTATTTATACCAAAAAGAGCAAACTCTTGAGCGAGTGCACAGATATTTCTATCCCGCTCACACACTACCCTCGCTTAACGAGCAGTTTTCTATATAAACGAGCAGCAAACCAGCGGACGATTATTGTGTTTTCAACAGTGAGAGTGTAAACAGTGTTATAGAAAGAGAAAAATGGCGCGTACTAAGCAGACTGCTCGTAAATCGACGGGAGGCAAGGCTCCTCGCAAACAGTTGGCAACTAAGGCAGCACGTAAAAGTGCTCCAGCAACCGGTGGTGTGAAGAAACCTCATCGCTATCGTCCCGGTACAGTTGCACTGCGTGAAATTCGTCGCTACCAGAAGAGCACAGAGTTGCTTATCCGCAAGCTGCCGTTCCAGCGTTTAGTACGCGAAATTGCTCAGGACTTCAAGACCGATTTACGTTTCCAGAGTTCGGCTGTGATGGCTCTGCAAGAAGCTAGCGAAGCCTACCTGGTTGGCCTATTTGAAGACACGAACTTGTGTGCTATCCATGCTAAGCGTGTCACCATCATGCCCAAAGATATCCAACTGGCCAGACGCATTCGTGGCGAACGTGCTTAAATTGTAAATTGTAAAGCATCAATTATAACCAAATCGGTCCTTTTCAGGACCACAAAATACTTTCAACAAAGAGATTTGAGTTTTCATAAATAATATTTGAATGAATAATTCAGCTATTCAGGCTTTAAAAAACGTTTAAATATAATTAGGAAATATTACAGAAGATAATTATTGCGAAATGTTTTACTCAATATACATAAATATATTATTTACTGTATTACAATCAGTATGTAAATAGCAAAGCAAGAAAAGCAGTAAATGTTTTTCGAATTGCAATTACAATAATGGATTCCCTTTTGAAGAAATGTATATAAATAAAGATTCAAGTTGCACATCTAATGTGTTGCTCGTGATTATATTACTTTCAATTTTGATGTGAACATGCAGTTCATATAATATTTTCTCATTCGATCCGATATATATGTTTCTTTAGAGAGACATGTCGTAATCTGATAGACAACAATGATATAAATAAAGAATAATGTGACTTTTAATAAGTTGCTCGCTTGATACGAGTATTGTGGTCATCTGGATGTTGCATGTACAATTCATCTGTAATCGTTTGATTTTGGTATTACAATAATTATCAAACAGATGTAACTGAAGTTAATATACATGTAATATATAAAATAAGTAGGTATTAATTATTCAAGAAGAATTTATATGTTTTCGATACATTTTTCTCTTGTTGCTTGCACTCCAAGCTAGTCAATTTTTTACAGCTAATGGCCAAGTTACAAGCATGTTTAAAAAATGATTTAATCACTTCTATTCTTTTTAACTATTATATTTCAGTAAAGAAAAGTTTAAATAATACAATTAATATTATAATTTTCTAAATTTTGTTGTAATTATATTAAAAAGAGTTGTTTTTCACTAACAAATGTTGCGTGATGGAACAAATCGAGACTTTGCACGACTTCCACGACTCGGTGATTTAAGATAATAAATTCAAATCTATTATATTTAGTTGCTCAAATATTTTAAACATTATCCACATTTACATTCTTTTCTATTTGCAAATAAATCGATTGTAAATGGCAAATTAACAATAAGACGTTGGCAATCTTTCACATGACAAACGTTCAATGCCGTAAACATTCTCGTTCGGCTCTCCTCCTCGATTCTCACTCAATCGAGTGACCAAATAGCATGGTGAATTTCAGCAAATTTGTACCATTAAAGTGTAAATCGTTGTGAAAGTGAACTAAAGTGAAATATGTCTGATTCAGCAGTTGCCACAATCGCCTCTCCCGTGACTGCCACACCAGCTGCAGCCGAGAAGAAGGTGGCCACCAAGAAGGCAGCATCAGGATTGAAGGCAAAGAGGACAACAGCTGGAGCATCACACCCTCCAACTCAGCAAATGGTAGATGCTTCGATAAAAAACTTGAAGGAGCGTGGTGGCTCATCGCTTCTGGCAATTAAGAAATACATTAGTGCCACCTACAAGTGCGATGCCCAGAAACTAGCACCGTTCATTAAGAAGTACTTGAGGACTGCAGTTGCAAGTGGAAAGCTGGTCCAAACAAAGGGCAAGGGTGCATCTGGTTCGTTTAAACTGTCTGCATCAGCCAAAAAAGAGCCGAAGCCAAAGGCTTCTCCTCTGGAGAAGAAAACCACAGCAGCATCAGCAGCAGCAGCAGCTAAAAAGAATAAATCAGCTACAGTTGACAAGAAGAAGCCATCAAAGGTAGCCACCGCCAGCAAAAAGAGCGCTGAGAAATCGAATGCAGATAACGCAAAAGCAAAAGCAAAGGCAAAGGCAGTAGCAAAGGATGCTAAGAAAACGGGTACAGTAAAGGCTAAACCCACCACAGCAGATGCAAAAGCAAAGGCAAATGCCAAACAAAGCGCAGCAAAGGCAAAGACACCAAAGCCCAAGACACAAGCCACAAGTGCTAAGCCGAAGCAGGCAAAGGCAGTAGCAAAGCCAGCGACACCGAAAAAAGCTTCTGCCAAGAAGCCGAAGGCCGCCAAGAAGTAAAAAACACACTCTTAATCAGAGTAGAAGCGAAATTCTGGATTTCTGAATTATGACATTCGCCTTCGCATTTTAACAAAGCCCTTTTCAGGGCTACAATTTATGTATTTTTAAAGAGAGAAAAATATTTCCAGACTTATTCAGTATCTGTTTTTGCTTTAAAGACTATTTCCATATATTTGTTGCACATACTTCGTAAGAATATTTATTTTGTGTGTTAATAAGACTAATTTACTTTCTCCGCTTACTTTATTCGTTGTGGGAACTATAAAAAGGTAATTTTGCTGTTGATTTTTGCTTTTTACTTTTTGCTCTTCGCTGTGAATTGTGTTTTTTTTTTTACATACATTCACCGATAGACTCCTTAATATAACATTTCTTTTAATTTTTAATGTAAATTTAAAAATGAAATTTTATTTAATTAATTTGCTACATTTAGTAACTTTCTGCTGAAATTAACTAAATACACAGTAGCGTATTCTTGGCTGACGCTTCATTTGCTTTTTAAATGGATGTGATGTGTGTGATGCCATAAAAGCAAATATTAAGCGTATGACATTTGCCAACGACCATACTACGCTGAATACATCGGTTCTCGTCCGATCACCGAAATTAAGCAGCGTCGGGCGCGGTTAGTACTTAGATGGGGGACCGCTTGGGAACACCGCGTGTTGTTGGCATCCATTTGGTGCTTCAACACTTTTTTTGTTAAATTATTTGTATTTTATAAAGCAAATGCTAAATAAAAGTATATTTCAGGTGCATATTACTTGGCTAGATATTGAATATCTTTCATCTCTTTTGAGTAAAGATTTGGTGGTCCTGAAAAGGACCGATTGGTATGACTGTACTTGTACATATTTGTATTTGGGATTTAGTTTTTAGCCGCCAAAACCGTATAGGGTACGGCCTTGTCTCTTCAGCGCATAGACAACATCCATGGCAGTGACCGTCTTCCTCTTGGCATGCTCGGTGTATGTGACCGCATCGCGGATAACGTTTTCCAAGAACACCTTGAGAACACCACGAGTTTCTTCATAAATGAGTCCTGAGATACGTTTCACACCACCACGACGAGCTAAACGACGAATAGCTGGCTTCGTGATGCCCTGGATGTTATCACGCAACACTTTGCGATGACGTTTAGCGCCGCCTTTACCCAAACCTTTTGCCACCTTTACCACGACCAGTCATTTTTTCACTTTTAAATTTCACACTTTACACCCACGAAATGCAGAAACAAAGTAATGCTGCTTCGTCGCAAGCGCTTCTATTTATACCAAAAGAGCAAACTCTTGAGCGAGTGCACCGATATTTCTATCCCGCTCACACACTACCCTCGCTTAACGAGCAGTTTTCTATATAAACGAGCAGCAAAACGAGCGGGCGATTATTGTGTTTTCAACAGTGAGAGTGTAAACAGTGTTGTAGAAAGAGAAAAATGGCGCGTACTAAGCAGACTGCTCGTAAATCGACGGGAGGCAAGGCTCCTCGCAAACAGTTGGCAACTAAGGCAGCACGTAAAAGTGCTCCAGCAACCGGTGGTGTGAAGAAACCTCATCGCTATCGTCCCGGTACAGTTGCACTGCGTGAAATTCGTCGCTACCAGAAGAGCACAGAGTTGCTTATCCGCAAGCTGCCGTTCCAGCGTTTAGTACGCGAAATTGCTCAGGACTTCAAGACCGATTTACGTTTCCAGAGTTCGGCTGTGATGGCTCTGCAAGAAGCTAGCGAAGCCTACCTGGTTGGCCTATTTGAAGACACGAACTTGTGTGCTATCCATGCTAAGCGTGTCACCATCATGCCCAAAGATATCCAACTGGCCAGACGCATTCGTGGCGAACGTGCCTAAATTGTAAATTGTCAAACATCAATTGTAACCAAATCGGTCCTTTTCAGGACCACAAAATACTTTCAACAAAGAGATTTGAGTTTTCATAAATAATATTTTAATGAATAACTCGGCTATTCAGCTATACTTACGAAATATGTTTTTCCTTTAAGGGCTGTATTTCCATATTATACTTCGTAGGTATATTTATAAGCCAAACAATCTATTTTGTGTGTTAATAAGATTAATTTCCTTTCTGCACCTTTATTCGTTGTGGGAACTATAAAAAGGTAATTTTGCTGTTGATTTTTATTTCATTAAAAGTCCAGCTAAAATATACTCTGTGAGTAATTTGCGGCATCAATAGAATAGAATATGAAAATTAGTTTATTAAGTTGCTTCACCAGTAATGGAAAAATATTTTGAATTCTTTGAAAGGAATGATTTGTGGCCCTGAAAAGGGCCTTTTGCTGCTAACTGGTTTTCTGCCTGCAATTTACTTGGAGCTAGTGTACTTGGTGACTGCTTTGGTTCCCTCACTGACGGCGTGCTTAGCCAACTCTCCGGGCAGTAATAGACGGACAGCGGTTTGGATTTCCCGACTTGTGATGGTTGAACGTTTGTTGTAGTGGGCCAAACGAGATGCCTCGGCAGCAATACGCTCAAAAATATCATTCACGAAGCTGTTCATGATGCTCATTGCCTTTGACGAAATGCCAGTGTCAGGATGGACCTGCTTCAACACTTTGTAAATGTAGATGGCATAGCTTTCCTTCCTCTTGCGCTTCTTCTTCTTGTCATTCTTGGTGATGTTCTTTTGAGCCTTGCCAGCCTTTTTGGCTGCCTTTCCACTAGTTTTCGGCGGCATTCTTAATACTTATTCACTTCACTTTGATTAACTTCACAATGTGTTCAGCACACTGAAAATTCTTCTAATATATACTCTCGTTTGAACGACGCTTTCATGTTAAAATCCACCACTGCGCTCGAATTACTGCGCAGCTGTTCATTCCTAACCTGACAAAGTAGGTGGCTGAAAAACTATAAATACAATGACGGCTTGTTTGTCGGAATCATTCGGTATTTGATATTTGTGTGTTGAGAGTGACTAATTTGTGAACTAAATAACAATGTCTGGTCGTGGTAAAGGTGGAAAAGTAAAGGGAAAGGCAAAGTCGCGTTCCAACCGCGCTGGACTCCAGTTTCCCGTGGGTCGTATTCACCGTCTTCTTCGCAAGGGCAACTACGCCGAGCGTGTTGGTGCCGGTGCTCCTGTGTACTTAGCTGCCGTTATGGAATACTTGGCCGCTGAAGTCTTGGAGTTGGCTGGCAATGCTGCTCGTGATAATAAGAAAACTAGGATTATCCCTCGCCATCTGCAATTGGCCATCCGCAACGATGAAGAGTTAAATAAACTGCTTTCGGGCGTTACCATTGCCCAGGGTGGTGTTTTACCCAACATCCAGGCAGTTCTACTCCCCAAGAAGACGGAAAAGAAGGCATAAACTACCAGACTACTCTCAAATAGCATGTACATATGTAAAAAAAAAACTCAATCAAACGTCCTTTTCAGGACGACCAAAATATGTAAAAGAGATTTAATTTTTCATTGACTATATTTGAATTCCCACGGTCGAAAAACGAAAAACGAAATGTAAGAAAAGTACAGTTGGTGTCAAAACAGTATCATCTACCTGAGGAGTAAGGGTATTTCCTACTTTTTGCTCTTCGCTGTGAATTGTGTTTTTTTTTTACCTACATTCACCGATAGACTCCTTAATAAACCATTTCTTTTAATTTTTAATGTAAATTTAATTTAATTATATAATTTTATTTAATTAATTTGCTACATTTAGTATCTTTCTGCTGACATTAAATAAATAGATAGTAGCGTATTCTTGGCTGACGCTTCATTTGCTTTTTAAATGGATGTGATGTGTGTGATGCCATAAAAGCAAATATTAAGCGTATGACATTTGCCAACGACCATACTACGCTGAATACATCGGTTCTCGTCCGATCACCGAAATTAAGCAGCGTCGGGCGCGGTTAGTACTTAGATGGGGGACCGCTTGGGAACACCGCGTGTTGTTGGCATCCATTTGGTGTTTCAACACTTTTTTTTGTTAAATTATTTGTATTTTATAAAGCAAATGCTAAATAAAAGTATATTTCAGGTGCATATTACTTGGCTAGATATTGAATATCTTTCATCTCTTTTGAGTAAAGATTTGGTGGTCCTGAAAAGGACCGATTGGTATGACTGTACTTGTACATATTTGTATTTGGGATTTAGTTTTTAGCCGCCAAAACCGTATAGGGTACGGCCTTGTCTCTTCAGCGCATAGACAACATCCATGGCAGTGACCGTCTTCCTCTTGGCATGCTCGGTGTATGTGACCGCATCGCGGATAACGTTTTCCAAGAATACCTTTAGAACACCACGAGTTTCTTCATAAATGAGTCCTGAGATACGTTTCACACCACCACGACGAGCTAAACGACGAATAGCTGGCTTCGTGATGCCCTGGATGTTATCACGCAACACTTTGCGATGACGTTTAGCGCCGCCTTTACCCAAACCTTTGCCACCTTTACCACGACCAGTCATTTTTCACTTTTAATTCACACTTTACACCACGAATGCCAGAAACAAAGTAATGCTGCTTCGTCGCAAGCGCTTCTATTTATACCAAAAAGAGCAAACTCTTGAGCGAGTGCACAGATATTTCTATCCCGCTCGCACACTACCCTCGCTTAACGAGCAGTTTTCTATATAAACGAGCAGCAAACCAGCGGACGATTATTGTGTTTTCAACAGTGAGAGTGTAAACAGTGTTATAGAAAGAGAAAAATGGCGCGTACTAAGCAGACTGCTCGTAAATCGACGGGAGGCAAGGCTCCTCGCAAACAGTTGGCAACTAAGGCAGCACGTAAAAGTGCTCCAGCAACCGGTGGTGTGAAGAAACCTCATCGCTATCGTCCCGGTACAGTTGCACTGCGTGAAATTCGTCGCTACCAGAAGAGCACAGAGTTGCTTATCCGCAAGCTGCCGTTCCAGCGTTTAGTACGCGAAATTGCTCAGGACTTCAAGACCGATTTACGTTTCCAGAGTTCGGCTGTGATGGCTCTGCAAGAAGCTAGCGAAGCCTACCTGGTTGGCCTATTTGAAGACACGAACTTGTGTGCTATCCATGCTAAGCGTGTCACCATCATGCCCAAAGATATCCAACTGGCCAGACGCATTCGTGGCGAACGTGCTTAAATTGTAAATTGTAAAGCATCAATTGTAACCAAATCGGTCCTTTTCAGGACCACAAAATACTTTCAACAAAGAGATTTGAGTTTTCATAAATAATATTTGAATGAATAATTCAGCTATTCAGGCTTTAAAAAACGTTTAAATATAATTAGGAAATATTACAGAAGATAATTATTGCGAAATGTTTTACTCAATATACATAAATATATTATTTACTGTATTACAATCAGTATGTAAATAGCAAAGCAAGAAAAGCAGTAAATGTTTTTCGAATTGCAATTACAATAATGGATTCCCTTTTGAAGAAATGTATATAAATAAAGATTCAAGTTGCACATCTAATGTGTTGCTCGTGATTATATTACTTTCAATTTTGATGTGAACATGCAGTTCATATAATATTTTCTCATTCGATCCGATATATATGTTTCTTTAGAGAGACATGTCGTAATCTGATAGACAACAATGATATAAATAAAGAATAATGTGACTTTTAATAAGTTGCTCGCTTGATACGAGTATTGTGGTCATCTGGATGTTGCATGTACAATTCATCTGTAATCGTTTGATTTTGGTATTACAATAATTATCAAACAGATGTAACTGAAGTTAATATACATGTAATATATAAAATAAGTAGGTATTAATTATTCAAGAAGAATTTATATGTTTTCGATACATTTTTCTCTTGTTGCTTGCACTCCAAGCTAGTCAATTTTTTACAGCTAATGGCCAAGTTAAAAGCATGTTTAAAAAATGATTTAATCACTTCTATTCTTTTTAACTATTATATTTCAGTAAAGAAAAGTTTAAATAATACAATTAATATTATAATTTTCTAAATTTTGTTGTAATTATATTAAAAAGAGTTGTTTTTCACTAACAAATGTTGCGTGATGGAACAAATCGAGACTTTGCACGACTTCCACGACTCGGTGATTTAAGATAATAAATTCAAATCTATTATATTTAGTTGCTCAAATATTTTAAACATTATCCACATTTACATTCTTTTCTATTTGCAAATAAATCGATTGTAAATGGCAAATTAACAATAAGACGTTGGCAATCTTTCACATGACAAACGTTCAATGCCGTAAACATTCTCGTTCGGCTCTCCTCCTCGATTCTCACTCAATCGAGTGACCAAATAGCATGGTGAATTTCAGCAAATTTGTACCATTAAAGTGTAAATCGTTGTGAAAGTGAACTAAAGTGAAATATGTCTGATTCAGCAGTTGCCACAATCGCCTCTCCCGTGACTGCCACACCAGCTGCAGCCGAGAAGAAGGTGGCCACCAAGAAGGCAGCATCAGGATTGAAGGCAAAGAGGACAACAGCTGGAGCATCACACCCGCCAACTCAGCAAATGGTAGATGCTTCGATAAAAAACTTGAAGGAGCGTGGTGGCTCATCGCTTCTGGCAATTAAGAAATACATTAGTGCCACCTACAAGTGCGATGCCCAGAAATTAGCACCGTTCATTAAGAAGTACTTGAGGACTGCAGTTGCAAGTGGAAAGCTGGTCCAAACAAAGGGCAAGGGTGCATCTGGTTCGTTTAAACTGTCTGCATCAGCCAAAAAAGAGCCGAAGCCAAAGGCTTCTCCTCTGGAGAAGAAAACCACAGCAGCATCAGCAGCAGCAGCTAAAAAGAATAAATCAGCTACAGTTGACAAGAAGAAGCCATCAAAGGTAGCCACCGCCAGCAAAAAGAGCGCTGAGAAATCGAAGGCAGATAAGGCAAAAGCAAAAGCAAAGGCAAAGGCAGTAGCAAAGGATGCTAAGAAAACGGGTACAGTAAAGGCTAAACCCACCACAGCAGATGCAAAAGCAAAGGCAAAGGCCAAACAAAGCGCAGCAAAGGCAAAGACGCCAAAGCCCAAGACACAAGCCACAAGTGCTAAGCCAAAGCAGGCAAAGGCAGTAGCAAAGCCAGCGACACCGAAAAAAGCTTCTGCCAAGAAGCCGAAGGCCGCCAAGAAGTAAAAAACACACTCTTAATCAGAGTAGAAGCGAAATTCTGGATTTCTGAATTATGACATTCGCCTTCGCATTTTAACAAAGCCCTTTTCAGGGCTACAATTTATGTATTTTTAAAGAGAGAAAAATATTTCCAGACTTATTCAGTATCTGTTTTTGCTTTAAAGACTATTTCCATATATTTGTTGCACATACTTCGTAAGAATATTTATTTTGTGTGTTAATAAGACTAATTTACTTTCTCCGCTTACTTTATTCGTTGTGGGAACTATAAAAAGGTAATTTTGCTGTTGATTTTTGCTTTTTACTTTTTGCTCTTCGCTGTGAATTGTGTTTTTTTTTTTACATACATTCACCGATAGACTCCTTAATATAACATTTCTTTTAATTTTTAATGTAAATTTAAAAATGAAATTTTATTTAATTAATTTGCTACATTTAGTAACTTTCTGCTGAAATTAACTAAATACACAGTAGCGTATTCTTGGCTGACGCTCCATTTGCTTTTTAAATGGATGTGATGTGTGTGATGCCATAAAAGCAAATATTAAGCGTATGAAATTTGCCAACGACCATACTACGCTGAATACATCGGTTCTCGTCCGATCACCGAAATTAAGCAGCGTCGGGCGCGGTTAGTACTTAGATGGGGGACCGCTTGGGAACACCGCGTGTTGTTGGCATCCATTTGGTGTTTCAACACTTTTTTTTGTTAAATTATTTGTATTTTATAAAGCAAATGCTAAATAAAAGTATATTTCAGGTGCATATTACTTGGCTAGATATTGAATATTTTTCATCTCTTTTGAGTAAAGATTTGGTGGTCCTGAAAAGGACCGATTGGTATGACTGTACTTGCATATTTTTGTATTTGGGATTTAGTTTTTAGCCGCCAAAACCGTATAGGGTACGGCCTTGTCTCTTCAGCGCATAGACAACATCCATGGCAGTGACCGTCTTCCTCTTGGCATGCTCGGTGTATGTGACCGCATCGCGGATAACGTTTTCCAAGAATACCTTTAGAACACCACGAGTTTCTTCATAAATGAGTCCTGAGATACGTTTCACACCACCACGACGAGCTAAACGACGAATAGCTGGCTTCGTGATGCCCTGGATGTTATCACGCAACACTTTGCGATGACGTTTAGCGCCGCCTTTACCCAAACCTTTGCCACCTTTACCACGACCAGTCATTTTTCACTTTTAATTCACACTTTACACCACGAATGCCAGAAACAAAGTAATGCTGCTTCGTCGCAAGCGCTTCTATTTATACCAAAAAGAGCAAACTCTTGAGCGAGTGCACAGATATTTCTATCCCGCTCACACACTACCCTCGCTTAACGAGCAGTTTTCTATATAAACGAGCAGCAAACCAGCGGACGATTATTGTGTTTTCAACAGTGAGAGTGTAAACAGTGTTATAGAAAGAGAAAAATGGCGCGTACTAAGCAGACTGCTCGTAAATCGACGGGAGGCAAGGCTCCTCGCAAACAGTTGGCAACTAAGGCAGCACGTAAAAGTGCTCCAGCAACCGGTGGTGTGAAGAAACCTCATCGCTATCGTCCCGGTACAGTTGCACTGCGTGAAATTCGTCGCTACCAGAAGAGCACAGAGTTGCTTATCCGCAAGCTGCCGTTCCAGCGTTTAGTACGCGAAATTGCTCAGGACTTCAAGACCGATTTACGTTTCCAGAGTTCGGCTGTGATGGCTCTGCAAGAAGCTAGCGAAGCCTACCTGGTTGGCCTATTTGAAGACACGAACTTGTGTGCTATCCATGCTAAGCGTGTCACCATCATGCCCAAAGATATCCAACTGGCCAGACGCATTCGTGGCGAACGTGCTTAAATTGTAAATTGTAAAGCATCAATTGTAACCAAATCGGTCCTTTTCAGGACCACAAAATACTTTCAACAAAGAGATTTGAGTTTTCATAAATAATATTTGAATGAATAATTCAGCTATTCAGGCTTTAAAAAACGTTTAAATATAATTAGGAAATGTTTTACTCAATATACATAAATATATTATTTACTGTATTACAATCAGTATGTAAATAGCAAAGCAAGAAAAGCAGTAAATGTTTTTCGAATTGCAATTACAATAATGGATTCCCTTTTGAAGAAATGTATATAAATAAAGATTCAAGTTGCACATCTAATGTGTTGCTCGTGATTATATTACTTTCAATTTTGATGTGAACATGCAGTTCATATAATATTTTCTCATTCGATCCGATATATATGTTTCTTTAGAGAGACATGTCGTAATCTGATAGACAACAATGATATAAATAAAGAATAATGTGACTTTTAATAAGTTGCTCGCTTGATACGCGTATTGTGGTCATCTGGATGTTGCATGTACAATTCATCTGTAATCGTTTGATTTTGGTATTACAATAATTATCAAACAGATGTAACTGAAGTTAATATACATGTAATATATAAAATAAGTAGGTATTAATTATTCAAGAAGAATTTATATGTTTTCGATACATTTTTCTCTTGTTGCTTGCACTCCAAGCTAGTCAATTTTTTACAGCTAATGGCCAAGTTAAAAGCATGTTTAAAAAATGATTTAATCACTTCTATTCTTTTTAACTATTGTGTTTCAGTAAAGAAAAGTTTAAATAATACAATTAATATTATAATTTTCTAAATTTTGTTGTAATTATATTAAAAAGAGTTGTTTTTCACTAACAAATGTTGCGTGATGGAACAAATCGAGACTTTGCACGACTTCCACGACTCGGTGATTTAAGATAATAAATTCAAATCTATTATATTTAGTTGCTCAAATATTTTAAACATTATCCACATTTACATTCTTTTCTATTTGCAAATAAATCGATTGTAAATGGCAAATTAACAATAAGACGTTGGCAATCTTTCACATGACAAACGTTCAATGCCGTAAACATTCTCGTTCGGCTCTCCTCCTCGATTCTCACTCAATCGAGTGACCAAATAGCATGGTGAGTTTCAGCAAATTTGTACCATTAAAGTGTAAATCGTTGTGAAAGTGAACTAAAGTGAAATATGTCTGATTCAGCAGTTGCCACAATCGCCTCTCCCGTGACTGCCACACCAGCTGCAGCCGAGAAGAAGGTGGCCACCAAGAAGGCAGCATCAGGATTGAAGGCAAAGAGGACAACAGCTGGAGCATCACACCCGCCAACTCAGCAAATGGTAGATGCTTCGATAAAAAACTTGAAGGAGCGTGGTGGCTCATCGCTTCTGGCAATTAAGAAATACATTAGTGCCACCTACAAGTGCGATGCCCAGAAACTAGCACCGTTCATTAAGAAGTACTTGAGGACTGCAGTTGCAAGTGGAAAGCTGGTCCAAACAAAGGGCAAGGGTGCATCTGGTTCGTTTAAACTGTCTGCATCAGCCAAAAAAGAGCCGAAACCAAAGGCTTCTCCTCTGGAGAAGAAAACCACAGCAGCATCAGCAGCAGCAGCAGCTAAAAAGAAGAAATCAGCTACAGTTGACAAGAAGAAGCCATCAAAGGTAGCCACCGCCAGCAAAAAGAGCGCTGAGAAATCGAAGGCAGATAAGGCAAAAGCAAAAGCAAAAGCAAAGGCAAAGGCAGTAGCAAAGGATGCTAAGAAAACGGGTACAGTAAAGGCTAAACCCACCACAGCAGATGCAAAAGCAAAGGCAAAGGCCAAACAAAGCGCAGCAAAGGCAAAGACGCCAAAGCCCAAGACACAAGCCACAAGTGCTAAGCCAAAGCAGGCAAAGGCAGTAGCAAAGCCAGCGACACCGAAAAAAGCTTCTGCCAAGAAGCCGAAGGCCGCCAAGAAGTAAAAAAACACTCTTAATCAGAGTAGAAGTGAAATTCGGAATTTCTTAATTGTGAAATTCGCCTTCGCATTTTAACAAAGCCCTTTTCAGGGCTACAATTTATGTATTTTTAAAGAGAGAAAAATATTTCCAGACTTATTCAGTATCTGTTTTTGCTTTAAAGACTATTTCCATATATTTGTTGCACACTTCGTAAGAATATTTATTTTGTGTGTTAATAAGACTAATTTACTTTCTCCGCGTACTTTATTCGTTGTGGGAACTAAAAAAAGGTAATTTTGCTGTTGATTTTTATTTCATTAAAAGTCCAGCTAAAATATACTGTGATTGTGAGTAATTTGCGGCATCAATAGAATAGAATATGAAAATTAGTTTATTAAGTTGCTTCACCAGTAATGGAAAAATATTTTGAATTCTTTGAAAGGAATGATTTGTGGCCCTGAAAAGGGCCTTTTGCTGCTAGCTGCTCGCTGGTATTTCTGCCTGCAATTTACTTGGAGCTAGTGTACTTGGTGACTGCTTTGGTTCCCTCACTGACGGCGTGCTTAGCCAACTCTCCGGGCAGTAAAAGACGGACAGCGGTTTGGATTTCCCGACTTGTGATGGTTGAACGTTTGTTGTAGTGGGCCAAACGAGATGCCTCGGCAGCAATACGCTCAAAAATATCATTCACGAAGCTGTTCATGATGCTCATTGCCTTTGACGAAATGCCAGTGTCAGGATGGACCTGCTTCAACACTTTGTAAATGTAGATGGCATAGCTTTCCTTCCTCTTGCGCTTCTTCTTCTTGTCATTCTTGGTAATGTTCTTTTGAGCCTTGCCAGCCTTTTTGGCTGCCTTTCCACTAGTTTTCGGCGGCATACTTAATACTTATTCACTTCACTTTGATTAACTTCACAAATGTGTGTTCAGCACACCGAAAATGCTTATCATATATACTTTCGTTTGAACGACGCTTTCATGTTAAAATCCACCACTGCGCTCGAAATACTGCGCAGCTGTTCATTCCTAACCTGAAGAAGTAGGTAGCTGAAAAACTATAAATACAATGACGGCTTGTTTGTCGGAATCATTCGGAATTTGATATTTGTGTGTTGAGAGTGACTAATTTGTGAACTAAATAACAATGTCTGGTCGTGGTAAAGGTGGAAAAGTAAAGGGAAAGGCAAAGTCGCGTTCCAACCGCGCTGGACTCCAGTTTCCCGTGGGTCGTATTCACCGTCTTCTTCGCAAGGGCAACTACGCCGAGCGTGTTGGTGCCGGTGCTCCTGTGTACTTAGCTGCCGTTATGGAATACTTGGCCGCTGAAGTCTTGGAGTTGGCTGGCAATGCTGCTCGTGATAATAAGAAAACTAGGATTATCCCTCGCCATCTGCAATTGGCCATCCGCAACGATGAAGAGTTAAATAAACTGCTTTCGGGCGTTACCATTGCCCAGGGTGGTGTTTTACCCAACATCCAGGCAGTTCTACTCCCCAAGAAGACGGAAAAGAAGGCATAAACTACCAGACTACTCTCAAATAGCATGTACATATGTAAAAAAAAAAAACTCAAACGTCCTTTTCAGGACGACCAAAATATGTAAAAGAGATTTAATTTTTCATTGACTATATTTGAATTCCCACGGTCGAAAAACGAAAAGAGAAATGTAAGAAAAGTACAGTTGGTGTCAAAACAGTATCATCTACCTGAGGAGTAAGGGTATTTCCTACTTTTTGCTCTTCGCTGTGAATTGTGTTTTTTTTTTACTTACATTCACCGATAGACTCCTTAATATAACATTTCTTTTAATTTTTAATGTAAATTTAAAAATGAAATTTTATTTAATTAATTTGCTACATTTAGTAACTTTCTGCTGAAATTAACTAAATACACAGTAGCGTATTCTTGGCTGACGCTTCACTTGCTTTTTAAGTGGATGTGATGTGTGTGATGCCATAAAAGCAAATGTTAAGCGCATGACATTTGCCAACGACCATACTACGCTGAATACATCGGTTCTCGTCCGATCACCGAAATTAAGCAGCGTCGGGCGCGGTTAGTACTTAGATGGGGGACCGCTTGGGAACACCGCGTGTTGTTGGCATCCATTTGGTGTTTCAACACTTTTTTTTGTTAAATTATTTGTATTTTATAAAGCAAATGCTAAATAAAAGTATATTTCAGGTGCATATTACTTGGCTAGATATTGAATATTTTTCATCTCTTTTGAGTAAAGATTTGGTGGTCCTGAAAAGGACCGATTGGTATGACTGTACTTGTACATATTTGTATTTGGGATTTAGTTTTTAGCCGCCAAAACCGTATAGGGTACGGCCTTGTCTCTTCAGCGCATAGACAACATCCATGGCAGTGACCGTCTTCCTCTTGGCATGCTCGGTGTATGTGACCGCATCGCGGATAACGTTTTCCAAGAATACCTTTAGAACACCACGAGTTTCTTCATAAATGAGTCCTGAGATACGTTTCACACCACCACGACGAGCTAAACGACGAATAGCTGGCTTCGTGATGCCCTGGATGTTATCACGCAACACTTTGCGATGACGTTTAGCGCCGCCTTTACCCAAACCTTTGCCACCTTTACCACGACCAGTCATTTTTCACTTTTAATTCACACTTTACACCACGAATGCCAGAAACAAAGTAATGCTGCTTCGTCGCAAGCGCTTCTATTTATACCAAAAAGAGCAAACTCTTGAGCGAGTGCACAGATATTTCTATCCCGCTCGCACACTACCCTCGCTTAACGAGCAGTTTTCTATATAAACGAGCAGCAAACCAGCGGACGATTATTGTGTTTTCAACAGTGAGAGTGTAAACAGTGTTATAGAAAGAGAAAAATGGCGCGTACTAAGCAGACTGCTCGTAAATCGACGGGAGGCAAGGCTCCTCGCAAACAGTTGGCAACTAAGGCAGCACGTAAAAGTGCTCCAGCAACCGGTGGTGTGAAGAAACCTCATCGCTATCGTCCCGGTACAGTTGCACTGCGTGAAATTCGTCGCTACCAGAAGAGCACAGAGTTGCTTATCCGCAAGCTGCCGTTCCAGCGTTTAGTACGCGAAATTGCTCAGGACTTCAAGACCGATTTACGTTTCCAGAGTTCGGCTGTGATGGCTCTGCAAGAAGCTAGCGAAGCCTACCTGGTTGGCCTATTTGAAGACACGAACTTGTGTGCTATCCATGCTAAGCGTGTCACCATCATGCCCAAAGATATCCAACTGGCCAGACGCATTCGTGGCGAACGTGCTTAAATTGTAAATTGTAAAGCATCAATTGTAACCAAATCGGTCCTTTTCAGGACCACAAAATACTTTCAACAAAGAGATTTGAGTTTTCATAAATAATATTTTAATGAATAACTCAGCTATTCAGCTATACTTACGAAATATGTTTTTCCTTTGAGGGCTGTATTTCCATATATTTATTGCATATACTTCTGAGGTATATTTATAAGCCAAACAATCTATTTTGTGTGTTAATAAGATTAATTTCCTTTCTGCACGTACTTTATTCGTTGTGGGAACTATAAAAAGTTAATTTTGCTGTTAATTTTTATTTCATTAAAAGTCCAGCTAAAATATACTCTGTGAGTAATTTGCGGCATCAATAGAATAGAATATGAAAATTAGTTTATTAAGTTGCTTCACCAGTAATGGAAAAATATTTTGAATTCTTTGAAAGGAATGATTTGTGGCCCTGAAAAGGGCCTTTTGCTGCTAGCTGCTCGCTGGTATTTCTGCCTGCAATTTACTTGGAGCTAGTGTACTTGGTGACTGCTTTGGTTCCCTCACTGACGGCGTGCTTAGCCAACTCTCCGGGCAGTAAAAGACGGACAGCGGTTTGGATTTCCCGACTTGTGATGGTTGAACGTTTGTTGTAGTGGGCCAAACGAGATGCCTCGGCAGCAATACGCTCAAAAATATCATTCACGAAGCTGTTCATGATGCTCATTGCCTTTGACGAAATGCCAGTGTCAGGATGGACCTGCTTCAACACTTTGTAAATGTAGATGGCATAGCTTTCCTTCCTCTTGCGCTTCTTCTTCTTGTCATTCTTGGTAATGTTCTTTTGAGCCTTGCCAGCCTTTTTGGCTGCCTTTCCACTAGTTTTCGGCGGCATACTTAATACTTATTCACTTCACTTTGATTAACTTCACAAATGTCTGTTCAGCACACCGAAAATGCTTATCATATATACTTTCGTTTGAACGACGCTTTCATGTTAAAATCCACCACTGCGCTCGAAAATACTGCGCAGCTGTTCATTCCTAACCTGAAGAAGTAGGTAGCTGAAAAACTATAAATACAATGACGGCTTGTTTGTCGGAATCATTCGGTATTTGATATTTGTGTGTTGAGAGTGACTAATTTGTGAACTAAATAACAATGTCTGGTCGTGGTAAAGGTGGAAAAGTAAAGGGAAAGGCAAAGTCGCGTTCCAACCGCGCTGGACTCCAGTTTCCCGTGGGTCGTATTCACCGTCTTCTTCGCAAGGGCAACTACGCCGAGCGTGTTGGTGCCGGTGCTCCTGTGTACTTAGCTGCCGTTATGGAATACTTGGCCGCTGAAGTCTTGGAGTTGGCTGGCAATGCTGCTCGTGATAATAAGAAAACTAGGATTATCCCTCGCCATCTGCAATTGGCCATCCGCAACGATGAAGAGTTAAATAAACTGCTTTCGGGCGTTACCATTGCCCAGGGTGGTGTTTTACCCAACATCCAGGCAGTTCTACTCCCCAAGAAGACGGAAAAGAAGGCATAAACTACCAGACTACTCTCAAATAGCATGTACATATGTAAAAAAAAAAAACTCAATCAAACGTCCTTTTCAGGACGACCAAAATATGTAAAAGAGATTTAATTTTTCATTGACTATATTTGAATTCCCACGGTCGAAAAACGAAAAGAGAAATGTAAGAAAAGTACAGTTGGTGTCAAAACAGTATCATCTACCTGAGGAGTAAGGGTATTTCCTACTTTTTGCTCTTCGCTGTGAATTGTGTTTTTTTTTTACTTACATTCACCGATAGACTCCTCCTTAATATAACATTTCTTTTAATTTTTAATGTAAATTTAAAAATGAAATTTTATTTAATTAATTTGCTACATTTAGTAACTTTCTGCTGAAATTAACTAAATACACAGTAGCGTATTCTTGGCTGACGCTTCACTTGCTTTTTAAGTGGATGTGATGTGTGTGATGCCATAAAAGCAAATATTAAGCGCATGACATTTGCCAACGACCATACTACGCTGAATATATCGGTTCTCGTCCGATCACCGAAATTAAGCAGCGTCGGGCGCGGTTAGTACTTAGATGGGGGACCGCTTGGGAACACCGCGTGTTGTTGGCATCCATTTGGTGTTTCAACACTTTTTTTGTTAAATTATTTGTATTTTATAAAGCAAATGCTAAATAAAAGTATATTTCAGGTGCATATTACTTGGCTAGATATTGAATATTTTTCATCTCTTTTGAGTAAAGATTTGGTGGTCCTGAAAAGGACCGATTGGTATGACTGTACTTGTACATATTTGTATTTGGGATTTAGTTTTTAGCCGCCAAAACCGTATAGGGTACGGCCTTGTCTCTTCAGCGCATAGACAACATCCATGGCAGTGACCGTCTTCCTCTTGGCATGCTCGGTGTATGTGACCGCATCGCGGATAACGTTTTCCAAGAATACCTTTAGAACACCACGAGTTTCTTCATAAATGAGTCCAGAGATACGTTTCACACCACCACGACGAGCTAAACGACGAATAGCTGGCTTCGTGATGCCCTGGATGTTATCACGCAACACTTTGCGATGACGTTTAGCGCCGCCTTTACCCAAACCTTTGCCACCTTTACCACGACCAGTCATTTTTCACTTTTAATTCACACTTTACACCACGAATGCCAGAAACAAAGTAATGCTGCTTCGTCGCAAGCGCTTCTATTTATACCAAAAAGAGCAAACTCTTGAGCGAGTGCACAGATATTTCTATCCCGCTCGCACACTACCCTCGCTTAACGAGCAGTTTTCTATATAAACGAGCAGCAAACCAGCGGACGATTATTGTGTTTTCAACAGTGAGAGTGTAAACAGTGTTATAGAAAGAGAAAAATGGCGCGTACTAAGCAGACTGCTCGTAAATCGACGGGAGGCAAGGCTCCTCGCAAACAGTTGGCAACTAAGGCAGCACGTAAAAGTGCTCCAGCAACCGGTGGTGTGAAGAAACCTCATCGCTATCGTCCCGGTACAGTTGCACTGCGTGAAATTCGTCGCTACCAGAAGAGCACAGAGTTGCTTATCCGCAAGCTGCCGTTCCAGCGTTTAGTACGCGAAATTGCTCAGGACTTCAAGACCGATTTACGTTTCCAGAGTTCGGCTGTGATGGCTCTGCAAGAAGCTAGCGAAGCCTACCTGGTTGGCCTATTTGAAGACACGAACTTGTGTGCTATCCATGCTAAGCGTGTCACCATCATGCCCAAAGATATCCAACTGGCCAGACGCATTCGTGGCGAACGTGCTTAAATTGTAAATTGTAAAGCATCAATTGTAACCAAATCGGTCCTTTTCAGACCACAAAATACTTTCAACAAAGAGATTTGAGTTTTCATAAATAATATTTTAATGAATAACTCAGCTATTCAGCTTTAAAAAACGTTTAAATATAATTAGGAAATGTTTTACTCAATATACATAAATATATTATTTACTGTATTACAATCAGTATGTAAATAGCAAAGCAAGAAAAGCAGTAAATGTTTTTCGAATTGCAATTACAATAATGGATTCCCTTTTGAAGAAATGTATATAAATAAAGATTCAAGTTGCACATCTAATGTGTTGCTCGTGATTATATTACTTTCAATTTTGATGTGAACATGCAGTTCATATAATATTTTCTCATTCGATCCGATATATATGTTTCTTTAGAGAGACATGTCGTAATCTGATAGACAACAATGATATAAATAAAGAATAATGTGACTTTTAATAAGTTGCTCGCTTGATACGCGTATTGTGGTCATCTGGATGTTGCATGTACAATTCATCTGTAATCGTTTGATTCTGGTATTACAATAATTATCAAACAGATGTAACTGAAGTTAATATACATGTAATATATAAAATAAGTAGGTATTAATTATTCAAGAAGAATTTATATGTTTTCGATACATTTTTCTCTTGTTGCTTGCACTCCAAGCTAGTCAATTTTTTACAGCTAATGGCCAAGTTAAAAGCATGTTTAAAAAATGATTTAATCACTTCTATTCTTTTTAACTATTGTGTTTCAGTAAAGAAAAGTTTAAATAATACAATTAATATTATAATTTTCTAAATTTTGTTGTAATTATATTAAAAAGAGTTGTTTTTCACTAACAAATGTTGCGTGATGGAACAAATCGAGACTTTGCACGACTTCCACGACTCGGTGATTTAAGATAATAAATTCAAATCTATTATATTTAGTTGCTCAAATATTTTAAACATTATCCACATTTACATTCTTTTCTATTTGCAAATAAATCGATTGTAAATGGCAAATTAACAATAAGACGTTGGCAATCTTTCACATGACAAACGTTCAATGCCGTAAACATTCTCGTTCGGCTCTCCTCCTCGATTCTCACTCAATCGAGTGACCAAATAGCATGGTGAGTTTCAGCAAATTTGTACCATTAAAGTGTAAATCGTTGTGAAAGTGAACTAAAGTGAAATATGTCTGATTCAGCAGTTGCCACAATCGCCTCTCCCGTGACTGCCACACCAGCTGCAGCCGAGAAGAAGGTGGCCACCAAGAAGGCAGCATCAGGATTGAAGGCAAAGAGGACAACAGCTGGAGCATCACACCCGCCAACTCAGCAAATGGTAGATGCTTCGATAAAAAACTTGAAGGAGCGTGGTGGCTCATCGCTTCTGGCAATTAAGAAATACATTAGTGCCACCTACAAGTGCGATGCCCAGAAACTAGCACCGTTCATTAAGAAGTACTTGAGGACTGCAGTTGCAAGTGGAAAGCTGGTCCAAACAAAGGGCAAGGGTGCATCTGGTTCGTTTAAACTGTCTGCATCAGCCAAAAAAGAGCCGAAACCAAAGGCTTCTCCTCTGGAGAAGAAAACCACAGCAGCATCAGCAGCAGCAGCAGCTAAAAAGAAGAAATCAGCTACAGTTGACAAGAAGAAGCCATCAAAGGTAGCCACCGCCAGCAAAAAGAGCGCTGAGAAATCGAAGGCAGATAAGGCAAAAGCAAAAGCAAAGGCAAAGGCAGTAGCAAAGGATGCTAAGAAAACGGGTACAGTAAAGGCTAAACCCACCACAGCAGATGCAAAAGCAAAGGCAAAGGCCAAACAAAGCGCAGCAAAGGCAAAGACGCCAAAGCCCAAGACACAAGCCACAAGTGCTAAGCCAAAGCAGGCAAAGGCAGTAGCAAAGCCAGCGACACCGAAAAAAGCTTCTGCCAAGAAGCCGAAGGCCGCCAAGAAGTAAAAAAACACTCCTAATCAGAGTAGAAGTGAAATTCGGAATTTCTTAATTGTGAAATTCGCCTTCGCATTTTAACAAAGCCCTTTTCAGGGCTACAATTTATGTATTTTTAAAGAGAGAAAAATATTTCCAGACTTATTCAGTATCTGTTTTTGCTTTAAAGACTATTTCCATATATTTGTTGCACACTTCGTAAGAATATTTATTTTGTGTGTTAATAAGACTAATTTACTTTCTCCGCGTACTTTATTCGTTGTGGGAACTAAAAAAAGGTAATTTTGCTGTTGATTTTTATTTCATTAAAAGTCCAGCTAAAATATACTCTGATTGTGAGTAATTTGCGGCATCAATAGAATAGAATATGAAAATTAGTTTATTAAGTTGCTTCACCAGTAATGGAAAAATATTTTGAATTCTTTGAAAGGAATGATTTGTGGCCCTGAAAAGGGCCTTTTGCTGCTAGCTGCTCGCTTGTATTTCTGCCTGCAATTTACTTGGAGCTAGTGTACTTGGTGACTGCTTTGGTTCCCTCACTGACGGCGTGCTTAGCCAACTCTCCGGGCAGTAAAAGACGGACAGCGGTTTGGATTTCCCGACTTGTGATGGTTGAACGTTTGTTGTAGTGGGCCAAACGAGATGCCTCGGCAGCAATACGCTCAAAAATATCATTCACGAAGCTGTTCATGATGCTCATTGCCTTTGACGAAATGCCAGTGTCAGGATGGACCTGCTTCAACACTTTGTAAATGTAGATGGCATAGCTTTCCTTCCTCTTGCGCTTCTTCTTCTTGTCATTCTTGGTAATGTTCTTTTGAGCCTTGCCAGCCTTTTTGGCTGCCTTTCCACTAGTTTTCGGCGGCATACTTAATACTTATTCACTTCACTTTGATTAACTTCACAAATGTGTGTTCAGCACACCGAAAATGCTTATCATATATACTTTCGTTTGAACGACGCTTTCATGTTAAAATCCACCACTGCGCTCGAAAATACTGCGCAGCTGTTCATTCCTAACCTGAAGAAGTAGGTAGCTGAAAAACTATAAATACAATGACGGCTTGTTTGTCGGAATCATTCGGTATTTGATATTTGTGTGTTGAGAGTGACTAATTTGTGAACTAAATAACAATGTCTGGTCGTGGTAAAGGTGGAAAAGTAAAGGGAAAGGCAAAGTCGCGTTCCAACCGCGCTGGACTCCAGTTTCCCGTGGGTCGTATTCACCGTCTTCTTCGCAAGGGCAACTACGCCGAGCGTGTTGGTGCCGGTGCTCCTGTGTACTTAGCTGCCGTTATGGAATACTTGGCCGCTGAAGTCTTGGAGTTGGCTGGCAATGCTGCTCGTGATAATAAGAAAACTAGGATTATCCCTCGCCATCTGCAATTGGCCATCCGCAACGATGAAGAGTTAAATAAACTGCTTTCGGGCGTTACCATTGCGCAGGGTGGTGTTTTACCCAACATCCAGGCAGTTCTACTCCCCAAGAAGACGGAAAAGAAGGCATAAACTACCAGACTACTCTCAAATAGCATGTACATATGTAAAAAAAAAAACTCTATCAAACGTCCTTTTCAGGACGACCAAAATATGTAAAAGAGATTTAATTTTTCATTGACTATATTTGAATTCCCACGGTCGAAAAACGAAAAGAGAAATGTAAGAAAAGTACAGTTGGTGTCAAAACAGTATCATCTACCTGAGGAGTAAGGGTATTTCCTACTTTTTGCTCTTCGCTGTGAATTGTGTTTTTTTTACTTACATTCACCGATAGACTCCTTAATATAACATTTCTTTTAATTTTTAATGTAAATTTAAAAATGAAATTTTATTTAATTAATTTGCTACATTTAGTAACTTTCTGCTGAAATTAACTAAATACACAGTAGCGTATTCTTGGCTGACGCTTCACTTGCTTTTTAAGTGGATGTGATGTGTGTGATGCCATAAAAGCAAATGTTAAGCGCATGACATTTGCCAACGACCATACTACGCTGAATACATCGGTTCTCGTCCGATCACCGAAATTAAGCAGCGTCGGGCGCGGTTAGTACTTAGATGGGGGACCGCTTGGGAACACCGCGTGTTGTTGGCATCCATTTGGTGCTTCAACACTTTTTTTGTTAAATTATTTGTATTTTATAAAGCAAATGCTAAATAAAAGTATATTTCAGGTGCATATTACTTGGCTAGATATTGAATATTTTTCATCTCTTTTGAGTAAAGATTTGGTGGTCCTGAAAAGGACCGATTGGTATGACTGTACTTGTACATATTTGTATTTGGGATTTAGTTTTTAGCCGCCAAAACCGTATAGGGTACGGCCTTGTCTCTTCAGCGCATAGACAACATCCATGGCAGTGACCGTCTTCCTCTTGGCATGCTCGGTGTATGTGACCGCATCGCGGATAACGTTTTCCAAGAATACCTTTAGAACACCACGAGTTTCTTCATAAATGAGTCCTGAGATACGTTTCACACCACCACGACGAGCTAAACGACGAATAGCTGGCTTCGTGATGCCCTGGATGTTATCACGCAACACTTTGCGATGACGTTTAGCGCCGCCTTTACCCAAACCTTTGCCACCTTTACCACGACCAGTCATTTTTCACTTTTAATTCACACTTTACACCACGAATGCCAGAAACAAAGTAATGCTGCTTCGTCGCAAGCGCTTCTATTTATACCAAAAAGAGCAAACTCTTGAGCGAGTGCACAGATATTTCTATCCCGCTCGCACACTACCCTCGCTTAACGAGCAGTTTTCTATATAAACGAGCAGCAAACCAGCGGACGATTATTGTGTTTTCAACAGTGAGAGTGTAAACAGTGTTATAGAAAGAGAAAAATGGCGCGTACTAAGCAGACTGCTCGTAAATCGACGGGAGGCAAGGCTCCTCGCAAACAGTTGGCAACTAAGGCAGCACGTAAAAGTGCTCCAGCAACCGGTGGTGTGAAGAAACCTCATCGCTATCGTCCCGGTACAGTTGCACTGCGTGAAATTCGTCGCTACCAGAAGAGCACAGAGTTGCTTATCCGCAAGCTGCCGTTCCAGCGTTTAGTACGCGAAATTGCTCAGGACTTCAAGACCGATTTACGTTTCCAGAGTTCGGCTGTGATGGCTCTGCAAGAAGCTAGCGAAGCCTACCTGGTTGGCCTATTTGAAGACACGAACTTGTGTGCTATCCATGCTAAGCGTGTCACCATCATGCCCAAAGATATCCAACTGGCCAGACGCATTCGTGGCGAACGTGCTTAAATTGTAAATTGTAAAGCATCAATTGTAACCAAATCGGTCCTTTTCAGGACCACAAAATACTTTCAACAAAGAGATTTGAGTTTTCATAAATAATATTTTAATGAATAACTCAGCTATTCAGCTATACTTACGAAATATGTTTTTCCTTTGAGGGCTGTATTTCCATATATTTATTGCATATACTTCTGAGGTATATTTATAAGCCAAACAATCTATTTTGTGTGTTAATAAGATTAATTTCCTTTCTGCACGTACTTTATTCGTTGTGGGAACTATAAAAAGGTAATTTTGCTGTTAATTTTTATTTCATTAAAAGTCCAGCTAAAATATACTCTGATTGTGAGTAATTTGCGGCATCAATAGAATAGAATATGAAAATTAGTTTATTAAGTTGCTTCACCAGTAATGGAAAAATATTTTGAATTCTTTGAAAGGAATGATTTGTGGCCCTGAAAAGGGCCTTTTGCTGCTAGCTGCTCGCTGGTATTTCTGCCTGCAATTTACTTGGAGCTAGTGTACTTGGTGACTGCTTTGGTTCCCTCACTGACGGCGTGCTTAGCCAACTCTCCGGGCAGTAAAAGACGGACAGCGGTTTGGATTTCCCGACTTGTGATGGTTGAACGTTTGTTGTAGTGGGCCAAACGAGATGCCTCGGCAGCAATACGCTCAAAAATATCATTCACGAAGCTGTTCATGATGCTCATTGCCTTTGACGAAATGCCAGTGTCAGGATGGACCTGCTTCAACACTTTGTAAATGTAGATGGCATAGCTTTCCTTCCTCTTGCGCTTCTTCTTCTTGTCATTCTTGGTGATGTTCTTTTGAGCCTTGCCAGCCTTTTTGGCTGCCTTTCCACTAGTTTTCGGCGGCATTCTTAATACTTATTCACTTCACTTTGATTAACTTCACAATGTGTGTTCAGCACATCGAAAATGCTTCTAATATATACTCTCGTTTGAACGACGCTTTCATGTTAAAATCCACCACTGCGCTCGAATTACTGCGCAGCTGTTCATTCCTAACCTGACAAAGTAGGTAGCTGAAAAACTATAAATACAATGACGGCTTGTTTGTCGGAATCATTCGGTATTTGATATTTGTGTGTTGAGAGTGACTAATTTGTGAACTAAATAACAATGTCTGGTCGTGGTAAAGGTGGAAAAGTAAAGGGAAAGGCAAAGTCGCGTTCCAACCGCGCTGGACTCCAGTTTCCCGTGGGTCGTATTCACCGTCTTCTTCGCAAGGGCAACTACGCCGAGCGTGTTGGTGCCGGTGCTCCTGTGTACTTAGCTGCCGTTATGGAATACTTGGCCGCTGAAGTCTTGGAGTTGGCTGGCAATGCTGCTCGTGATAATAAGAAAACTAGGATTATCCCTCGCCATCTGCAATTGGCCATCCGCAACGATGAAGAGTTAAATAAACTGCTTTCGGGCGTTACCATTGCGCAGGGTGGTGTTTTACCCAACATCCAGGCAGTTCTACTCCCCAAGAAGACGGAAAAGAAGGCATAAACTACCAGACTACTCTCAAATAGCATGTACATATGTAAAAAAAAAAACTCAATCAAACGTCCTTTTCAGGACGACCAAAATATGTAAAAGAGATTTAATTTTTCATTGACTATATTTGAATTCCCACGGTCGAAAAACGAAAAGAGAAATGTAAGAAAAGTACAGTTGGTGTCAAAACAGTATCATCTACCTGAGGAGTAAGGGTATTTCCTACTTTTTGCTCTTCGCAGTGAATTGTGTTTTTTTTTTTACTTACATTCACCGATAGACTCCTTAATATAACATTTCTTTTAATTTTTAATGTAAATTTAAAAATGAAATTTTATTTAATTAATTTGCTACATTTAGTAACTTTCTGCTGAAATTAACTAAATACACAGTAGCGTATTCTTGGCTGACGCTTCACTTGCTTTTTAAGTGGATGTGATGTGTGTGATGCCATAAAAGCAAATGTTAAGCGCATGACATTTGCCAACGACCATACTACGCTGAATACATCGGTTCTCGTCCGATCACCGAAATTAAGCAGCGTCGGGCGCGGTTAGTACTTAGATGGGGGACCGCTTGGGAACACCGCGTGTTGTTGGCATCCATTTGGTGTTTCAACACTTTTTTTTGTTAAATTATTTGTATTTTATAAAGCAAATGCTAAATAAAAGTATATTTCAGGTGCATATTACTTGGCTAGATATTGAATATTTTTCATCTCTTTTGAGTAAAGATTTGGTGGTCCTGAAAAGGACCGATTGGTATGACTGTACTTGTACATATTTGTATTTGGGATTTAGTTTTTAGCCGCCAAAACCGTATAGGGTACGGCCTTGTCTCTTCAGCGCATAGACAACATCCATGGCAGTGACCGTCTTCCTCTTGGCATGCTCGGTGTATGTGACCGCATCGCGGATAACGTTTTCCAAGAATACCTTTAGAACACCACGAGTTTCTTCATAAATGAGTCCTGAGATACGTTTCACACCACCACGACGAGCTAAACGACGAATAGCTGGCTTCGTGATGCCCTGGATGTTATCACGCAACACTTTGCGATGACGTTTAGCGCCGCCTTTACCCAAACCTTTGCCACCTTTACCACGACCAGTCATTTTTCACTTTTAATTCACACTTTACACCACGAATGCCAGAAACAAAGTAATGCTGCTTCGTCGCAAGCGCTTCTATTTATACCAAAAAGAGCAAACTCTTGAGCGAGTGCACATATATTTCTATCCCGCTCGCACACTACCCTCGCTTAACGAGCAGTTTTCTATATAAACGAGCAGCAAACCAGCGGACGATTATTGTGTTTTCAACAGTGAGAGTGTAAACAGTGTTATAGAAAGAGAAAAATGGCGCGTACTAAGCAGACTGCTCGTAAATCGACGGGAGGCAAGGCTCCTCGCAAACAGTTGGCAACTAAGGCAGCACGTAAAAGTGCTCCAGCAACCGGTGGTGTGAAGAAACCTCATCGCTATCGTCCCGGTACAGTTGCACTGCGTGAAATTCGTCGCTACCAGAAGAGCACAGAGTTGCTTATCCGCAAGCTGCCGTTCCAGCGTTTAGTACGCGAAATTGCTCAGGACTTCAAGACCGATTTACGTTTCCAGAGTTCGGCTGTGATGGCTCTGCAAGAAGCTAGCGAAGCCTACCTGGTTGGCCTATTTGAAGACACGAACTTGTGTGCTATCCATGCTAAGCGTGTCACCATCATGCCCAAAGATATCCAACTGGCCAGACGCATTCGTGGCGAACGTGCTTAAATTGTAAATTGTAAAGCATCAATTGTAACCAAATCGGTCCTTTTCAGGACCACAAAATACTTTCAACAAAGAGATTTGAGTTTTCATAAATAATATTTGAATGAATAATTCAGCTATTCAGGCTTTAAAAAACGTTTAAATATAATTAGGAAATATTACAGAAGATAATTATTGCGAAATGTTTTACTCAATATACATAAATATATTATTTACTGTATTACAATCAGTATGTAAATAGCAAAGCAAGAAAAGCAGTAAATGTTTTTCGAATTGCAATTACAATAATGGATTCCCTTTTGAAGAAATGTATATAAATAAAGATTCAAGTTGCACATCTAATGTGTTGCTCGTGATTATATTACTTTCAATTTTGATGTGAACATGCAGTTCATATAATATTTTCTCATTCGATCCGATATATATGTTTCTTTAGAGAGACATGTCGTAATCTGATAGTCAACAATGATATAAATAAAGAATAATGTGACTTTTAATAAGTTGCTCGCTTGATACGAGTATTGTGGTCATCTGGATGTTGCATGTACCATTCATCTGTAATCGTTTGATTTTGGTATTACAATAATTATCAAACAGATGTAACTGAAGTTAATATACATGTAATATATAAAATAAGTAGGTATTAATTATTCAAGAAGAATTTATATGTTTTCGATACATTTTTCTCTTGTTGCTTGCACTCCAAGCTAGTCAATTTTTTACAGCAAATGGCCAAGTTAAAAGCATGTTTAAAAAATGATTTAATCACTTCTATTCTTTTTAACTATTGTGTTTCAGTAAAGAAAAGTTTAAATAATACAATTAATATTATAATTTTCTAAATTTTGTTGTAATTATATTAAAAAGAGTTGTTTTTCACTAACAAATGTTGCGTGATGGAACAAATCGAGACTTTGCACGACTTCCACGACTCGGTGATTTAAGATAATAAATTCAAATCTATTATATTTAGTTGCTCAAATATTTTAAACATTATCCACATTTACATTCTTTTCTATTTGCAAATAAATCGATTGTAAATGGCAAATTAACAATAAGACGTTGGCAATCTTTCACATGACAAACGTTCAATGCCGTAAACATTCTCGTTCGGCTCTCCTCCTCGATTCTCACTCAATCGAGTGACCAAATAGCATGGTGAGTTTCAGCAAATTTGTACCATTAAAGTGTAAATCGTTGTGAAAGTGAACTAAAGTGAAATATGTCTGATTCAGCAGTTGCCACAATCGCCTCTCCCGTGACTGCCACACCAGCTGCAGCCGAGAAGAAGGTGGCCACCAAGAAGGCAGCATCAGGATTGAAGGCAAAGAGGACAACAGCTGGAGCATCACACCCGCCAACTCAGCAAATGGTAGATGCTTCGATAAAAAACTTGAAGGAGCGTGGTGGCTCATCGCTTCTGGCAATTAAGAAATACATTAGTGCCACCTACAAGTGCGATGCCCAGAAACTAGCACCGTTCATTAAGAAGTACTTGAGGACTGCAGTTGCAAGTGGAAAGCTGGTCCAAACAAAGGGCAAGGGTGCATCTGGTTCGTTTAAACTGTCTGCATCAGCCAAAAAAGAGCCGAAGCCAAAGGCTTCTCCTCTGGAGAAGAAAACCACAGCAGCATCAGCAGCAGCAGCAGCTAAAAAGAAGAAATCAGCTACAGTTGACAAGAAGAAGCCATCAAAGGTAGCCACCGCCAGCAAAAAGAGCGCTGAGAAATCGAAGGCAGATAAGGCAAAAGCAAAAGCAAAGGCAAAGGCAGTAGCAAAGGATGCTAAGAAAACGGGTACAGTAAAGGCTAAACCCACCACAGCAGATGCAAAAGCAAAGGCAAAGGCCAAACAAAGCGCAGCAAAGGCAAAGACGCCAAAGCCCAAGACACAAGCCACAAGTGCTAAGCCAAAGCAGGCAAAGGCAGTAGCAAAGCCAGCGACACCGAAAAAAGCTTCTGCCAAGAAGCCGAAGGCCGCCAAGAAGTAAAAAAACACTCTTAATCAGAGTAGAAGTGAAATTCGGAATTTCTTAATTGTGAAATTCGCCTTCGCATTTTAACAAAGCCCTTTTCAGGGCTACAATTTATGTATTTTTAAAGAGAGAAAAATATTTCCAGACTTATTCAGTATCTGTTTTTGCTTTAAAGACTATTTCCATATATTTGTTGCACACTTCGTAAGAATATTTATTTTGTGTGTTAATAAGACTAATTTACTTTCTCCGCGTACTTTATTCGTTGTGGGAACTAAAAAAAGGTAATTTTGCAGTTGATTTTTATTTCATTAAAAGTCCAGCTAAAATATACTCTGATTGTGAGTAATTTGCGGCATCAATAGAATAGAATATGAAAATTAGTTTATTAAGTTGCTTCACCAGTAATGGAAAAATATTTTGAATTCTTTGAAAGGAATGATTTGTGGCCCTGAAAAGGGCCTTTTGCTGCTAGCTGCTCGCTGGTATTTCTGCCTGCAATTTACTTGGAGCTAGTGTACTTGGTGACTGCTTTGGTTCCCTCACTGACGGCGTGCTTAGCCAACTCTCCGGGCAGTAAAAGACGGACAGCGGTTTGGATTTCCCGACTTGTGATGGTTGAACGTTTGTTGTAGTGGGCCAAACGAGATGCCTCGGCAGCAATACGCTCAAAAATATCATTCACGAAGCTGTTCATGATGCTCATTGCCTTTGACGAAATGCCAGTGTCAGGATGGACCTGCTTCAACACTTTGTAAATGTAGATGGCATAGCTTTCCTTCCTCTTGCGCTTCTTCTTCTTGTCATTCTTGGTGATGTTCTTTTGAGCCTTGCCAGCCTTTTTGGCTGCCTTTCCACTAGTTTTCGGCGGCATTCTTAATACTTATTCACTTCACTTTGATTAACTTCACAAATGTGTGTTCAGCACACCGAAAATGCTTATCATATATACTTTCGTTTGAACGACGCTTTCATGTTAAAATCCACCACTGCGCTCGAATTACTGCGCAGCTGTTCATTCCTAACCTGACAAAGTAGGTAGCTGAAAAACTATAAATACAATGACGGCTTGTTTGTCGGAATCATTCGGTATTTGATATTTGTGTGTTGAGAGTGACTAATTTGTGAACTAAATAGCAATGTCTGGTCGTGGTAAAGGTGGAAAAGTAAAGGGAAAGGCAAAGTCGCGTTCCAACCGCGCTGGACTCCAGTTTCCCGTGGGTCGTATTCACCGTCTTCTTCGCAAGGGCAACTACGCCGAGCGTGTTGGTGCCGGTGCTCCTGTGTACTTAGCTGCCGTTATGGAATACTTGGCCGCTGAAGTCTTGGAGTTGGCTGGCAATGCTGCTCGTGATAATAAGAAAACTAGGATTATCCCTCGCCATCTGCAATTGGCCATCCGCAACGATGAAGAGTTAAATAAACTGCTTTCGGGCGTTACCATTGCGCAGGGTGGTGTTTTACCCAACATCCAGGCAGTTCTACTCCCCAAGAAGACGGAAAAGAAGGCATAAACTACCAGACTACTCTCAAATAGCATGTACATATGTAAAAAAAAAAAACTCAATCAAACGTCCTTTTCAGGACGACCAAAATATGTAAAAGAGATTTAATTTTTCATTGACTATATTTGAATTCCCACGGTCGAAAAACGAAAAGAGAAATGTAAGAAAAGTACAGTTGGTGTCAAAACAGTATCATCTACCTGAGGAGTAAGGGTATTTCCTACTTTTTGCTCTTCGCTGTGAATTGTGTTTTTTTTTTACTTACATTCACCGATAGACTCCTTAATATAACATTTCTTTTAATTTTTAATGTAAATTTAAAAATGAAATTTTATTTAATTAATTTGCTACATTTAGTAACTTTCTGCTGAAATTAAATAAATACACAGTAGCGTATTCTTGGCTGACGCTTCACTTGCTTTTTAAGTGGATGTGATGTGTGTGATGCCATAAAAGCAAATATTAAGCGCATGACATTTGCCAACGACCATACTACGCTGAATACATCGGTTCTCGTCCGATCACCGAAATTAAGCAGCGTCGGGCGCGGTTAGTACTTAGATGGGGGACCGCTTGGGAACACCGCGTGTTGTTGGCATCTATTTGGTGTTTCAACACTTTTTTTGTTAAATTATTTGTATTTTATAAAGCAAATGCTAAATAAAAGTATATTTCAGGTGCATATTACTTGGCTAGATATTGAATATTTTTCATCTCTTTTGAGTAAAGATTTGGTGGTCCTGAAAAGGACCGATTGGTATGACTGTACTTGTACATATTTGTATTTGGGATTTAGTTTTTAGCCGCCAAAACCGTATAGGGTACGGCCTTGTCTCTTCAGCGCATAGACAACATCCATGGCAGTGACCGTCTTCCTCTTGGCATGCTCGGTGTATGTGACCGCATCGCGGATAACGTTTTCCAAGAATACCTTTAGAACACCACGAGTTTCTTCATAAATGAGTCCTGAGATACGTTTCACACCACCACGACGAGCTAAACGACGAATAGCTGGCTTCGTGATGCCCTGGATGTTATCACGCAACACTTTGCGATGACGTTTAGCGCCGCCTTTACCCAAACCTTTGCCACCTTTACCACGACCAGTCATTTTTCACTTTTAATTCACACTTTACACCACGAATGCCAGAAACAAAGTAATGCTGCTTCGTCGCAAGCGCTTCTATTTATACCAAAAAGAGCAAACTCTTGAGCGAGTGCACAGATATTTCTATCCCGCTCACACACTACCCTCGCTTAACGAGCAGTTTTCTATATAAACGAGCAGCAAACCAGCGGACGATTATTGTGTTTTCAACAGTGAGAGTGTAAACAGTGTTATAGAAAGAGAAAAATGGCGCGTACTAAGCAGACTGCTCGTAAATCGACGGGAGGCAAGGCTCCTCGCAAACAGTTGGCAACTAAGGCAGCACGTAAAAGTGCTCCAGCAACCGGTGGTGTGAAGAAACCTCATCGCTATCGTCCCGGTACAGTTGCACTGCGTGAAATTCGTCGCTACCAGAAGAGCACAGAGTTGCTTATCCGCAAGCTGCCGTTCCAGCGTTTAGTACGCGAAATTGCTCAGGACTTCAAGACCGATTTACGTTTCCAGAGTTCGGCTGTGATGGCTCTGCAAGAAGCTAGCGAAGCCTACCTGGTTGGCCTATTTGAAGACACGAACTTGTGTGCTATCCATGCTAAGCGTGTCACCATCATGCCCAAAGATATCCAACTGGCCAGACGCATTCGTGGCGAACGTGCTTAAATTGTAAATTGTAAAGCATCAATTGTAACCAAATCGGTCCTTTTCAGGACCACAAAATACTTTCAACAAAGAGATTTGAGTTTTCATAAATAATATTTGAATGAATAATTCAGCTATTCAGGCTTTAAAAAACGTTTAAATATAATTAGGAAATATTACAGAAGATAATTATTGCGAAATGTTTTACTCAATATACATAAATATATTATTTACTGTATTACAATCAGTATGTAAATAGCAAAGCAAGAAAAGCAGTAAATGTTTTTCGAATTGCAATTACAATAATGGATTCCCTTTTGAAGAAATGTATATAAATAAAGATTCAAGTTGCACATCTAATGTGTTGCTCGTGATTATATTACTTTCAATTTTGATGTGAACATGCAGTTCATATAATATTTTCTCATTCGATCCGATATATATGTTTCTTTAGAGAGACATGTCGTAATCTGATAGTCAACAATGATATAAATAAAGAATAATGTGACTTTTAATAAGTTGCTCGCTTGATACGAGTATTGTGGTCATCTGGATGTTGCATGTACCATTCATCTGTAATCGTTTGATTTTGGTATTACAATAATTATCAAACAGATGTAACTGAAGTTAATATACATGTAATATATAAAATAAGTAGGTATTAATTATTCAAGAAGAATTTATATGTTTTCGATACATTTTTCTCTTGTTGCTTGCACTCCAAGCTAGTCAATTTTTTACAGCAAATGGCCAAGTTAAAAGCATGTTTAAAAAATGATTTAATCACTTCTATTCTTTTTAACTATTGTGTTTCAGTAAAGAAAAGTTTAAATAATACAATTAATATTATAATTTTCTAAATTTTGTTGTAATTATATTAAAAAGAGTTGTTTTTCACTAACAAATGTTGCGTGATGGAACAAATCGAGACTTTGCACGACTTCCACGACTCGGTGATTTAAGATAATAAATTCAAATCTATTATATTTAGTTGCTCAAATATTTTAAACATTATCCACATTTACATTCTTTTCTATTTGCAAATAAATCGATTGTAAATGGCAAATTAACAATAAGACGTTGGCAATCTTTCACATGACAAACGTTCAATGCCGTAAACATTCTCGTTCGGCTCTCCTCCTCGATTCTCACTCAATCGAGTGACCAAATAGCATGGTGAGTTTCAGCAAATTTGTACCATTAAAGTGTAAATCGTTGTGAAAGTGAACTAAAGTGAAATATGTCTGATTCAGCAGTTGCCACAATCGCCTCTCCCGTGACTGCCACACCAGCTGCAGCCGAGAAGAAGGTGGCCACCAAGAAGGCAGCATCAGGATTGAAGGCAAAGAGGACAACAGCTGGAGCATCACACCCGCCAACTCAGCAAATGGTAGATGCTTCGATAAAAAACTTGAAGGAGCGTGGTGGCTCATCGCTTCTGGCAATTAAGAAATACATTAGTGCCACCTACAAGTGCGATGCCCAGAAACTAGCACCGTTCATTAAGAAGTACTTGAGGACTGCAGTTGCAAGTGGAAAGCTGGTCCAAACAAAGGGCAAGGGTGCATCTGGTTCGTTTAAACTGTCTGCATCAGCCAAAAAAGAGCCGAAGCCAAAGGCTTCTCCTCTGGAGAAGAAAACCACAGCAGCATCAGCAGCAGCAGCAGCTAAAAAGAAGAAATCAGCTACAGTTGACAAGAAGAAGCCATCAAAGGTAGCCACCGCCAGCAAAAAGAGCGCTGAGAAATCGAAGGCAGATAAGGCAAAAGCAAAAGCAAAGGCAAAGGCAGTAGCAAAGGATGCTAAGAAAACGGGTACAGTAAAGGCTAAACCCACCACAGCAGATGCAAAAGCAAAGGCAAAGGCCAAACAAAGCGCAGCAAAGGCAAAGACGCCAAAGCCCAAGACACAAGCCACAAGTGCTAAGCCAAAGCAGGCAAAGGCAGTAGCAAAGCCAGCGACACCGAAAAAAGCTTCTGCCAAGAAGCCGAAGGCCGCCAAGAAGTAAAAAAACACTCTTAATCAGAGTAGAAGTGAAATTCGGAATTTCTTAATTGTGAAATTCGCCTTCGCATTTTAACAAAGCCCTTTTCAGGGCTACAATTTATGTATTTTTAAAGAGAGAAAAATATTTCCAGACTTATTCAGTATCTGTTTTTGCTTTAAAGACTATTTCCATATATTTGTTGCACACTTCGTAAGAATATTTATTTTGTGTGTTAATAAGACTAATTTACTTTCTCCGCGTACTTTATTCGTTGTGGGAACTAAAAAAAGGTAATTTTGCAGTTGATTTTTATTTCATTAAAAGTCCAGCTAAAATATACTCTGATTGTGAGTAATTTGCGGCATCAATAGAATAGAATATGAAAATTAGTTTATTAAGTTGCTTCACCAGTAATGGAAAAATATTTTGAATTCTTTGAAAGGAATGATTTGTGGCCCTGAAAAGGGCCTTTTGCTGCTAGCTGCTCGCTGGTATTTCTGCCTGCAATTTACTTGGAGCTAGTGTACTTGGTGACTGCTTTGGTTCCCTCACTGACGGCGTGCTTAGCCAACTCTCCGGGCAGTAAAAGACGGACAGCGGTTTGGATTTCCCGACTTGTGATGGTTGAACGTTTGTTGTAGTGGGCCAAACGAGATGCCTCGGCAGCAATACGCTCAAAAATATCATTCACGAAGCTGTTCATGATGCTCATTGCCTTTGACGAAATGCCAGTGTCAGGATGGACCTGCTTCAACACTTTGTAAATGTAGATGGCATAGCTTTCCTTCCTCTTGCGCTTCTTCTTCTTGTCATTCTTGGTGATGTTCTTTTGAGCCTTGCCAGCCTTTTTGGCTGCCTTTCCACTAGTTTTCGGCGGCATTCTTAATACTTATTCACTTCACTTTGATTAACTTCACAAATGTGTGTTCAGCACACCGAAAATGCTTATCATATATACTTTCGTTTGAACGACGCTTTCATGTTAAAATCCACCACTGCGCTCGAATTACTGCGCAGCTGTTCATTCCTAACCTGACAAAGTAGGTAGCTGAAAAACTATAAATACAATGACGGCTTGTTTGTCGGAATCATTCGGTATTTGATATTTGTGTGTTGAGAGTGACTAATTTGTGAACTAAATAGCAATGTCTGGTCGTGGTAAAGGTGGAAAAGTAAAGGGAAAGGCAAAGTCGCGTTCCAACCGCGCTGGACTCCAGTTTCCCGTGGGTCGTATTCACCGTCTTCTTCGCAAGGGCAACTACGCCGAGCGTGTTGGTGCCGGTGCTCCTGTGTACTTAGCTGCCGTTATGGAATACTTGGCCGCTGAAGTCTTGGAGTTGGCTGGCAATGCTGCTCGTGATAATAAGAAAACTAGGATTATCCCTCGCCATCTGCAATTGGCCATCCGCAACGATGAAGAGTTAAATAAACTGCTTTCGGGCGTTACCATTGCGCAGGGTGGTGTTTTACCCAACATCCAGGCAGTTCTACTCCCCAAGAAGACGGAAAAGAAGGCATAAACTACCAGACTACTCTCAAATAGCATGTACATATGTAAAAAAAAAAAACTCAATCAAACGTCCTTTTCAGGACGACCAAAATATGTAAAAGAGATTTAATTTTTCATTGACTATATTTGAATTCCCACGGTCGAAAAACGAAAAGAGAAATGTAAGAAAAGTACAGTTGGTGTCAAAACAGTATCATCTACCTGAGGAGTAAGGGTATTTCCTACTTTTTGCTCTTCGCTGTGAATTGTGTTTTTTTTTTTACTTACATTCACCGATAGACTCCTTAATATAACATTTCTTTTAATTTTTAATGTAAATTTAAAAATGAAATTTTATTTAATTAATTTGCTACATTTAGTAACTTTCTGCTGAAATTAAATAAATACACAGTAGCGTATTCTTGGCTGACGCTTCACTTGCTTTTTAAGTGGATGTGATGTGTGTGATGCCATAAAAGCAAATATTAAGCGCATGACATTTGCCAACGACCATACTACGCTGAATACATCGGTTCTCGTCCGATCACCGAAATTAAGCAGCGTCGGGCGCGGTTAGTACTTAGATGGGGGACCGCTTGGGAACACCGCGTGTTGTTGGCATCTATTTGGTGTTTCAACACTTTTTTTGTTAAATTATTTGTATTTTATAAAGCAAATGCTAAATAAAAGTATATTTCAGGTGCATATTACTTGGCTAGATATTGAATATTTTTCATCTCTTTTGAGTAAAGATTTGGTGGTCCTGAAAAGGACCGATTGGTATGACTGTACTTGTACATATTTGTATTTGGGATTTAGTTTTTAGCCGCCAAAACCGTATAGGGTACGGCCTTGTCTCTTCAGCGCATAGACAACATCCATGGCAGTGACCGTCTTCCTCTTGGCATGCTCGGTGTATGTGACCGCATCGCGGATAACGTTTTCCAAGAATACCTTTAGAACACCACGAGTTTCTTCATAAATGAGTCCTGAGATACGTTTCACACCACCACGACGAGCTAAACGACGAATAGCTGGCTTCGTGATGCCCTGGATGTTATCACGCAACACTTTGCGATGACGTTTAGCGCCGCCTTTACCCAAACCTTTGCCACCTTTACCACGACCAGTCATTTTTCACTTTTAATTCACACTTTACACCACGAATGCCAGAAACAAAGTAATGCTGCTTCGTCGCAAGCGCTTCTATTTATACCAAAAAGAGCAAACTCTTGAGCGAGTGCACAGATATTTCTATCCCGCTCACACACTACCCTCGCTTAACGAGCAGTTTTCTATATAAACGAGCAGCAAACCAGCGGACGATTATTGTGTTTTCAACAGTGAGAGTGTAAACAGTGTTATAGAAAGAGAAAAATGGCGCGTACTAAGCAGACTGCTCGTAAATCGACGGGAGGCAAGGCTCCTCGCAAACAGTTGGCAACTAAGGCAGCACGTAAAAGTGCTCCAGCAACCGGTGGTGTGAAGAAACCTCATCGCTATCGTCCCGGTACAGTTGCACTGCGTGAAATTCGTCGCTACCAGAAGAGCACAGAGTTGCTTATCCGCAAGCTGCCGTTCCAGCGTTTAGTACGCGAAATTGCTCAGGACTTCAAGACCGATTTACGTTTCCAGAGTTCGGCTGTGATGGCTCTGCAAGAAGCTAGCGAAGCCTACCTGGTTGGCCTATTTGAAGACACGAACTTGTGTGCTATCCATGCTAAGCGTGTCACCATCATGCCCAAAGATATCCAACTGGCCAGACGCATTCGTGGCGAACGTGCTTAAATTGTAAATTGTAAAGCATCAATTGTAACCAAATCGGTCCTTTTCAGGACCACAAAATACTTTCAACAAAGAGATTTGAGTTTTCATAAATAATATTTGAATGAATAATTCAGCTATTCAGGCTTTAAAAAACGTTTAAATATAATTAGGAAATATTACAGAAGATAATTATTGCGAAATGTTTTACTCAATATACATAAATATATTATTTACTGTATTACAATCAGTATGTAAATAGCAAAGCAAGAAAAGCAGTAAATGTTTTTCGAATTGCAATTACAATAATGGATTCCCTTTTGAAGAAATGTATATAAATAAAGATTCAAGTTGCACATCTAATGTGTTGCTCGTGATTATATTACTTTCAATTTTGATGTGAACATGCAGTTCATATAATATTTTCTCATTCGATCCGATATATATGTTTCTTTAGAGAGACATGTCGTAATCTGATAGTCAACAATGATATAAATAAAGAATAATGTGACTTTTAATAAGTTGCTCGCTTGATACGAGTATTGTGGTCATCTGGATGTTGCATGTACCATTCATCTGTAATCGTTTGATTTTGGTATTACAATAATTATCAAACAGATGTAACTGAAGTTAATATACATGTAATATATAAAATAAGTAGGTATTAATTATTCAAGAAGAATTTATATGTTTTCGATACATTTTTCTCTTGTTGCTTGCACTCCAAGCTAGTCAATTTTTTACAGCAAATGGCCAAGTTAAAAGCATGTTTAAAAAATGATTTAATCACTTCTATTCTTTTTAACTATTGTGTTTCAGTAAAGAAAAGTTTAAATAATACAATTAATATTATAATTTTCTAAATTTTGTTGTAATTATATTAAAAAGAGTTGTTTTTCACTAACAAATGTTGCGTGATGGAACAAATCGAGACTTTGCACGACTTCCACGACTCGGTGATTTAAGATAATAAATTCAAATCTATTATATTTAGTTGCTCAAATATTTTAAACATTATCCACATTTACATTCTTTTCTATTTGCAAATAAATCGATTGTAAATGGCAAATTAACAATAAGACGTTGGCAATCTTTCACATGACAAACGTTCAATGCCGTAAACATTCTCGTTCGGCTCTCCTCCTCGATTCTCACTCAATCGAGTGACCAAATAGCATGGTGAGTTTCAGCAAATTTGTACCATTAAAGTGTAAATCGTTGTGAAAGTGAACTAAAGTGAAATATGTCTGATTCAGCAGTTGCCACAATCGCCTCTCCCGTGACTGCCACACCAGCTGCAGCCGAGAAGAAGGTGGCCACCAAGAAGGCAGCATCAGGATTGAAGGCAAAGAGGACAACAGCTGGAGCATCACACCCGCCAACTCAGCAAATGGTAGATGCTTCGATAAAAAACTTGAAGGAGCGTGGTGGCTCATCGCTTCTGGCAATTAAGAAATACATTAGTGCCACCTACAAGTGCGATGCCCAGAAACTAGCACCGTTAATTAAGAAGTACTTGAGGACTGCAGTTGCAAGTGGAAAGCTGGTCCAAACAAAGGGCAAGGGTGCATCTGGTTCGTTTAAACTGTCTGCATCAGCCAAAAAAGAGCCGAAGCCAAAGGCTTCTCCTCTGGAGAAGAAAACCACAGCAGCATCAGCAGCAGCAGCAGCTAAAAAGAAGAAATCAGCTACAGTTGACAAGAAGAAGCCATCAAAGGTAGCCACCGCCAGCAAAAAGAGCGCTGAGAAATCGAAGGCAGATAAGGCAAAAGCAAAAGCAAAGGCAAAGGCAGTAGCAAAGGATGCTAAGAAAACGGGTACAGTAAAGGCTAAACCCACCACAGCAGATGCAAAAGCAAAGGCAAAGGCCAAACAAAGCGCAGCAAAGGCAAAGACGCCAAAGCCCAAGACACAAGCCACAAGTGCTAAGCCAAAGCAGGCAAAGGCAGTAGCAAAGCCAGCGACACCGAAAAAAGCTTCTGCCAAGAAGCCGAAGGCCGCCAAGAAGTAAAAAAACACTCTTAATCAGAGTAGAAGTGAAATTCGGAATTTCTTAATTGTGAAATTCGCCTTCGCATTTTAACAAAGCCCTTTTCAGGGCTACAATTTATGTATTTTTAAAGAGAGAAAAATATTTCCAGACTTATTCAGTATCTGTTTTTGCTTTAAAGACTATTTCCATATATTTGTTGCACACTTCGTAAGAATATTTATTTTGTGTGTTAATAAGACTAATTTACTTTCTCCGCGTACTTTATTCGTTGTGGGAACTAAAAAAAGGTAATTTTGCAGTTGATTTTTATTTCATTAAAAGTCCAGCTAAAATATACTCTGATTGTGAGTAATTTGCGGCATCAATAGAATAGAATATGAAAATTAGTTTATTAAGTTGCTTCACCAGTAATGGAAAAATATTTTGAATTCTTTGAAAGGAATGATTTGTGGCCCTGAAAAGGGCCTTTTGCTGCTAGCTGATCGCTGGTATTTCTGCCTGCAATTTACTTGGAGCTAGTGTACTTGGTGACTGCTTTGGTTCCCTCACTGACGGCGTGCTTAGCCAACTCTCCGGGCAGTAAAAGACGGACAGCGGTTTGGATTTCCCGACTTGTGATGGTTGAACGTTTGTTGTAGTGGGCCAAACGAGATGCCTCGGCAGCAATACGCTCAAAAATATCATTCACGAAGCTGTTCATGATGCTCATTGCCTTTGACGAAATGCCAGTGTCAGGATGGACCTGCTTCAACACTTTGTAAATGTAGATGGCATAGCTTTCCTTCCTCTTGCGCTTCTTCTTCTTGTCATTCTTGGTAATGTTCTTTTGAGCCTTGCCAGCCTTTTTGGCTGCCTTTCCACTAGTTTTCGGCGGCATACTTAATACTTATTCACTTCACTTTGATTAACTTCACAAATGTGTGTTCAGCACACCGAAAATGCTTATCATATATACTTTCGTTTGAACGACGCTTTCATGTTAAAATCCACCACTGCGCTCGAAAATACTGCGCAGCTGTTCATTCCTAACCTGAAGAAGTAGGTAGCTGAAAAACTATAAATACAATGACGGCTTGTTTGTCGGAATCATTCGGTATTTGATATTTGTGTGTTGAGAGTGAATAATTTGTGAACTAAATAACAATGTCTGGTCGTGGTAAAGGTGGAAAAGTAAAGGGAAAGGCAAAGTCGCGTTCCAACCGCGCTGGACTCCAGTTTCCCGTGGGTCGTATTCACCGTCTTCTTCGCAAGGGCAACTACGCCGAGCGTGTTGGTGCCGGTGCTCCTGTGTACTTAGCTGCCGTTATGGAATACTTGGCCGCTGAAGTCTTGGAGTTGGCTGGCAATGCTGCTCGTGATAATAAGAAAACTAGGATTATCCCTCGCCATCTGCAATTGGCCATCCGCAACGATGAAGAGTTAAATAAACTGCTTTCGGGCGTTACCATTGCGCAGGGTGGTGTTTTACCCAACATCCAGGCAGTTCTACTCCCCAAGAAGACGGAAAAGAAGGCATAAACTACCAGACTACTCTCAAATAGCATGTACATATGTAAAAAAAAAAACTCAATCAAACGTCCTTTTCAGGACGACCAAAATATGTAAAAGAGATTTAATTTTTCATTAACTATATTTGAATTCCCACGGTCGAAAAACGAAAAGAGAAATGTAAGAAAAGTACAGTTGGTGTCAAAACAGTATCATCTACCTGAGGAGTAAGGGTATTTCCTACTTTTTGCTCTTCGCTGTGAATTGTGGTTTTTTTTTTTACTTACATTCACCGATAGACTCCTTAATATAACATTTCTTTTAATTTTTAATGTAAATTTAAAAATGAAATTTTATTTAATTAATTTGCTACATTTAGTAACTTTCTGCTGAAATTAACTAAATACACAGTAGCGTATTCTTGGCTGACGCTTCACTTGCTTTTTAAGTGGATGTGATGTGTGTGATGCCATAAAAGCAAATATTAAGCGCATGACATTTGCCAACGACCATACTACGCTGAATACATCGGTTCTCGTCCGATCACCGAAATTAAGCAGCGTCGGGCGCGGTTAGTACTTAGATGGGGGACCGCTTGGGAACACCGCGTGTTGTTGGCATCTATTTGGTGTTTCAACACTTTTTTTGTTAAATTATTTGTATTTTATAAAGCAAATGCTAAATAAAAGTATATTTCAGGTGCATATTACTTGGCTAGATATTGAATATTTTTCATCTCTTTTTAGTAAAGATTTGGTGGTCCTGAAAAGGACCGATTGGTATGACTGTACTTGTACATATTTGTATTTGGGATTTAGTTTTTAGCCGCCAAAACCGTATAGGGTACGGCCTTGTCTCTTCAGCGCATAGACAACATCCATGGCAGTGACCGTCTTCCTCTTGGCATGCTCGGTGTATGTGACCGCATCGCGGATAACGTTTTCCAAGAATACCTTTAGAACACCACGAGTTTCTTCATAAATGAGTCCTGAGATACGTTTCACACCACCACGACGAGCTAAACGACGAATAGCTGGCTTCGTGATGCCCTGGATGTTATCACGCAACACTTTGCGATGACGTTTAGCGCCGCCTTTACCCAAACCTTTGCCACCTTTACCACGACCAGTCATTTTTCACTTTTAATTCACACTTTACACCACGAATGCCAGAAACAAAGTAATGCTGCTTCGTCGCAAGCGCTTCTATTTATACCAAAAAGAGCAAACTCTTGAGCGAGTGCACAGATATTTCTATCCCGCTCACACACTACCCTCGCTTAACGAGCAGTTTTCTATATAAACGAGCAGCAAACCAGCGGACGATTATTGTGTTTTCAACAGTGAGAGTGTAAACAGTGTTATAGAAAGAGAAAAATGGCGCGTACTAAGCAGACTGCTCGTAAATCGACGGGAGGCAAGGCTCCTCGCAAACAGTTGGCAACTAAGGCAGCACGTAAAAGTGCTCCAGCAACCGGTGGTGTGAAGAAACCTCATCGCTATCGTCCCGGTACAGTTGCACTGCGTGAAATTCGTCGCTACCAGAAGAGCACAGAGTTGCTTATCCGCAAGCTGCCGTTCCAGCGTTTAGTACGCGAAATTGCTCAGGACTTCAAGACCGATTTACGTTTCCAGAGTTCGGCTGTGATGGCTCTGCAAGAAGCTAGCGAAGCCTACCTGGTTGGCCTATTTGAAGACACGAACTTGTGTGCTATCCATGCTAAGCGTGTCACCATCATGCCCAAAGATATCCAACTGGCCAGACGCATTCGTGGCGAACGTGCTTAAATTGTAAATTGTAAAGCATCAATTGTAACCAAATCGGTCCTTTTCAGGACCACAAAATACTTTCAACAAAGAGATTTGAGTTTTCATAAATAATATTTGAATGAATAATTCAGCTATTCAGCTATACTTACGAAATATGTTTTTCCTTTAAGGGCTGTATTTCCATATATTTATTGCATATACTTAGGTATATTTATAAGCCAAACAATCTATTTTGTGTGTTAATAAGATTAATTTCCTTTCTGCACGTACTTTATTCGTTGTGGGAACTAAAAAAAGGTAATTTTGCAGTTGATTTTTATTTCATTAAAAGTCCAGCTAAAATATACTCTGATTGTGAGTAATTTGCGGCATCAATAGAATAGAATATGAAAATTAGTTTATTAAGTTGCTTCACCAGTAATGGAAAAATATTTTGAATTCTTTGAAAGGAATGATTTGTGGCCCTGAAAAGGGCCTTTTGCTGCTAGCTGCTCGCTGGTATTTCTGCCTGCAATTTACTTGGAGCTAGTGTACTTGGTGACTGCTTTGGTTCCCTCACTGACGGCGTGCTTAGCCAACTCTCCGGGCAGTAAAAGACGGACAGCGGTTTGGATTTCCCGACTTGTGATGGTTGAACGTTTGTTGTAGTGGGCCAAACGAGATGCCTCGGCAGCAATACGCTCAAAAATATCATTCACGAAGCTGTTCATGATGCTCATTGCCTTTGACGAAATGCCAGTGTCAGGATGGACCTGCTTCAACACTTTGTAAATGTAGATGGCATAGCTTTCCTTCCTCTTGCGCTTCTTCTTCTTGTCATTCTTGGTAATGTTCTTTTGAGCCTTGCCAGCCTTTTTGGCTGCCTTTCCACTAGTTTTCGGCGGCATTATTAATACTTATTCACTTCACTTTGATTAACTTCACAATGTGTGTTCAGCACACCGAAAATGCTTATCATATATACTTTCGTTTGAACGACGCTTTCATGTTAAAATCCACCACTGCGCTCGAATTACTGCGCAGCTGTTCATTCCTAACCTGAAGAAGTAGGTAGCTGAAAAACTATAAATACAATGACGGCTTGTTTGTCGGAATCATTCGGTATTTGATATTTGTGTGTTGAGAGTGACTAATTTGTGAACTAAATAACAATGTCTGGTCGTGGTAAAGGTGGAAAAGTAAAGGGAAAGGCAAAGTCGCGTTCCAACCGCGCTGGACTCCAGTTTCCCGTGGGTCGTATTCACCGTCTTCTTCGCAAGGGCAACTACGCCGAGCGTGTTGGTGCCGGTGCTCCTGTGTACTTAGCTGCCGTTATGGAATACTTGGCCGCTGAAGTCTTGGAGTTGGCTGGCAATGCTGCTCGTGATAATAAGAAAACTAGGATTATCCCTCGCCATCTGCAATTGGCCATCCGCAACGATGAAGAGTTAAATAAACTGCTTTCGGGCGTTACCATTGCGCAGGGTGGTGTTTTACCCAACATCCAGGCCGTTCTACTCCCCAAGAAGACGGAAAAGAAGGCATAAACTACCAGACTACTCTCAAATAGCATGTACATATGTAAAAAAACTCAATCAAACGTCCTTTTCAGGACGACCAAAATATGTAAAAGAGATTTAATTTTTCATTGACTATATTTGAATTCCCACGGTCGAAAAACGAAAAGAGAAATGTAAGAAAAGTACAGTTAGTGTCAAAACAGTATCATCTACCTGAGGAGTAAGGGTATTTCCTACTTTTTGCTCTTCGCTGTGAATTGTGTTTTTTTTTTTACTTACATTCACCGATAGACTCCTTAATATAACATTTCTTTTAATTTTTAATGTAAATTTAAAAATGAAATTTTATTTAATTAATTTGCTATATTTAGTAACTTTCTGCTGAAATTAACTAAATACACAGTAGCGTATTCTTGGCTGACGCTTCACTTGCTTTTTAAGTGGATGTGATGTGTGTGATGCCATAAAAGCAAATATTAAGCGCATGACATTTGCCAACGACCATACTACGCTGAATACATCGGTTCTCGTCCGATCACCGAAATTAAGCAGCGTCGGGCGCGGTTAGTACTTAGATGGGGGACCGCTTGGGAACACCGCGTGTTGTTGGCATCTATTTGGTGTTTCAACACTTTTTTTGTTAAATTATTTGTATTTTATAAAGCAAATGCTAAATAAAAGTATATTTCAGGTGCATATTACTTGGCTAGATATTGAATATTTTTCATCTCTTTTTAGTAAAGATTTGGTGGTCCTGAAAAGGACCGATTGGTATGACTGTACTTGTACATATTTGTATTTGGGATTTAGTTTTTAGCCGCCAAAACCGTATAGGGTACGGCCTTGTCTCTTCAGCGCATAGACAACATCCATGGCAGTGACCGTCTTCCTCTTGGCATGCTCGGTGTATGTGACCGCATCGCGGATAACGTTTTCCAAGAATACCTTTAGAACACCACGAGTTTCTTCATAAATGAGTCCTGAGATACGTTTCACACCACCACGACGAGCTAAACGACGAATAGCTGGCTTCGTGATGCCCTGGATGTTATCACGCAACACTTTGCGATGACGTTTAGCGCCGCCTTTACCCAAACCTTTGCCACCTTTACCACGACCAGTCATTTTTCACTTTTAATTCACACTTTACACCACGAATGCCAGAAACAAAGTAATGCTGCTTCGTCGCAAGCGCTTCTATTTATACCAAAAAGAGCAAACTCTTGAGCGAGTGCACAGATATTTCTATCCCGCTCACACACTACCCTCGCTTAACGAGCAGTTTTCTATATAAACGAGCAGCAAAACGAGCGGGCGATTATTGTGTTTTCAACAGTGAGAGTGTAAACAGTGTTGTAGAAAGAGAAAAATGGCGCGTACTAAGCAGACTGCTCGTAAATCGACGGGAGGCAAGGCTCCTCGCAAACAGTTGGCAACTAAGGCAGCACGTAAAAGTGCTCCAGCAACCGGTGGTGTGAAGAAACCTCATCGCTATCGTCCCGGTACAGTTGCACTGCGTGAAATTCGTCGCTACCAGAAGAGCACAGAGTTGCTTATCCGCAAGCTGCCGTTCCAGCGTTTAGTACGCGAAATTGCTCAGGACTTCAAGACCGATTTACGTTTCCAGAGTTCGGCTGTGATGGCTCTGCAAGAAGCTAGCGAAGCCTACCTGGTTGGCCTATTTGAAGACACGAACTTGTGTGCTATCCATGCTAAGCGTGTCACCATCATGCCCAAAGATATCCAACTGGCCAGACGCATTCGTGGCGAACGTGCTTAAATTGTAAATTGTAAAGCATCAATTGTAACCAAATCGGTCCTTTTCAGGACCACAAAATACTTTCAACAAAGAGATTTGAGTTTTCATAAATAATATTTGAATGAATAATTCAGCTATTCAGCTATACTTACGAAATATGTTTTTCCTTTAAGGGCTGTATTTCCATATATTTATTGCATATACTTAGGTATATTTATAAGCCAAACAATCTATTTTGTGTGTTAATAAGACTAATTTACTTTCTCCGCGTACTTTATTCGTTGTGGGAACTAAAAAAAGGTAATTTTGCAGTTGATTTTTATTTCATTAAAAGTCCAGCTAAAATATACTCTGATTGTGAGTAATTTGCGGCATCAATAGAATAGAATATGAAAATTAGTTTATTAAGTTGCTTCACCAGTAATGGAAAAATATTTTGAATTCTTTGAAAGGAATGATTTGTGGCCCTGAAAAGGGCCTTTTGCTGCTAGCTGCTCGCTGGTATTTCTGCCTGCAATTTACTTGGAGCTAGTGTACTTGGTGACTGCTTTGGTTCCCTCACTGACGGCGTGCTTAGCCAACTCTCCGGGCAGTAAAAGACGGACAGCGGTTTGGATTTCCCGACTTGTGATGGTTGAACGTTTGTTGTAGTGGGCCAAACGAGATGCCTCGGCAGCAATACGCTCAAAAATATCATTCACGAAGCTGTTCATGATGCTCATTGCCTTTGACGAAATGCCAGTGTCAGGATGGACCTGCTTCAACACTTTGTAAATGTAGATGGCATAGCTTTCCTTCCTCTTGCGCTTCTTCTTCTTGTCATTCTTGGTAATGTTCTTTTGAGCCTTGCCAGCCTTTTTGGCTGCCTTTCCACTAGTTTTCGGCGGCATTCTTAATACTTATTCACTTCACTTTGATTAACTTCACAAATGTGTGTTCAGCACACCGAAAATGCTTATCATATATACTTTCGTTTGAACGACGCTTTCATGTTAAAATCCACCACTGCGCTCGAAAATACTGCGCAGCTGTTCATTCCTAACCTGAAGAAGTAGGTAGCTGAAAAACTATAAATACAATGACGGCTTGTTTGTCGGAATCATTCGGTATTTGATATTTGTGTGTTGAGAGTGAATAATTTGTGAACTAAATAACAATGTCTGGTCGTGGTAAAGGTGGAAAAGTAAAGGGAAAGGCAAAGTCGCGTTCCAACCGCGCTGGACTCCAGTTTCCCGTGGGTCGTATTCACCGTCTTCTTCGCAAGGGCAACTACGCCGAGCGTGTTGGTGCCGGTGCTCCTGTGTACTTAGCTGCCGTTATGGAATACTTGGCCGCTGAAGTCTTGGAGTTGGCTGGCAATGCTGCTCGTGATAATAAGAAAACTAGGATTATCCCTCGCCATCTGCAATTGGCCATCCGCAACGATGAAGAGTTAAATAAACTGCTTTCGGGCGTTACCATTGCGCAGGGTGGTGTTTTACCCAACATCCAGGCCGTTCTACTCCCCAAGAAGACGGAAAAGAAGGCATAAACTACCAGACTACTCTCAAATAGCATGTACATATGTAAAAAAAAAAAACTCAATCAAACGTCCTTTTCAGGACGACCAAAATATGTAAAAGAGATTTAATTTTTCATTGACTATATTTGAATTCCCACGGTCGAAAAACGAAAAGAGAAATGTAAGAAAAGTACAGTTGGTGTCAAAACAGTATCATCTACCTGAGGAGTAAGGGTATTTCCTACTTTTTGCTCTTCGCTGTGAATTGTGTTTTTTTTTTTACTTACATTCACCGATAGACTCCTTAATATAACATTTCTTTTAATTTTTAATGTAAATTTAAAAATGAAATTTTATTTAATTAATTTGCTACATTTAGTAACTTTCTGCTGAAATTAAATAAATACACAGTAGCGTATTCTTGGCTGACGCTTCACTTGCTTTTTAAGTGGATGTGATGTGTGTGATGCCATAAAAGCAAATATTAAGCGCATGACATTTGCCAACGACCATACTACGCTGAATACATCGGTTCTCGTCCGATCACCGAAATTAAGCAGCGTCGGGCGCGGTTAGTACTTAGATGGGGGACCGCTTGGGAACACCGCGTGTTGTTGGCATCTATTTGGTGTTTCAACACTTTTTTTGTTAAATTATTTGTATTTTATAAAGCAAATGCTAAATAAAAGTATATTTCAGGTGCATATTACTTGGCTAGATATTGAATATTTTTCATCTTTTTAGTAAAGATTTGGTGGTCCTGAAAAGGACCGATTGGTATGACTGTACTTGTACATATTTGTATTTGGGATTTAGTTTTTAGCCGCCAAAACCGTATAGGGTACGGCCTTGTCTCTTCAGCGCATAGACAACATCCATGGCAGTGACCGTCTTCCTCTTGGCATGCTCGGTGTATGTGACCGCATCGCGGATAACGTTTTCCAAGAATACCTTTAGAACACCACGAGTTTCTTCATAAATGAGTCCTGAGATACGTTTCACACCACCACGACGAGCTAAACGACGAATAGCTGGCTTCGTGATGCCCTGGATGTTATCACGCAACACTTTGCGATGACGTTTAGCTCCGCCTTTACCCAAACCTTTGCCACCTTTACCACGACCAGTCATTTTTCACTTTTAATTCACACTTTACACCACGAATGCCAGAAACAAAGTAATGCTGCTTCGTCGCAAGCGCTTCTATTTATACCAAAAAGAGCAAACTCTTGAGCGAGTGCACAGATATTTCTATCCCGCTCACACACTACCCTCGCTTAACGAGCAGTTTTCTATATAAATGAGCAGCAAACCAGCGGACGATTATTGTGTTTTCAACAGTGAGAGTGTAAACAGTGTTATAGAAAGAGAAAAATGGCGCGTACTAAGCAGACTGCTCGTAAATCGACGGGAGGCAAGGCTCCTCGCAAACAGTTGGCAACTAAGGCAGCACGTAAAAGTGCTCCAGCAACCGGTGGTGTGAAGAAACCTCATCGCTATCGTCCCGGTACAGTTGCACTGCGTGAAATTCGTCGCTACCAGAAGAGCACAGAGTTGCTTATCCGCAAGCTGCCGTTCCAGCGTTTAGTACGCGAAATTGCTCAGGACTTCAAGACCGATTTACGTTTCCAGAGTTCGGCTGTGATGGCTCTGCAAGAAGCTAGCGAAGCCTACCTGGTTGGCCTATTTGAAGACACGAACTTGTGTGCTATCCATGCTAAGCGTGTCACCATCATGCCCAAAGATATCCAACTGGCCAGACGCATTCGTGGCGAACGTGCTTAAATTGTAAATTGTAAAGCATCAATTGTAACCAAATCGGTCCTTTTCAGGACCACAAAATACTTTCAACAAAGAGATTTGAGTTTTCATAAATAATATTTGAATGAATAATTCAGCTATACTTACGAAATATGTTTTTCCTTTAAGGGCTGTATTTCCATATATTTATTGCATATACTTCTTAGGTATATTTATAAGCCAAACAATCTATTTTGTGTGTTAATAAGATTAATTTCCTTTCTGCACGTACTTTATTCGTTGTGGGAACTATAAAAAGGTAATTTTGCTGTTAATTTTTATTTCATTAAAAGTCCAGCTAAAATATACTCTGATTGTGAGTAATTTGCGGCATCAATAGAATAGAATATGAAAATTAGTTTATTAAGTTGCTTCACCAGTAATGGAAAAATATTTTGAATTCTTTGAAAGGAATGATTTGTGGCCCTGAAAAGGGCCTTTTGCTGCTAGCTGCTCGCTGGTATTTCTGCCTGCAATTTACTTGGAGCTAGTGTACTTGGTGACTGCTTTGGTTCCCTCACTGACGGCGTGCTTAGCCAACTCTCCGGGCAGTAATAGACGGACAGCGGTTTGGATTTCCCGACTTGTGATGGTTGAACGTTTGTTGTAGTGGGCCAAACGAGATGCCTCGGCAGCAATACGCTCAAAAATATCATTCACGAAGCTGTTCATGATGCTCATTGCCTTTGACGAAATGCCAGTGTCAGGATGGACCTGCTTCAACACTTTGTAAATGTAGATGGCATAGCTTTCCTTCCTCTTGCGCTTCTTCTTCTTGTCATTCTTGGTGATGTTCTTTTGAGCCTTGCCAGCCTTTTTGGCTGCCTTTCCACTAGTTTTCGGCGGCATTCTTAATACTTATTCACTTCACTTTGATTAACTTCACAAATGTGTGTTCAGCACACCGAAAATGCTTATCATATATACTTTCGTTTGAACGACGCTTTCATGTTAAAATCCACCACTGCGCTCGAAAATACTGCGCAGCTGTTCATTCCTAACCTGAAGAAGTAGGTAGCTGAAAAACTATAAATACAATGACGGCTTGTTTGTCGGAATCATTCGGTATTTGATATTTGTGTGTTGAGAGTGAATAATTTGTGAACTAAATAACAATGTCTGGTCGTGGTAAAGGTGGAAAAGTAAAGGGAAAGGCAAAGTCGCGTTCCAACCGCGCTGGACTCCAGTTTCCCGTGGGTCGTATTCACCGTCTTCTTCGCAAGGGCAACTACGCCGAGCGTGTTGGTGCCGGTGCTCCTGTGTACTTAGCTGCCGTTATGGAATACTTGGCCGCTGAAGTCTTGGAGTTGGCTGGCAATGCTGCTCGTGATAATAAGAAAACTAGGATTATCCCTCGCCATCTGCAATTGGCCATCCGCAACGATGAAGAGTTAAATAAACTGCTTTCGGGCGTTACCATTGCGCAGGGTGGTGTTTTACCCAACATCCAGGCCGTTCTACTCCCCAAGAAGACGGAAAAGAAGGCATAAACTACCAGACTACTCTCAAATAGCATGTACATATGTAAAAAAAAAAAACTCAATCAAACGTCCTTTTCAGGACGACCAAAATATGTAAAAGAGATTTAATTTTTCATTGACTATATTTGAATTCCCACGGTCGAAAAACGAAAAGAGAAATGTAAGAAAAGTACAGTTGGTGTCAAAACAGTATCATCTACCTGAGGAGTAAGGGTATTTCCTACTTTTTGCTCTTCGCTGTGAATTGTGTTTTTTTTTTTTACTTACATTCACCGATAGACTCCTCTAATATAACATTTCTTTTAATTTTTAATGTAAATTTAAAAATGAAATTTTATTTAATTAATTTGCTACATTTAGTAACTTTCTGCTGAAATTAAATAAATACACAGTAGCGTATTCTTGGCTGACGCTTCACTTGCTTTTTAAGTGGATGTGATGTGTGTGATGCCATAAAAGCAAATATTAAGCGCATGACATTTGCCAACGACCATACTACGCTGAATACATCGGTTCTCGTCCGATCACCGAAATTAAGCAGCGTCGGGCGCGGTTAGTACTTAGATGGGGGACCGCTTGGGAACACCGCGTGTTGTTGGCATCTATTTGGTGTTTCAACACTTTTTTTGTTAAATTATTTGTATTTTATAAAGCAAATGCTAAATAAAAGTATATTTCAGGTGCATATTACTTGGCTAGATATTGAATATTTTTCATCTTTTTAGTAAAGATTTGGTGGTCCTGAAAAGGACCGATTGGTATGACTGTACTTGTACATATTTGTATTTGGGATTTAGTTTTTAGCCGCCAAAACCGTATAGGGTACGGCCTTGTCTCTTCAGCGCATAGACAACATCCATGGCAGTGACCGTCTTCCTCTTGGCATGCTCGGTGTATGTGACCGCATCGCGGATAACGTTTTCCAAGAATACCTTTAGAACACCACGAGTTTCTTCATAAATGAGTCCTGAGATACGTTTCACACCACCACGACGAGCTAAACGACGAATAGCTGGCTTCGTGATGCCCTGGATGTTATCACGCAACACTTTGCGATGACGTTTAGCGCCGCCTTTACCCAAACCTTTGCCACCTTTACCACGACCAGTCATTTTTCACTTTTAATTCACACTTTACACCACGAATGCCAGAAACAAAGTAATGCTGCTTCGTCGCAAGCGCTTCTATTTATACCAAAAAGAGCAAACTCTTGAGCGAGTGCACAGATATTTCTATCCCGCTCACACACTACCCTCGCTTAACGAGCAGTTTTCTATATAAACGAGCAGCAAACCAGCGGACGATTATTGTGTTTTCAACAGTGAGAGTGTAAACAGTGTTATAGAAAGAGAAAAATGGCGCGTACTAAGCAGACTGCTCGTAAATCGACGGGAGGCAAGGCTCCTCGCAAACAGTTGGCAACTAAGGCAGCACGTAAAAGTGCTCCAGCAACCGGTGGTGTGAAGAAACCTCATCGCTATCGTCCCGGTACAGTTGCACTGCGTGAAATTCGTCGCTACCAGAAGAGCACAGAGTTGCTTATCCGCAAGCTGCCGTTCCAGCGTTTAGTACGCGAAATTGCTCAGGACTTCAAGACCGATTTACGTTTCCAGAGTTCGGCTGTGATGGCTCTGCAAGAAGCTAGCGAAGCCTACCTGGTTGGCCTATTTGAAGACACGAACTTGTGTGCTATCCATGCTAAGCGTGTCACCATCATGCCCAAAGATATCCAACTGGCCAGACGCATTCGTGGCGAACGTGCTTAAATTGTAAATTGTAAAGCATCAATTGTAACCAAATCGGTCCTTTTCAGGACCACAAAATACTTTCAACAAAGAGATTTGAGTTTTCATAAATAATATTTGAATGAATAATTCAGCTATTCAGGCTTTAAAAAACGTTTAAATATAATTAGGAAATATTACAGAAGATAATTATTGCGAAATGTTTTACTCAATATACATAAATATATTATTTACTGTATTACAATCAGTATGTAAATAGCAAAGCAAGAAAAGCAGTAAATGTTTTTCGAATTGCAATTACAATAATGGATTCCCTTTTGAAGAAATGTATATAAATAAAGATTCAAGTTGCACATCTAATGTGTTGCTCGTGATTATATTACTTTCAATTTTGATGTGAACATGCAGTTCATATAATATTTTCTCATTCGATCCGATATATATGTTTCTTTAGAGAGACATGTCGTAATCTGATAGACAACAATGATATAAATAAAGAATAATGTGACTTTTAATAAGTTGCTCGCTTGATACGAGTATTGTGGTCATCTGGATGTTGCATGTACCATTCATCTGTAATCGTTTGATTTTGGTATTACAATAATTATCAAACAGATGTAACTGAAGTTAATATACATGTAATATATAAAATAAGTAGGTATTAATTATTCAAGAAGAATTTATATGTTTTCGATACATTTTTCTCTTGTTGCTTGCACTCCAAGCTAGTCAATTTTTTACAGCAAATGGCCAAGTTAAAAGCATGTTTAAAAAATGATTTAATCACTTCTATTCTTTTTAACTATTGTGTTTCAGTAAAGAAAAGTTTAAATAATACAATTAATATTATAATTTTCTAAATTTTGTTGTAATTATATTAAAAAGAGTTGTTTTTCACTAACAAATGTTGCGTGATGGAACAAATCGAGACTTTGCACGACTTCCACGACTCGGTGATTTAAGATAATAAATTCAAATCTATTATATTTAGTTGCTCAAATATTTTAAACATTATCCACATTTACATTCTTTTCTATTTGCAAATAAATCGATTGTAAATGGCAAATTAACAATAAGACGTTGGCAATCTTTCACATGACAAACGTTCAATGCCGTAAACATTCTCGTTCGGCTCTCCTCCTCGATTCTCACTCAATCGAGTGACCAAATAGCATGGTGAGTTTCAGCAAATTTGTACCATTAAAGTGTAAATCGTTGTGAAAGTGAACTAAAGTGAAATATGTCTGATTCAGCAGTTGCCACAATCGCCTCTCCCGTGACTGCCACACCAGCTGCAGCCGAGAAGAAGGTGGCCACCAAGAAGGCAGCATCAGGATTGAAGGCAAAGAGGACAACAGCTGGAGCATCACACCCGCCAACTCAGCAAATGGTAGATGCTTCGATAAAAAACTTGAAGGAGCGTGGTGGCTCATCGCTTCTGGCAATTAAGAAATACATTAGTGCCACCTACAAGTGCGATGCCCAGAAACTAGCACCGTTCATTAAGAAGTACTTGAGGACTGCAGTTGCAAGTGGAAAGCTGGTCCAAACAAAGGGCAAGGGTGCATCTGGTTCGTTTAAACTGTCTGCATCAGCCAAAAAAGAGCCGAAGCCAAAGGCTTCTCCTCTGGAGAAGAAAACCACAGCAGCATCAGCAGCAGCAGCAGCTAAAAAGAAGAAATCAGCTACAGTTGACAAGAAGAAGCCATCAAAGGTAGCCACCGCCAGCAAAAAGAGCGCTGAGAAATCGAAGGCAGATAAGGCAAAAGCAAAAGCAAAGGCAAAGGCAGTAGCAAAGGATGCTAAGAAAACGGGTACAGTAAAGGCTAAACCCACCACAGCAGATGCAAAAGCAAAGGCAAAGGCCAAACAAAGCGCAGCAAAGGCAAAGACGCCAAAGCCCAAGACACAAGCCACAAGTGCTAAGCCAAAGCAGGCAAAGGCAGTAGCAAAGCCAGCGACACCGAAAAAAGCTTCTGCCAAGAAGCCGAAGGCCGCCAAGAAGTAAAAAAACACTCTTAATCAGAGTAGAAGTGAAATTCGGAATTTCTTAATTGTGAAATTCGCCTTCGCATTTTAACAAAGCCCTTTTCAGGGCTACAATTTATGTATTTTTAAAGAGAGAAAAATATTTCCAGACTTATTCAGTATCTGTTTTTGCTTTAAAGACTATTTCCATATATTTGTTGCACACTTCGTAAGAATATTTATTTTGTGTGTTAATAAGACTAATTTACTTTCTCCGCGTACTTTATTCGTTGTGGGAACTAAAAAAAGGTAATTTTGCAGTTGATTTTTATTTCATTAAAAGTCCAGCTAAAATATACTCTGATTGTGAGTAATTTGCGGCATCAATAGAATAGAATATGAAAATTAGTTTATTAAGTTGCTTCACCAGTAATGGAAAAATATTTTGAATTCTTTGAAAGGAATGATTTGTGGCCCTGAAAAGGGCCTTTTGCTGCTAGCTGCTCGCTGGTATTTCTGCCTGCAATTTACTTGGAGCTAGTGTACTTGGTGACTGCTTTGGTTCCCTCACTGACGGCGTGCTTAGCCAACTCTCCGGGCAGTAAAAGACGGACAGCGGTTTGGATTTCCCGACTTGTGATGGTTGAACGTTTGTTGTAGTGGGCCAAACGAGATGCCTCGGCAGCAATACGCTCAAAAATATCATTCACGAAGCTGTTCATGATGCTCATTGCCTTTGACGAAATGCCAGTGTCAGGATGGACCTGCTTCAACACTTTGTAAATGTAGATGGCATAGCTTTCCTTCCTCTTGCGCTTCTTCTTCTTGTCATTCTTGGTGATGTTCTTTTGAGCCTTGCCAGCCTTTTTGGCTGCCTTTCCACTAGTTTTCGGCGGCATTCTTAATACTTATTCACTTCACTTTGATTAACTTCACAAATGTGTGTTCAGCACACCGAAAATGCTTATCATATATACTTTCGTTTGAACGACGCTTTCATGTTAAAATCCACCACTGCGCTCGAATTACTGCGCAGCTGTTCATTCCTAACCTGACAAAGTAGGTAGCTGAAAAACTATAAATACAATGACGGCTTGTTTGTCGGAATCATTCGGTATTTGATATTTGTGTGTTGAGAGTGACTAATTTGTGAACTAAATAGCAATGTCTGGTCGTGGTAAAGGTGGAAAAGTAAAGGGAAAGGCAAAGTCGCGTTCCAACCGCGCTGGACTCCAGTTTCCCGTGGGTCGTATTCACCGTCTTCTTCGCAAGGGCAACTACGCCGAGCGTGTTGGTGCCGGTGCTCCTGTGTACTTAGCTGCCGTTATGGAATACTTGGCCGCTGAAGTCTTGGAGTTGGCTGGCAATGCTGCTCGTGATAATAAGAAAACTAGGATTATCCCTCGCCATCTGCAATTGGCCATCCGCAACGATGAAGAGTTAAATAAACTGCTTTCGGGCGTTACCATTGCGCAGGGTGGTGTTTTACCCAACATCCAGGCCGTTCTACTCCCCAAGAAGACGGAAAAGAAGGCATAAACTACCAGACTACTCTCAAATAGCATGTACATATGTAAAAAAAAAAAAACTCAATCAAACGTCCTTTTCAGGACGACCAAAATATGTAAAAGAGATTTAATTTTTCATTGACTATATTTGAATTCCCACGGTCGAAAAACGAAAAGAGAAATGTAAGAAAAGTACAGTTGGTGTCAAAACAGTATCATCTACCTGAGGAGTAAGGGTATTTCCTACTTTTTGCTCTTCGCTGTGAATTGTGTTTTTTTTTTTTACTTACATTCACCGATAGACTCCTTAATATAACATTTCTTTTAATTTTTAATGTAAATTTAAAAATGAAATTTTATTTAATTAATTTGCTACATTTAGTAACTTTCTGCTGAAATTAAATAAATACACAGTAGCGTATTCTTGGCTGACGCTTCACTTGCTTTTTAAGTGGATGTGATGTGTGTGAGCCATAAAAGCAAATATTAAGCGCATGACATTTGCCAACGACCATACTACGCTGAATACATCGGTTCTCGTCCGATCACCGAAATTAAGCAGCGTCGGGCGCGGTTAGTACTTAGATGGGGGACCGCTTGGGAACACCGCGTGTTGTTGGCATCTATTTGGTGTTTCAACACTTTTTTTGTTAAATTATTTGTATTTTATAAAGCAAATGCTAAATAAAAGTATATTTCAGGTGCATATTACTTGGCTAGATATTGAATATTTTTCATCTTTTTAGTAAAGATTTGGTGGTCCTGAAAAGGACCGATTGGTATGACTGTACTTGTACATATTTGTATTTGGGATTTAGTTTTTAGCCGCCAAAACCGTATAGGGTACGGCCTTGTCTCTTCAGCGCATAGACAACATCCATGGCAGTGACCGTCTTCCTCTTGGCATGCTCGGTGTATGTGACCGCATCGCGGATAACGTTTTCCAAGAATACCTTTAGAACACCACGAGTTTCTTCATAAATGAGTCCTGAGATACGTTTCACACCACCACGACGAGCTAAACGACGAATAGCTGGCTTCGTGATGCCCTGGATGTTATCACGCAACACTTTGCGATGACGTTTAGCTCCGCCTTTACCCAAACCTTTGCCACCTTTACCACGACCAGTCATTTTTCACTTTTAATTCACACTTTACACCACGAATGCCAGAAACAAAGTAATGCTGCTTCGTCGCAAGCGCTTCTATTTATACCAAAAAGAGCAAACTCTTGAGCGAGTGCACAGATATTTCTATCCCGCTCACACACTACCCTCGCTTAACGAGCAGTTTTCTATATAAATGAGCAGCAAACCAGCGGACGATTATTGTGTTTTCAACAGTGAGAGTGTAAACAGTGTTATAGAAAGAGAAAAATGGCGCGTACTAAGCAGACTGCTCGTAAATCGACGGGAGGCAAGGCTCCTCGCAAACAGTTGGCAACTAAGGCAGCACGTAAAAGTGCTCCAGCAACCGGTGGTGTGAAGAAACCTCATCGCTATCGTCCCGGTACAGTTGCACTGCGTGAAATTCGTCGCTACCAGAAGAGCACAGAGTTGCTTATCCGCAAGCTGCCGTTCCAGCGTTTAGTACGCGAAATTGCTCAGGACTTCAAGACCGATTTACGTTTCCAGAGTTCGGCTGTGATGGCTCTGCAAGAAGCTAGCGAAGCCTACCTGGTTGGCCTATTTGAAGACACGAACTTGTGTGCTATCCATGCTAAGCGTGTCACCATCATGCCCAAAGATATCCAACTGGCCAGACGCATTCGTGGCGAACGTGCTTAAATTGTAAATTGTAAAGCATCAATTGTAACCAAATCGGTCCTTTTCAGGACCACAAAATACTTTCAACAAAGAGATTTGAGTTTTCATAAATAATATTTGAATGAATAATTCAGCTATTCAGGCTTTAAAAAACGTTTAAATATAATTAGGAAATATTACAGAAGATAATTATTGCGAAATGTTTTACTCAATATACATAAATATATTATTTACTGTATTACAATCAGTATGTAAATAGCAAAGCAAGAAAAGCAGTAAATGTTTTTCGAATTGCAATTACAATAATGGATTCCCTTTTGAAGAAATGTATATAAATAAAGATTCAAGTTGCACATCTAATGTGTTGCTCGTGATTATATTACTTTCAATTTTGATGTGAACATGCAGTTCATATAATATTTTCTCATTCGATCCGATATATATGTTTCTTTAGAGAGACATGTCGTAATCTGATAGACAACAATGATATAAATAAAGAATAATGTGACTTTTAATAAGTTGCTCGCTTGATACGAGTATTGTGGTCATCTGGATGTTGCATGTACCATTCATCTGTAATCGTTTGATTTTGGTATTACAATAATTATCAAACAGATGTAACTGAAGTTAATATACATGTAATATATAAAATAAGTAGGTATTAATTATTCAAGAAGAATTTATATGTTTTCGATACATTTTTCTCTTGTTGCTTGCACTCCAAGCTAGTCAATTTTTTACAGCAAATGGCCAAGTTAAAAGCATGTTTAAAAAATGATTTAATCACTTCTATTCTTTTTAACTATTGTGTTTCAGTAAAGAAAAGTTTAAATAATACAATTAATATTATAATTTTCTAAATTTTGTTGTAATTATATTAAAAAGAGTTGTTTTTCACTAACAAATGTTGCGTGATGGAACAAATCGAGACTTTGCACGACTTCCACGACTCGGTGATTTAAGATAATAAATTCAAATCTATTATATTTAGTTGCTCAAATATTTTAAACATTATCCACATTTACATTCTTTTCTATTTGCAAATAAATCGATTGTAAATGGCAAATTAACAATAAGACGTTGGCAATCTTTCACATGACAAACGTTCAATGCCGTAAACATTCTCGTTCGGCTCTCCTCCTCGATTCTCACTCAATCGAGTGACCAAATAGCATGGTGAGTTTCAGCAAATTTGTACCATTAAAGTGTAAATCGTTGTGAAAGTGAACTAAAGTGAAATATGTCTGATTCAGCAGTTGCCACAATCGCCTCTCCCGTGACTGCCACACCAGCTGCAGCCGAGAAGAAGGTGGCCACCAAGAAGGCAGCATCAGGATTGAAGGCAAAGAGGACAACAGCTGGAGCATCACACCCGCCAACTCAGCAAATGGTAGATGCTTCGATAAAAAACTTGAAGGAGCGTGGTGGCTCATCGCTTCTGGCAATTAAGAAATACATTAGTGCCACCTACAAGTGCGATGCCCAGAAACTAGCACCGTTCATTAAGAAGTACTTGAGGACTGCAGTTGCAAGTGGAAAGCTGGTCCAAACAAAGGGCAAGGGTGCATCTGGTTCGTTTAAACTGTCTGCATCAGCCAAAAAAGAGCCGAAGCCAAAGGCTTCTCCTCTGGAGAAGAAAACCACAGCAGCATCAGCAGCAGCAGCAGCTAAAAAGAAGAAATCAGCTACAGTTGACAAGAAGAAGCCATCAAAGGTAGCCACCGCCAGCAAAAAGAGCGCTGAGAAATCGAAGGCAGATAAGGCAAAAGCAAAGGCAAAGGCAGTAGCAAAGGATGCTAAGAAAACGGGTACAGTAAAGGCTAAACCCACCACAGCAGATGCAAAAGCAAAGGCAAAGGCCAAACAAAGCGCAGCAAAGGCAAAGACGCCAAAGCCCAAGACACAAGCCACAAGTGCTAAGCCAAAGCAGGCAAAGGCAGTAGCAAAGCCAGCGACACCGAAAAAAGCTTCTGCCAAGAAGCCGAAGGCCGCCAAGAAGTAAAAAAACACTCTTAATCAGAGTAGAAGTGAAATTCGGAATTTCTTAATTGTGAAATTCGCCTTCGCATTTTAACAAAGCCCTTTTCAGGGCTACAATTTATGTATTTTTAAAGAGAGAAAAATATTTCCAGACTTATTCAGTATCTGTTTTTGCTTTAAAGACTATTTCCATATATTTGTTGCACACTTCGTAAGAATATTTATTTTGTGTGTTAATAAGACTAATTTACTTTCTCCGCGTACTTTATTCGTTGTGGGAACTAAAAAAGGTAATTTTGCTGTTGATTTTTATTTCATTAAAAGTCCAGCTAAAATATACTCTGATTGTGAGTAATTTGCGGCATCAATAGAATAGAATATGAAAATTAGTTTATTAAGTTGCTTCACCAGTAATGGAAAAATATTTTGAATTCTTTGAAAGGAATGATTTGTGGCCCTGAAAAGGGCCTTTTGCTGCTAGCTGCTCGCTGGTATTTCTGCCTGCAATTTACTTGGAGCTAGTGTACTTGGTGACTGCTTTGGTTCCCTCACTGACGGCGTGCTTAGCCAACTCTCCGGGCAGTAAAAGACGGACAGCGGTTTGGATTTCCCGACTTGTGATGGTTGAACGTTTGTTGTAGTGGGCCAAACGAGATGCCTCGGCAGCAATACGCTCAAAAATATCATTCACGAAGCTGTTCATGATGCTCATTGCCTTTGACGAAATGCCAGTGTCAGGATGGACCTGCTTCAACACTTTGTAAATGTAGATGGCATAGCTTTCCTTCCTCTTGCGCTTCTTCTTCTTGTCATTCTTGGTGATGTTCTTTTGAGCCTTGCCAGCCTTTTTGGCTGCCTTTCCACTAGTTTTCGGCGGCATTCTTAATACTTATTCACTTCACTTTGATTAACTTCACAAATGTGTGTTCAGCACACCGAAAATGCTTATCATATATACTTTCGTTTGAACGACGCTTTCATGTTAAAATCCACCACTGCGCTCGAAAATACTGCGCAGCTGTTCATTCCTAACCTGAAGAAGTAGGTAGCTGAAAAACTATAAATACAATGACGGCTTGTTTGTCGGAATCATTCGGTATTTGATATTTGTGTGTTGAGAGTGACTAATTTGTGAACTAAATAACAATGTCTGGTCGTGGTAAAGGTGGAAAAGTAAAGGGAAAGGCAAAGTCGCGTTCCAACCGCGCTGGACTCCAGTTTCCCGTGGGTCGTATTCACCGTCTTCTTCGCAAGGGCAACTACGCCGAGCGTGTTGGTGCCGGTGCTCCTGTGTACTTAGCTGCCGTTATGGAATACTTGGCCGCTGAAGTCTTGGAGTTGGCTGGCAATGCTGCTCGTGATAATAAGAAAACTAGGATTATCCCTCGCCATCTGCAATTGGCCATCCGCAACGATGAAGAGTTAAATAAACTGCTTTCGGGCGTTACCATTGCGCAGGGTGGTGTTTTACCCAACATCCAGGCAGTTCTACTCCCCAAGAAGACGGAAAAGAAGGCATAAACTACCAGACTACTCTCAAATAGCATGTACATATGTAAAAAAAAAAAACTCAATCAAACGTCCTTTTCAGGACGACCAAAATATGTAAAAGAGATTTAATTTTTCATTGACTATATTTGAATTCCCACGGTCGAAAAACGAAAAGAGAAATGTAAGAAAAGTACAGTTGGTGTCAAAACAGTATCATCTACCTGAGGAGTAAGGGTATTTCCTACTTTTTGCTCTTCGCTGTGAATTGTGTTTTTTTTTTTTACTTACATTCACCGATAGACTCCTTAATATAACATTTCTTTTAATTTTTAATGTAAATTTAAAAATGAAATTTTATTTAATTAATTTGCTACATTTAGTAACTTTCTGCTGAAATTAAATAAATACACAGTAGCGTATTCTTGGCTGACGCTTCACTTGCTTTTTAAGTGGATGTGATGTGTGTGATGCCATAAAAGCAAATATTAAGCGCATGACATTTGCCAACGACCATACTACGCTGAATACATCGGTTCTCGTCCGATCACCGAAATTAAGCAGCGTCGGGCGCGGTTAGTACTTAGATGGGGGGACCGCTTGGGAACACCGCGTGTTGTTGGCATCCATTTGGTGTTTCAACACTTTTTTTGTTAAATTATTTGTATTTTACAAAGCAAATGCTAAATAAAAGTATATTTCAGGTGCATATTACTTGGCTAGATATTGAATATTTTTCATCTCTTTTGAGTAAAGATTTGGTGGTCCTGAAAAGGACCGATTGGTATGACTGTACTTGTACATATTTGTATTTGGGATTTAGTTTTTAGCCGCCAAAACCGTATAGGGTACGGCCTTGTCTCTTCAGCGCATAGACAACATCCATGGCAGTGACCGTCTTCCTCTTGGCATGCTCGGTGTATGTGACCGCATCGCGGATAACGTTTTCCAAGAATACCTTTAGAACACCACGAGTTTCTTCATAAATGAGTCCTGAGATACGTTTCACACCACCACGACGAGCTAAACGACGAATAGCTGGCTTCGTGATGCCCTGGATGTTATCACGCAACACTTTGCGATGACGTTTAGCTCCGCCTTTACCCAAACCTTTGCCACCTTTACCACGACCAGTCATTTTTCACTTTTAATTCACACTTTACACCACGAATGCCAGAAACAAAGTAATGCTGCTTCGTCGCAAGCGCTTCTATTTATACCAAAAAGAGCAAACTCTTGAGCGAGTGCACAGATATTTCTATCCCGCTCACACACTACCCTCGCTTAACGAGCAGTTTTCTATATAAATGAGCAGCAAACCAGCGGACGATTATTGTGTTTTCAACAGTGAGAGTGTAAACAGTGTTATAGAAAGAGAAAAATGGCGCGTACTAAGCAGACTGCTCGTAAATCGACGGGAGGCAAGGCTCCTCGCAAGCAGTTGGCAACTAAGGCAGCACGTAAAAGTGCTCCAGCAACCGGTGGTGTGAAGAAACCTCATCGCTATCGTCCCGGTACAGTTGCACTGCGTGAAATTCGTCGCTACCAGAAGAGCACAGAGTTGCTTATCCGCAAGCTGCCGTTCCAGCGTTTAGTACGCGAAATTGCTCAGGACTTCAAGACCGATTTACGTTTCCAGAGTTCGGCTGTGATGGCTCTGCAAGAAGCTAGCGAAGCCTACCTGGTTGGCCTATTTGAAGACACGAACTTGTGTGCTATCCATGCTAAGCGTGTCACCATCATGCCTAAAGATATCCAACTGGCCAGACGCATTCGTGGCGAACGTGCTTAAATTGTAAATTGTAAAGCATCAATTGTAACCAAATCGGTCCTTTTCAGGACCACAAAATACTTTCAACAAAGAGATTTGAGTTTTCATAAATAATATTTGAATGAATAATTCAGCTATTCAGCTATACTTACGAAATATGTTTTTCCTTTAAGGGCTGTATTTCCATATATTTATTGCATATACTTCTGAGGTATATTTATAAGCCAAACAATCTATTTTGTGTGTTAATAAGATTAATTTCCTTTCTGCACGTACTTTATTCGTTGTGGGAACTAAAAAAAGGTAATTTTGCAGTTGATTTTTATTTCATTAAAAGTCCAGCTAAAATATACTCTGATTGTGAGTAATTTGCGGCATCAATAGAATAGAATATGAAAATTAGTTTATTAAGTTGCTTCACCAGTAATGGAAAAATATTTTGAATTCTTTGAAAGGAATGATTTGTGGCCCTGAAAAGGGCCTTTTGCTGCTAGCTGCTCGCTGGTATTTCTGCCTGCAATTTACTTGGAGCTAGTGTACTTGGTGACTGCTTTGGTTCCCTCACTGACGGCGTGCTTAGCCAACTCTCCGGGCAGTAAAAGACGGACAGCGGTTTGGATTTCCCGACTTGTGATGGTTGAACGTTTGTTGTAGTGGGCCAAACGAGATGCCTCGGCAGCAATACGCTCAAAAATATCATTCACGAAGCTGTTCATGATGCTCATTGCCTTTGACGAAATGCCAGTGTCAGGATGGACCTGCTTCAACACTTTGTAAATGTAGATGGCATAGCTTTCCTTCCTCTTGCGCTTCTTCTTCTTGTCATTCTTGGTAATGTTCTTTTGAGCCTTGCCAGCCTTTTTGGCTGCCTTTCCACTAGTTTTCGGCGGCATACTTAATACTTATTCACTTCACTTTGATTAACTTCACAAATGTGTGTTCAGCACACCGAAAATGCTTATCATATATACTTTCGTTTGAACGACGCTTTCATGTTAAAATCCACCACTGCGCTCGAAAATACTGCGCAGCTGTTCATTCCTAACCTGAAGAAGTAGGTAGCTGAAAAACTATAAATACAATGACGGCTTGTTTGTCGGAATCATTCGGTATTTGATATTTGTGTGTTGAGAGTGACTAATTTGTGAACTAAATAACAATGTCTGGTCGTGGTAAAGGTGGAAAAGTAAAGGGAAAGGCAAAGTCGCGTTCCAACCGCGCTGGACTCCAGTTTCCCGTGGGTCGTATTCACCGTCTTCTTCGCAAGGGCAACTACGCCGAGCGTGTTGGTGCCGGTGCTCCTGTGTACTTAGCTGCCGTTATGGAATACTTGGCCGCTGAAGTCTTGGAGTTGGCTGGCAATGCTGCTCGTGATAATAAGAAAACTAGGATTATCCCTCGCCATCTGCAATTGGCCATCCGCAACGATGAAGAGTTAAATAAACTGCTTTCGGGCGTTACCATTGCGCAGGGTGGTGTTTTACCCAACATCCAGGCCGTTCTACTCCCCAAGAAGACGGAAAAGAAGGCATAAACTACCAGACTACTCTCAAATAGCATGTACATATGTAAAAAAAAAAAACTCAATCAAACGTCCTTTTCAGGACGACCAAAATATGTAAAAGAGATTTATTTTTCCATTAACTATATTTCAATTCCCTTTATCGAATAACTTAGCAATGTAGAAGAATATCTACGGTATTAAGGGTATTTTTTCCCGCATAAATCGCGGAAGGGGAAGCAACATCCAGTTGAGCAGCGCGTGCTGAGGCTACGCTTCTCGTATAAAATCAAAAAATAAATAAATAACAACAAAAAAGTGTTCCCATCCCATTGCCCATTACGCAATACCGAAATTATGCGTTGGAGGACCGCTTGGGAGCGAGGACTTTTCGTGCTGTTGACATCTTGTATTTATTTTTAAAATTTATTGTTATTCGTATTTAATAAAATACTACACACAAAACAGTATTTGATCGAATGAAACTTATCCCGTCCTAGTGTTTTTTACATTGCCTCACATTGACAATCCCCTCAAGCAAACCAAGTTTAAGGAATATTTTCAGGAGCATATATGCACCGAGAGAAAAGTGACTATAAGTGACTAGGTGAAACATTCACTCCCAGAGTGATCGGAAATCGAAATCAGAAAATATTTGTCTAAAAAATTAATGTTTGATAGTCGAATCGTGAAAAGGTTATGGTTAACTTATTGCTTTATTGTTCATGCTAACGAAGGACTTTCGCTGGAGATGGCCAAGTTAGGCCACCATATTGTGTTGTTGTGTTCTCGAATATTGAATGCAAATTTTCATATGAGCTGCAAAATGTTTGCACCTTAAAGATCCTTAAGAAAATGGTCGATATTTGACTTAAGGATGTTTTTTTTTTTTTGGTAATATAGCAACAGTTCTATCGTATCCGTAAGGATCTGGTAATACGGCAACATGAATTTTGCTAGCTTTCAAATTAATATACAAGAATAGATGTATATACATTTAAGATTCATTTTTCGAATATTTATTTATTCACGGCAGTTTCAAGTGAAGTTGAATGGAAAAAAGAAACGTTCAACACGTTATTTGTGGCTTATTTCAGTGTGGGATTTGGTCACGAAAATGGGACCACTCCTTCTGATAGTATTGATAAAGAGCAACCGGATCGCTGCGCGGATACTTCTCTTTCAGTTTCGCTTGGCTGCGCACTAAAAACCGAAATAAAGAAAAATTAATATTATAATAATAAATTAAATTTTTTTTTTTTTTTTGGTGAATTACCCTTTGATGGCTTGCGGCTTGTACTACGCTGACGAGATTTACGCTGGCATTGCGAGGCACGTCGCTGCTTGGGGCAATCCTCGCCACTGGACGCATCTCTGGTTCGCTCCTTGGACGGCTTGCGAGTCCGGCTGCGACTGCTGCGCACAGATTGATTCGATTTCTGCGGCTCCTTGGACGCATCTAGCAGAAGCTGTTCGCGAAACAAGCTGGCCAAGTCCAAATTGGTGGCAGCTCCTCCGCTGGCCAAGCGCTGCTCCGTCGGTGGCTGCCTGCTGTTGGTGGTGGGTGTCGATGATGGGGCCACATTCTCCTTTGCTGTCCCGCTGTCGTCTCCTAGTTTAGCGCGCGAGCTGATCGTGTTCCGCTTATACAGACTGCTGAAATAGTCGTCCTTCTGGTGGGGCGCCAAGCGTTCCTCATGTTTGATAAGCTTGCGCAGGTCTGAATGGGAGGATCAAAGAAGCATCAGACTCGGGGTTAAGAATAAAGGAAATTTGTTACTTGCTTTTTTTTTTTAAATGAGAAATGCATTTGCTTTATAGATATTTTGTAATTGCGTGTTTTAATGGACTCTTTTTGTTTTTATTTTTAGGCTTTTACAATTGCTTTTGGTTTTATATTCTTGTTATACATAATTTGAGCATGATGTTGAATTTTTATTTATTTATTTAAATTAAATGTTCTACTTACACAATTTATGTCTGCATTTTTCTTGTTTCGTTTTTTTTTTTAATTTTTAATTTTTACTTGTTTTATTGTTTTTGTAGTCTGCTAGGGCGCTTGAAAGAGCACGGAATTTGTTCTAAACTAATAAAATTAAACTAAGCTTATTTTACGTATTTTTGAAATGTAGCCAATGACAGGATGTATATTATTATGTGGAACGGTCTATACATAAGGTTTTGAACGATGGCGACACTGAATGAGAATGCATAATAATTTACAGCTGGATGAGAGAGGGAGTGGATGAATGGATGGTGGAAGAGAACGGAAATTGTGCTGATTAAAACTAATGAACAATATTCTTGCATCTGCTCCACGGTTGTTCCCTATCGACTTAACAATTTTACACTAAAACTAAACAATTGTTAAATGGTTACTTACATATACACAAATATATATATATTTTGTAGCAGCCACAACTAAATTAAATAGTGCTGCTCACTTCAAGCTGCTGATCGATACAACGATACCGATATATCGCATGCTATGTTACAGAGATGCTTAACAGTCTTAGTTGTACATCACTAGTGGCCTGTTAACTACATTTACATTACTAGTGGGTGGCCTCTGCTACAATATATATATATTTATGTATACAAGTATATATAATGTATATGTATATTAATGATAGTGACGAATGACGAGCGAAATGTGATCAGCGACGATATCGAAAGCGGCGAAATGGCGCCCGCAGTCGCCGGCATGTGACACGCACCTCCTTTTTAAGAAACTGTGAAATGGCCAGCGATTTAACAGCCGCCGTTGCCGCCGCCGCCGCCTCTGCTGCACAGCTGCTGGCCGCCTTCTTTCCATTGTTGGGTGGCGCATATTTCGAGATGTCAAATTTACGTTTGGGCGTCCGTTGCTGCTGCTGTTGATGCGTGCAGTGATCGAGTGCATCGCCCGCTTGAGTGTTGCTCAGATCGAGATCGGTGTCCAAGCCATCCGAGGACACGGTGAATATATCGGAATTATCGCCCAGCTTCTCACTCGGTGATATACAGCTGCCCAGACTCCCATTCAATTGGGGTGTTCCTCGCTGCTGCTGCTGGCGAGCTGTTTGCTGTGTGCTTGGCGTGGATGTGGCACTCAAGCGGTGATGATGCAACTGATGAGGTTGATGATGATGATGATACCCATTGCTGGTTAGCAGCGATGTCTTCTTATCCTCGGCTGTCTTCTTGACAGGCGACTCCTCCTCTTCATCCTCTTCTTCCTCCTCGTCGTCGTATGAGATGCGTCGTGCACGTTTCTCGGTAGGCTCAATGCTCAGTGGATCTGGCTTTATGTGCTCATCGCCAAAAGCATCTTCATACACATCATCATCGTCATCATCATTGTCATCATCATCATCATCATCTTCTTCGACATCCGCATCGGTTGCTTCGATTTCAACCTCACCATCCAGCTGTTGATCAACGGAATCAGCCATTGTTTCATCATCATCCTCGTCGGCATCATCCTCATCGGGATTATCCTCATCGGCTTCATTGTCGACCTGGCTGGCGACTTCATCGTCCACATCTGTCGCTGGTGGCGTCATTACAGCATTCTCGCGATTCTTTCTGCTTTTCTCCTTGTCTTCAGTGGCGACATCACCTCCACTTGCATTCCCATCCGCTTCGCCATCAGCATCGCCAGCATCATCTCCATCTGCATCTCCTTCCCCTTCCCTGTCCTCGTCTAGATCCTTGCCCATCTCTTTATCGGTCGTTGTGGTTGTGTTTGTTGTCGTCGGTGTCGTCGTCGTCAAAGCCAGCTCCTCTTCAATTTCGAGCGACTCCTGCTTTAAGCCTGGCTGCCTTACAGTCTCCTCCTTGCCTTCCTCCCCTTCTTCATCCTCGTCCTCCTCCTTCACCTGCTGCTGCTCCTTGGCCACTTTACGGGGCAACAGTCTGGCCGCCGCCCGACGCCGCTGGGTTCGGGGCCAACCCGTCCGATTCGATTTGAGGCACTTGCGCTTGCGTTGATAGCTGCAGTACAAGTTGATCCGGCTGTTCCGATCGTCATCATCGCCACTGGCCGCACTGCCGCCGAGCAGATCGCACAGATCGAACTCGCTGCTGAAACAGCCATCGGTGGGCGGCGGCGTCTGAGGCGCTGCCGCATCCACTTCCATGCTGCACTCGGCACTCGGATCAAACTCACGTCCCGCCAGCTCCAGATATTTGTCAATCTGCCAGGCGACTAGCAATGGATTCACATAGTGCGCACTGGCATCCAGAGACTTTAGCGCACTGGCCTCCATCTCGTACTCGAGCAAACCCTTCTTGCTGGGCAGCTTGCGCACACCAGCGACTAGACCCAAGCCCGCTGCTTGTTGCTGCAGCCCGGCCACTGTCAGCTGGCGTCGCTTGCTCCGCTTGCTCAGCAGGTGTTGTCCGGTTGCCGTCTTCGATGCGTTCTCCCGCCGACCTGCCGCTGCCAATTCCAGGCGCCGCGAGTAGCTGCCGGCAGTCGGACGACGACATCGGCTTGGCGGAGGCGGCGCCGGCTGCTGGATTAAGGCTGGGCCACCTTGGACCGAGTCGTACTTGTTTTGGCCACGACGCATTCGCTTCACAGTCTCACTGATCTCCGTGGCGAAACGTAGCTCCTCGACAGGTGTCGCCGCTTGCGAGCGCGTCTTGGCAACAGTTGGCAACGGTTCCGGTTCGGTTTCCGGCTCCCGCTTGGTCAACTTGCTGGGAATTACTGTTGTTGTTGGCTCCTCCGCCTCCGAGTTGGTTTTGCTCTGTGAATCCTGTCGCTGGCGTATGATGCAACTGACCAGGGCCAGTGTCGATGCATGCTCGCGCGGCGACTTGCGTGGCGGCAGCTCGCTAATCCGCGCCAGTTGCTTGTGTCGGCGACAATTGAGACCGGATTTCTGACTGCGGTTGCTGCAGGTGCTGCTCGAGTTGCTTTGCGTGGAGGCCAGTTCCAGCAGCTGGGCGTGCTCAAACTCACGCTCCAGCAGCTCCGGTGTGCTCGCCTTGCTATCACATTTGGCTATGGGGCTTGGTATTATGGCAGTGTTTAATCCTTGTTGTTGCTGCTGCTGTTGTTGTTGCTCCTGCTGATAGCGCTGGAGCAGATGCAGCTTCTTGTGCTTGTACAACGAGCTAGAGGAGGAGGCGGCGGCGGATGTTATCGTCTTCTCCAGCTTAATCATCGTCTCATCCCCCGCCTGCTCCTTGCTGCGACACATTGTGCAGCTGTGCGCACTTGTCCGCTCCATGGGTATCGGTCCCAGTTCGTAGGGCAGCTTGCGATACCTGGTCGTTCCATAGTAACTGTAATAGTGCTCGTCGCCGGTATCCTGCCGCTGGAAGACACGATGCCACAAATCGGCACCCGGCAGCTCCTCAAATGCGTAGCGCAGCTTCTGCAAACGTTCGCTCTTGCTGCAGTCAAAGATTAGATCTGTAGACACAGTGGTTGCTGCTGCTCCTTTTGTTGTCGCCTTTGTTGTTGCAGCTGTTGTCGTTGCTGGTTGTTGTTTGGCTTGCTTTGTTTTGGCTTTGCTGCATCTGCGCATTGGTGAGGACTTCAGCTTCTGCTGCTGCGGCTGCTCCTTCTCCTGTTTTGGTGCTGGGCATCTCTTGAGATTGATGGTCAGACGTGAGAGGCGTCTTGCTGCTCGCTCCTCGCGACTTGGCAACGTTGGCAGCGAGCACTTCTTGAGCAGCTTCCCATTTGCCACATAGTCCTCATCGCTGCCCGAGGAGCTAGACTCCTCTTCCTCCTGCTCGTCCAGACTATCCTCCTCTTCATCCTCATCTGATGTTCTTGTTGCTGTTGCTATTGCCAGCTGCTGTTCGACTTTGTTCTTCGCTTGTGTTACTGCTTCCCCCATCCGATCCTCCAGGTTGCCACCACCGCCACGGCGTCGTCGTCGCAGCTGCAGCTGACTGCTGGTTGTTGCCGCCGTCACAATCGCCGTTGCCATGCGGCTACTTTTCCGCGTTGCCGTCGCCGTCGTCGATTGGCGTCGTTGTTGCTGCTGCTGCTGCTTCATCAGCAGTTGCTGTTGTTGTTCTGGTTGTGGTTGTATCTCTGGCTGGATGGGGGCGTTTGGAAAACGCTGCTGCTGCTGCTGTTGTTGGCCACTATTATTGCTGGTGCTGCCCGTGGAAATCTGCCCCTTTCTCCGCCTGCCCACGGCCGTGGCACGCTTGCCTTCAGCAGCAACTTGCAACTTAAGTGGCACCTCTGCCTCGCTGGTGGTGGCACTGTCCAGACTGGCGGATGAGATACTCGTCCGTCCTCGCACATCCGACGTAGTCTGGCGATCCACATCGGTGGCCAGTTCGCTGCTGCTGCGCGTCGTCGTCGTCGTTGTCCTGGGGAACATGAAGTTCTCCGCCTCGCCATTCAGACGCTGCAGTTCGGATTGTCGCACCTTCTGGAATTTCACAATCAAGGAGGGCGAGTCCAGCACGGTGGTGTTGTTAGCGAGTCCACGTCTAATTCTCGGCGTTGTCGTCGTCAGTGGGTCGTTGGTATCCACAACCTTGTAGAGGGAGGAGGGCGGCAGCATGGCACGCATCGGTGGCGACAACACAGAATTTTGTGTCTTGCGACGTGTTGTTGACGTTGCTGGTGCCGGTGTTGTTGTTGTTGTCGGAGTTGGAGGCGTCAGATCCGGCTGGGAGGCGGGAGTTGTTTGTGAATTTGGCGTCGTCGCTCGAAACTTCTCCGAGTAATGCTTGCCCTTGGTGATCCGCTTGGATTTCTCACGTAACGCGGGCGGCGTCGGCCTTTGTCGATTGTTATTACTACTGCTGCTGAGATTTGCATCGTTGCTTTTTGTTTGATTGAGGCATGAAATGACGCTACTGCTGAGCAGCTCATCCACATCCATGTCGCTGTCTTCGGTGGTCACTTCTCTCTCTTTTTCTTGCTGCTGCTGCTTCTCGAGGAATCCCTCCACGCTGGCCGATACCTGAATGAGTGAGTCGAGAGCGTAAAAGTTGTGCGAGTTCTTCGCAAACAACTCGTGCTCCTTGCTCTGCAAGTGCAGCGTCAACGTATCGTATTCGATCTTGCAAATCTCACAGACGCCGCACTGCTTCTCGCTGGACTCCTTGTGCGAACGTGGACTCGCCTCGTCTGCTGGCGCTGCTCCGGTTTGCTTCTTGAGCGCTTGCAACTGCAACGGTTGCGCTGCTGCTGCTGTTGTTGCCACCTTATCCTGTTGACGCTGCGATGTCCGTGAACCGAGCGACTTGCGTGTCATGCTACTCTGCACCTGGGCCGCCCTTGTTGTCGTCTGCAAACGGAAGGCGCTCTCCTCGCTGCTCCTGCTGCTGCTCAAATCGATTTTGGGCCACTCCTCCGGCTGCTTCAGCAGATGATAGTAGGGCCGATGGTTGCGTCGTATCGATTCGATCTTAATGAAATTACCCCTCAGCTGGATAATATTCGATGGGTATTGAGCGGCCTGCCCGGAAGCAGCAGCAGTTGTTAAGGCGCCGCCTTGCACCAAATACTGACGCAGCTCAGTTTGTATGCGCTGAAAGAAGCGTAGTGCGTATTCAGTCTTCCAGATGGTATAACTTAATTTGCAGCTCTCTTTTCTATTATTATTAATATTGTTGTTATTCTGATGTTGCAGTTGCTCCGTTTGTTGTTGTTGTTGTTGTTGTGCGGCGCGCACACGACTCAAAATTGCATCGGCGCGCGTTTGCCGACTCCGGCGCTGAATACCCGCTGTGCCATCCTCCTGGATGATTGCAGTTGTTCCAGTTGTTGCTGATGTATTTGTATTTGACGCTTCTGGTGTCCAGCTTTTGTCCTTGTCGGTTATGAAGTGCGTAATACTGTCGTTCAGGAAGAACTCGAGTGTGCCGCCAAGCGCCTTGATTTCGGCCTCAATGCGCCTGGTTAGCTGATGATCGCAAATGTCCAAATAGAATTTGAAATGGCAAAGCGGACGCTTGCTCTTGATCACCTTTACTTTTGAGCGATGAGGAGAAGGCGGCGGCGGCTGTTGCTGCTGATGGGGCTGTTCTGGATGGGGCTGCTGTTGCTGAGAAGGAATTGCTCTTGTTGCTCTGGCTGTTGCTGTTGCGAGTTTGCTTTTGCTAGCACTTTGCTTATCCGACTGTGGTTGCATACCTTTAGGCGCAAATGAGCTGCATTTGTTGTTTGTTGTTGTTGTTAGACCAAGAATTAGAGAATTAAATTGAGAATGAAATTAGTTACGTTATGAGAAGCACTTAGCCTAGTGAGGACAGCAGCATCCAGTCAGCCAGCAAGCCAGCCACCAACCATTTAAAAGCACATTTCAGCATCCATCATCCACTCCGTTTTCTCTCCTTCTCTTTGTGTAACTCGTTTTAGTTCATTTGTACTTTTTAATTCACACAAAAATCAATACAATTACAGTAAAGGTGCATTCAAAATAAATTCATTTATAAACAACAATCAAGAGTCGATTCATTCTTCAAACACAAAAACAGAACCGATTCAAAAAACAGTTGTTTTTTAATGCAAACAGAAAAAATAGGTAAAAAAAAAAAGAAAAACACTACATAAATATGAATTAAGTCGTGGCATTATTTTTTCATCGAAAGCAAAAGTAAAATTAGTGCATTAACTCAAAACTCAAAATTTGAATTTCCCGCTAAAGTTTGATTTTATTGGCTGGCTAGAGATGGAACTTAATCAATTTACTCTTTGTTTTGCCATGTATATGTGCTGATCGATTTATTAGTGCTGATAACCCAAATTGAATTGATTCGTTCTGCAAGCACGAAAACAGCACAGTGCAAAATACAGTTGCCTTTTAATGTATTAAAATGAAAAAAGAAAATCAAATAAAACTTTACTTAATTCATGACATTATTTCGTAGAAAGCGGAAGCAAATCAAATTAGTGTACTAGTTCACCGCTCAAATTTGATTTATTTACGTGCTAGGGATGGAACTTCATCAGTTTTTTCTGTGTTTTGCATTGTTGCACATCGATTACTTGTAATGTTTATCAGTGTTAATAACCTAAATTTGTAAACACACAATTTGCGCAATTATATATTGAAAAAATATGAGCTTTCCATAAGAACAGAAAGCGAGCACAAGTTTGGGTATGATTTCCCAACATGTGGCAGAAACGTGATTAGAGTGATACAACACAATACACACATGTGTATGAATTTATGCACATATGTATGTACAACACAAACATTAAACTTGTGTGTGCAGGGTTGAAGAAGTAACAACAACAACCACGAGTCGGTGACCGTTTGGCTAACAGAATAAGAATAAAGAGAAGCAGACGTTAAATTTTATTCAACGAATATACATGCACAGACATGCACAAATACATAGCAATAGCGTATTTTTGTTGTTTTCTTTTTGGCAGCTGCTTCGTAATCGGAAGAGGTTGCACAGTGGTTCATATAAATCATATACAAAATATTATTGCACTTTTCGATAACCAGCTGTTTTGCAAACGGACGCCGTCGCCATTGAAAACAGAATAGCGAACAGCAAATATGTAAAAATTGTGTGCAAAACGTAAAAGGCAAAAACGGTTTGAATTTCAACTCGGACAAAGTCAGAACACAACAAGAGTAAAAAAAATGGATAGGCAAAGAAGAGAGCAAAGCAAAGACAACAAATCGTACATATATACACTTAAAACACACACATAGAGCCACATATATTTATGTGAAGTTGTTGCTGCGAAACTTCAGCAACTGAACTAAAAACCGTATATTGTATACATAGGTGGTACACACATATATATGTATGTATGTAAATATGTGCGTGCGTGCACATTTTACATGTTTCGTATGCGATGCGATGGAGCCCGAAACATGTTCACACAAACACACGCATACATACATAAATATACAGGGCGACAGAGCAGTTGCCAGCACAACGACCAAAGCAGCGGCAAGCGGCGAACACAACAGCAAACGTTTACTGTTGTTGTTGTCGTCGTCAGTCGAAAAAAATGCTTTGCTAAAGCGCTTGCAATCGAATGAATGTACATACAAAAATACATATATATACATACATACACACACACATGCATATTCATGTTTGCAAGTATACGTTTGTATAAGCCTCAAGTACACAAAGCGCTATGGCAAAAATGTTTTCGTTATTTCTGCTTTGTTATTTACAATTTACGAGTAATTCTCTCGTTCATTTTGTCGTCGTCGTTTCTCTTGTATTTTTTTGTGAGAAAATCAAAGAAATAAGCAAACCAAAATGGTGACGAATCAAATGTTCGTACAAATTGAACGAAAACAGAAATAAACTCTTGCTGTAAAATTCAAATGCAACACTTTTAAATGCTTATTGCATTCACCACTACATAGGCACACAAACACTGACACACACAGACACGCCACATGGAATGGCGGGAATTGCTGGCGCTGCTGCTACTGCTGACTGGGATTGTTTTTCTTACCTTTTAAGAATTCACGTAGTTGTTCCGCTGATATATTCCTATAGCCCAATTCATTTAGGTGCTGAAGTATAGCCCGAGCATCCAATGGCAAATGTGACATTTTTCCAGCAAAAGCATTGACTGATTTATATTCGATGTATGAAATTGTTAAGTTTTAGTTCACACATACACACACACGCACGCACACAGCACCAGTTTCTCTTTCCTTCTTTTGTTGTTGCTCCGTTTTCTTTGCTGTGTTCACTTTGTGTGTGTGTTTCGTCGTGCTTCTTCTTCTTGAGCCCGCTTTTGTGCTGCTGCCTGCCGACAATCGAAGCAAGACAAGCAAGAAAATTTTCACTGTACCTTTTTTTTCTCTTGATTTTTTATTTGATATTGTCGCACGCCTCACACGTTGAATGTGTGTTTGTCAGACGTTCAATCGCTAAAATGTATTTATTAGTGTTGAATTGCATGGGAGAAGTACACACAATAAAACGACTTCAAATCAGCGTCGTCGTCGCTGTTGTCGCGTCACTTTTATGTGTTGTTTTATGCCGATTGTTTAGCGCACTGAATTGCCAAAACTGTTTGCGTTGCAGCACATGAAAATATCGCCTTTTTGTGAATGTGTGTTTTTCACATATTTGTTCAAATGATTTTATAACAATTTCCACAACATTAATGCACACGCATTTACACTCAGCTCGCACAACAACTCTTCAATGTACTGCAATGGTTGCTATCGATATCAGTGTGTGTAGCACTAGCGATGGCATTCTGCTGAGTATCGATACCCATATATCGTATCGTACTCGTAAAAGGTACTTATTTTTTCTTGTTTACGCTTTTGTGTGCATCTGCATCTGGTTGTGCGTCCGTTCCCCATTTTCTACTACTAGTATTCACTACAAATATATATATATATATATAGATATTTTGAGTATGTCCCGTCACTATAACGCATATCTGCTCTGTCTGCTCGTCGTAGGTGAGTGCCAGCGAGTCCCATTTTACATTCACAAATATATAGATAATTGAAAAAAAATATGTTAAATTTTGGTGTTTTTCTCTGGTTTTGTACGAAGCCTGCAGTTGTATGATATCCAACGTTGATGGCTATAGCCGCGCATACAGAAATCAGCGAACGTCGACAACGACGACGACATCAACAACGCCAGCGCCTCAAACGCCCAAAGAGTATTTGGACAGCAAGTCGAGTTTCTCCACTTTCGGAATAATTTCGATAATATTTACGATAATTGTGCTCTCGCTGGTCTTCTACTACGGCATCATGTGCTATCCGCTGCTGTGTCGCGACGACAAGAAGTACCGTTTCATGGACGTATCGTCCACGATTACGGCGGCCACATCCCGTTCCATACAGTCCATCGAAAACTATCCGGTTGATCAGAAGCACAACAATCACCACCATCAACTTGCCTGAGTGCCACAAACAACTCTCCTTTCACTCATCGAATATTTGCGCAAAGAACAAACAAATTAGGGCTTAAACGAAAGAGACTTACTAAAACACACACACATTCATATATGTATATATATATATATATATATATATATAAAGATGATTCATACTCATTCCAAGTTAAGAAGTCACGCTTCAAGTTTGGTCAATTCTTTGTTGTTGCTCAACACTTGCTGTGAATTTGGAACATAAATGACGAATACTTTTTTGAGATACACTTACAATTTATTAGCTATAGTTGAACGATGAAAAAAATATACACATTTTTCTCGCAGGTTGTACTTAAAGCAAACGAACGTACTTAATATACTTATATATGTTTTTATATACTCCCCCTTTACATGTATTTTAAATAGAAACCTTTAGATTAAGTGCCATTTTTGCCAAGAATTTATGCATTTATTACTCAACACACTCATTGCTTCCCATATTGAATTATACATTTTGAAATTTTTCTAATTTTTAGTCAAATAAATATTTTGGACAAAAACAAATGTTTTTCTTTTACTTAGTTTCCCTTAAACTTGCTTGGCATAGTTGAAAACAACAATTTTTAATTTTTTTTTGGTTAAATAAATATTTTGGATAATTTTCAAATTTATATAATTTATTTTATTTAGTTTCATTTAAATATACACGTGGAACATTAGAAAAAGAAAATATTTTTATATATTTTTGGTTAAATATTTTATATAATTTTCACAAAAAAAACAACTATATTTTGCCTCAAATGTTTTATTTTAATTAGTTTCAGTTAATCATGACTGAAATAGTAGAAAAGTATTTCTATTTGTTGTTAAATAAATATTTTTCAGAATTTCCCACAATAAAACGAAAATGAAAAAAGATTGAATTTTTCTTTAAATGTATTTTTTATTTCGTTTTGTTTAAACATACACGTGGAATAGTAGAAAATGCTAATATTTAATATTAATATTTATTAGTTGGTTGCAATTGGCTGACTTGAAAATGCTTTTTATGTTCTGCTTGCTGGAAAAGTGGAAAATTGAGCCGGAACCTGAACTGTTTGCAGTCTTGATGGGAAGTGGCTGAGTATCGAAGATCTGGCTCAGTTTACAGCTCATCCTTGCCGACATTGATATCGTCCAGGTCGATGTCGCTCAGATCGATGTCCTCCTCGGCGGGCAGCTGTCCATCCTTGCCGTCCCAGGGATCAACGCTGACAATGGTTGGCTTCTTGGCGCCGCGAACGGGGGCGGTGTGTCCCCGTCCGTAGGAGATGTCGCGCAGGAACTCGCTGATGCCGTCCTTGGAGAAGGAGCCCTTCAGCACCGAGAATTTCATCTTCTTGAAGTTGACCACGGCCATCGCTGGATAACCGAAGCCGCCCACCTCGAGAGACTCCTCCAGCGCTGGCTGTTGGCCACCCTCGGCCCAGGCCCAGCCCCACAGCTTCTGCTTGAACTTCTCGCCGAGAGTGCGCAGCGTGTCCAGCAATTTGTTGCGACACTTCGCATCGCAGTCCAGGATGTGGGGCAGCACAGAGACGACGCACAACGGTCTGCCATCGCAGGCGCTGTCGAAGCTCGATTCGCCGGTGATCTCAGTCAGTTCCGGTGCTGGCACATTTTCTGTATGCTTGTCGCTGGCCCAGCTAATGATTTCGGATGCGGTGCGTCCGCCATTGTATTCCTGAGCATCGCTCGCCCGATTCGTGTTCGCTGGGAAGAATTTGATGGTCGGATAGCCGCGCACATTGTACTCCGACGCCTTACTTTGATGCGCTGTGGCATCCAACGCGCCAAACTTGACCTTGCCACGCAGCTCCTTGGCGGCCTTGGCCCACTCCGGCTCCAGATTCTTGCAGTGGCCGCACCACGGCGCAAAGAACTCCACCAGCCAAATGTCCTCTGAGTTGAGCACCAGCTTGTCAAAGTTATCTTCCGTCAGCTCGATGACATCACCGGAAGAGCCGCTTCCTCCACTGCTCCTTCCTCCGCTGCTGCCTCCGCCACCGCCCAAAGCTGCTTGCACCTTCCGCTTGGCCTCGGCTAGCGCCGCCTCCGCAATTCCGTTTGCTGTGCGCTGCCCACTGTAATCCGTGGGCGATTTCTTGTTGGCGCCGAATATTTTGATGGTGGGAAAGCCACGCACATTGAACTTGTTGCCTAGCTCTTTGTGCTCATCGGCATTGACGGAGCCAACTTTAATTGTGCCCTTGACTGCATTGGCCAGTTTCTTATACTCGGGTGCGAGAGACTGACAGTGGCCGCACCACGGTGCATAGAACTCCACCACCCAGATGGCGTCATCCTGCCCAACGAGCCGGTCAAAGTTGGTTGGCGTCAATTCCACAACATTGTCGGAGGCGGAGTAGAAGGCGCTTCCTCTGGCGACAAGTAGCAGAAGTATGCTGGCTGCTGCGGGGGCGTTTATCCATATTATTGTCTATTAACAGTTAAATGTGGGAGTTACGAGCTATGAGCCACTTACACGTGTACAGCAACTGCATCATTGTTGCTTATCTTTCAATTTGGATTGATTTTCAAATGTACTTCAGTTTTTATCGTCGGCTTCCCAGTTGAATGATGTGTTGATTCTGTTTCTGATTCAGCTTTCTTGGCTATATTTGCCGACTTACACGTCACTTGGTCGCGTTGACTAGCACTGGCAACAACATTCGCGCTGTAGCTGCTTAACATTTGCCCAAATGTTATTTTTTGGCGCGCTTTTTTTTTGCGCTTATCGAATTTAAAATAACACGATGAAAAATAAGCGATTAAGTGTCTCTAACCTACTTTTTGCGTTAATATACTAAGTATATTGTCAGGTGTTTGGTTTTTTTTTTAGCGTTCCATTGCCTAGTTAGATTTTGTTGCAAGCAGCCACTGTGCAACACATTATTGATATTTTGTTTTACTTGCCACTTCGCAAATTTACTATTATTCCGCCAGATGACGTTCAGTTACCAGATACATATCGATATCAACACAACGGTAACGGTTCTATGATGTGCAAATGCTGTCTACATTCGTCTTTTTTCTATTGATCTGGCAGCAATTGCGTGCTCGCGACAAAGCACTGACTGCTGTGCAACGCAGCGTGCTTATGGAGAGCTGCTCTGACAGTTAGTTAATTTCATGTGTCCCGTTAGAGCTCTCATATAATTCACTCGCAGATTGTTTTCTGTGTCTGTCGCACCAATTACACCCCTCACCCCGCGCAGCCAGCTTCCTGCGTGTGCGTATGAGATAAAATATGTGGTCAATTTCACTTAATAGCGACTTAGTAGCAGTGTGGCCAAGATTTATGTGACGTTAATATTGCCAGCAAGGAGAGAAAAACCAACTTTTTGCTTATTGCATGTGTGAGTGTATGGCTGTGATTTGTATGCATGTGTCAGTGTGTGTGTGAAGGGTTAATTGACATCTGTTTGGTTGCCGCTTTTATGATTATTGAATTTTAATGCACATCCAAAATGGAAAATGGGCACACTTTCCTCGAATCAGGATTCAATGTGAAAAACTCATAAATTGCAAAGCAAAAAGGAGGCGGGGCCAAATCGAAATATAAACCTTTTACACTCACCCACACAAATACATAATGTCTATGCCACATTTGCGTTGCACTTTCCGGTTAGCTACCACTCTAATCATAAAAAAAACAATTTTACGTTTATACACGGGAAACAAAACAGTAAACTTTTGGAATTTTTCTAAGAATTTATTTCAAATTATTTGTAATTCATTTGCACACAAAAATGGGAGTAATATTTTTAATAGGCAAAAAGAAAAATAAATAAATAATATTTACAAAATATTTATGTAGATTGATTTTTAGTTTATTTACCAATATATTTCGAGTCACGTCGGGATTATATATATTTTGTAAAAAGAGTTTACCGAACCATAAGCAGAGAATTACTATTTGGTTTTCATACAAGTTGTGACACTCAAAACTATCTTTCTTTCTGCTCATTTTGCTTTATTAACGACTCCTTTCTTCTTCTTCTCTTCTTCACTTTGGCGATCACACAATTGATATCGATCGACATCGATGTCAATGTTAAGTACATAGTTGCAGTTAGGTTACAGATGTTATGTTACAGAATTAGCACTACATCATAAGTAGCCTGCTAGAAAGTTAATGTATATTTTTTTCTGCGAGTGTATGCACATTCACATGTGGGAATCCCCACCAACACGCACATTATCCATAGACTTTGGCCAATGCGTATGCCCGGCAGAGCAATATTTTTTTTATTGATACTCATCTGTGTGTGTTTTTTTTGGTCGGGGAGGTTTGAGAAGAAAAAGTGAGGGCCCAAGAAATAACCCCTTAGTCGAACACCTTTGTGGACTCACTGACTGACTGACAGAGTGTCACATGACATGAGGCTGTTGAGAGGCGTGTTTGTCTCCTTTTTTTTGCGTATTTTTATTTTTATCGGCAAATGCCATTTTGCTGTGTGTCGCATTCACTTTGCGGATTTTGGCCATTATTCACTTGAGGCTGGCTCCGTTCGAGTGCTTTTGCGGCTTAGTTTAAAGTTGATTTTTGACACGCTTCTTACGTTTGGTGCATAAATCCCCTCCCACCAACTGTGTCCTTTGCCCTTTGCCCTCTCCCCTTGTCGTTTGCCTTGTTGCTTTGCTTTGCTTTGCAAATTTTGCGTTATCTATTTTTCTATATCATTGAGCTGTTTTTTATGGGATTTGCTGGGCTTGGCTTCTGGTTGGGTTCAGTTACTAGGTAACAGCCCCCCTCCCCCCACCCCTCTTTTTGGGTGTGTGTGTCAAAGTGCGTGAATATTTGGTTGATTTGACGTTGAGTTCTTATCGCTCATAATGCGACCATTGTGCAAATGTATAAAAGATGAAGATGAAGATATCTGCGTTATTTGTTTGCTTTTTTTTTGGCTTTTTCCATTTTTATATTTGAGTGCACTTTTTGGGCAGGTTGGGTGAAAAAAAAAACAAAAACAAGCAAATAATATGAAATTTGCGTATTCAAAAAGTGATTATTATTTATTTATTTATTTTTTTTGAATTTTATGCCAAGAAAATGTTTACCGGCCAAGATTTATTTCTTATATTTTGCGCTCATTTTTTAAATTATGCTTTTCTTATAGGAATTGTCAAGCATTAATTTAAATTTTGTAAGCTTAAATGTTAGTTCTCACTATTGCTAGACAAATATCCATGCATAAATCTACCACCAACTATATAATGAAATCCAAAACGTGATCAAACATAATTTGGGCAAAACGGTGTTGCCCCAAAACAGCAAAAAGACGAGCAAAAGGAAAGCTATTTGCCCACCTATTTGAGTATTTTGCTGGGTGACAAAACTTGTAATTTTCTTATGAAATAAACTGCAAATAAAGTGAATTTTATGCAAAATATGTTTAATAAACACAATCAAGTTTGGCGACGATACCCAAAATCGGGGTGAACAATGCCAGCAAATAACCGAAAAAGGGGGCGAAAGGACATCAACGCCTGCAAGGTTTTTAATTGCCTTGCAAGTTGTAGTTTATATATTTTTGGGTACCAACTTGTGTGTGTGTGTGTATGGGTGTGTGTATGGATGTGTGTGAGTGTGCTTGAGATGCCAGCTAGGATAATAAGATTGTAAACTATGAGAGGACAATAGAGGAGTGTCGTCGCAGGCTTGAGTTTATCGAATGTGTTATGTGTTCTTCCTCCTGGTTCCTGCTTCCTTCGTCCTGTGTCCACTTGCCCCTTCCTGGGAACGTAGTGTTTTGCCTTTTTAATGTCATTTCAGCTACTTTACAGCCAACAAGCTGTTTTAGCTCTTAACACTGCCTCAGAAAATGTTCGCAAAATGCCAACTCATTACAATTTGAATTGGGTAACTTTCTTGCAGACAAGGTCTCCTCACTTTATGTAGTTGGCAAAAGAAATTAATTGTCTCTATATATATGTATACATATACACTCAGAAAAAAATCGGCCAAAAAATGCGAAAGATTTTCTTGTTTTCAAAAATAATTTGTAAATAAAAGAATATACAAAGAATATTCAATTAGAAAGATGTGCCCAAGTCGACAATCTCAATCTCCATATCTAAAATATAGAAATTCAAACACTAAATCTCAGAAATCCTTTCTGAAATTCATAAGCCAGATATACAATTTTCGCTCTAAGTTTTCGTAAGTTTATTAATGTCTTGCAAATGATTTTTAAATATTAATTCTTAATAATTAATATAAGAATTATTCTATGTATAGACAGAGAAAAAAATATATTGGAAATTAAACATATTTTTTCTAAATTTTAGAAAAATTCGGCGAGAACTTTACTTTCTGAATAATGAGATGAGGAATCATTTTTCTACAAAAATATGACCGAACTCTAAAAAAAGTGCAGCAAATTTTTTTTCCAAGTGTACATTTATCCATATCAGGCTCGGTGACTTTGTGCTTTCTGCTGACGTTAACTTGAAAGTAATTTGATTATTTTCAATTAAAGTTTTCAATGGCTTTCCAAATGTTAAGTCTCATTCCCTTTGTAATTTGTGATAAGATTCAAAGTCATTAAAAATTATTCAGCATTCAGCAGTAAAATCAAATTTATCATTACATTTTTTTTTGTAGCGAGAAAAAATACAAAAATATTATGAATTATTTTTAATTTTACAAAAATAATATTAGTTAAGGAAAGATCTTTAACAATTGTATTTGAAAAATGCATTGTACAGTTCCATAACATTATTGAGTCGAATTTGTTGCCTTTTCAGTAAGGATGTCTCATATTGGTTTGCGATGAACTGGCGGTTTCTTTGTGACTGTCAATCACAAGTTTCAAACTCGAAAGGGCAGCGTTGTCAATTTTAATTTGCGTCCGAAACAATCGCCCCTCAACCACCCTCCATCCCCACCTCTCTTCCTCCCAGCGACCTCTGTTCAAAAACTTGATTATTTTATAAAAATATTTTGTTACGTGAAAGAATATTTTATAATTTCTTTTCCTGCCATTTTCCCATAGTCGGTTTACTTTTTTCTTTCTCCTCTTTTTTTTTTGTTTTGCCTTTCGTCGATATTAAATAAAAACAAGAAAATTGTTATATACTCCCCGTGACGAAGTTTGAATACCCTGGTTATTTTATTGGATTTGCTGAATTGTTATAAATGATATTGTAAAGTAGATCTAAAAGGTCAATAGCTTCCGAGCATGTAGATTAAAAAATAAATCCAAAAAACTATAGCTTCAATATTGAATTGTTATGGAAAATTCAAATACCCTCTGAGCGGATGTAACAATAACAACTGAAAGAGGAGAAAAAAGAAATGGCAGCTTTGCTGCTTTTGGCGTTTACCCGTGCAGTCAATTCTTGTTGCCATCTTTTGTTTTCATTTCTTTCATTTCTTTTTTTCATTTTTTCATTTTTTTATACTTTAAATATTTTTCAGCGCAAAATCAGCTTAGGGGCTCATTATCCTCGAACGTTCATTCATGTAATTTTTAATTAATTTTCCAGCGCCACAAAATCGAAGCAGAAAGAAAACAAATGAATGAAAGTGTATGTGGTATATATGTATACATATATATATATATATATATATATATATATTTATTTTTATATATAAGCTATAAGCTGCCAGTAACATTCGCACACTTTTCGCCATTTGTGGTTAAAGCAGTCCCTTTTCCTATTATTTATAATGAAGAGTCACAAAAAGTCTTTTTCCTAACACAGGAAGCAAGTAGCAAGTAAAAATGATGCAGTCACTAATTACAGACTGCTAGATACTCTGTTAAAATTCTAACTAGTTATTAGAATAATACAATATGTTATTAATATTCTGAACATTATTTTAATATAATATTTAACAAATTCGTTCCGTTCTGTAAACAAGCTTATATTTAAAAAAATACATTTTTATAAGATTTATTTGCTTTATTATTATTATTATTATTATTATTATTATATTTTATTAGCGAGTACTGATCATTAATATTAAATTTTGTGTACTTATTACTTAATTTTGTTCATAATTTAATGCCCCAAGCCAATATACCCTTTTCCTTGCAGAACAGGGCTTTCAAGGAGTAAGCAAAGGAGTAAAGGTGTTTCTACAGAGTTTACTATTTAATTATTTTGGCCTTGCTTGCAGCTTCTTATGTGGTCTCCACATAAATAAAAAAAAAATAATACAAATAGGAATGGTTTCGTGCACAACAACCGACTAGGAGATACACTGTTCCCAGCTCAAATACTTATGAAATACAAGCTCATTAATCCAGATACCCTTCTCCTCCTTTTGCCCGCTACAACTTTAACAACTTTTTTGGTGAGTGCAGTGTATAAAAAGTAACCAAGCCCAAGAAACAGCACCCGTAAAGCGAGCAAAGCGTTAATTGATTTTGTTTTATTCTTTTTGGTCGATGCTTGTGAAGCTGGTGCGCGGTTTGTTGGCCGGTTCTGTTTTCCACCCTGTTTGGGATGTTGCTCTCTTGGTTTAGCCTTCTGCTTTCATGCTTAATTAAATATTCATCAAACACACAATGGAAAACTTTTAAATACTCATCAAGTTGCGGCTGCCTCTTAAGATACATCCAAGGAGTCGCAGTTGCTATTGCTGTCCCTCTCTCACTCTCTCTCTCTCTGTCTCTGTTACCCCTGTTTGTCTGGTTGGCGTTCGTCTTCAACTGCTGGTCTCTGGCCCTCTCGCTTTCTCGTGTTTACTTCAGGCAAGTCTGCTCTAATCAATAACAAATCACCGTTTACTTTGTATTTTAAATCCGCTTTTTGCTCATCTCACACCCTCCACGACATACGTACATACATACATACATATATGCATACTTAGATCTATAGATGTAAGACAGGAATTCCCCATTGGAACATTAAAATCTCGTTTATTCATAACAAACTATAAACCCAAGACCGGAAACTCAACCCTTTTGTCAAGCATACATTTCTTGTTCCCTTTCTCGTATACATACATCTACATATGTACATATGTACGTATGTATTTATGTATGTATGTAAGTGTGGGTATAGCCAGTATCCTGATTTGAAGTGCTCTAACATATATTCATCAGCTTCCATAAAAACTGTTTTGATTGTGTGCAATTTATTTTCAATAGAGTCGCATAAATTAAAATAAGTTGATACTTTCTTTTTATTTAAGTTTGTACTTACAATTAACAAGTTTATTTAGAAGAAAAAGAAGAAATATTATTGATGTACGAGGGGACGTTAAATATTTTGCAAGTTGTTAATTGAATTCTTTTTTGGCAAGTGCCAAATTACATTTCCAATGCCGGAAGCACTCTTTAAAATACTCGTGTCAACAGATATCGACAGCTTTTCAAATCCGATTACTCATCTGCTGTAAATTAAGTTACGATCAAGTTATGATTCCACCTTTGGAACATTTAATTGATTTCTCTCTGTCAACCCTTAGTCAGCCATGGACTGCAGCCAACCAAAACGGAATTGGCGAAAAAACCCCTTTAGGAGAACACTTGCTCCGAACGCAATTAACCAGCCGAAACGCCCACACATTAAGCAGGGCACGCCAGGAATCCCATGGCTGGGAAACAAAGCCTTTTTGATGTCACTCTGCAAATGAACAAAAAATGAAAAAAAAAAAATTAAATATAATAACGCAGACACATCAAACGTGGTCCTCGTCGTCATATGTGACATATTTGAAATATATGATGAGCATATCACAATCTATATAAGTATTCCTGGAGCCCGACAGCAATTACACACTAATGTATTTACAGCTAAATGGAATGTTTTAATGAATTTATATTTCGAGTGCCAAATGAGGGTGAAAAATAGAGACAAAGCCAAAGCCAAAACCAAAGCCAAAGCTAAAATCATACAATTTTTTTTGGTATGTTGCCCAAAAATAGAGCGACCTGTGGTGCCTTAAGGTAGGTCGTTGAACTATTTGGATTTTCCACTTCGTGGTTTGTGTCTTCTAAGATCAATTTATTTTCGATATTTCTTCAAATTTAGCCTTCATTCGTGCTTTTTGTCATTCACGCAAACAGGCATTGTTTAGAGGGGGAATACTTTACATATCAATGGATTGCGTTGTGGCCTCAGTTTCAGGAGAGGAAGCGTTAGTTGACCTAGAACTTGAACTATATCCGACCGATTTCCCCGATAGCATATACCTAATGCTTTTGTGATGTTGTTGACATTGTAAAAAGCCTCTACGCACACAAATGTCTAAGGCTGCGGCTCATGATTATTAGCTGAAAAACGAGGAAATTACATGCGTTCATTTTTAACACACATTTGCATGTGTGTACACTCAGAAAAAAGATTGACCTGATAACTGGAAAGCTTTTCTTGTTTTTAGAAATAATTTCTATATACATATATATATATATTTTTTAGAAATATTTTTTATCAATAAAAGAAATCAATTTTAAAATTTAGAAACAAATAATGAAATTTACTTGGCTTATTATAATTATCTAAATGGTTTACTTATATTTAATCTGTAATACTAATTGTTTTAAATAAGCAACAAAAAGCTAATGAAGACTATTCTAAAGTTAATGCTATGTTTTTTTGAAGTGTATGCTTAATATTTGAATCTAATTTTTGTTTTTATCTCATTAAATTTAAAATATAATGGCAAATATTTGTTTGGATGTAGTCATTTCCGTCCGTGTAGTTATTATCTCCGTCCAAATCGAAGCATCTATTAAAAATCAACTTAGATCGAATGAAAACTGAGAAGATGGGGGAGATCACAAGACTTTTTGAAAAGGGGAGATGAATATTTTGAGTCGAAGCTTTAAAAATAAATGCACATTGCGCAAAGCTGCGACAGATCGCTGGCGTGATGCTCTTTTGTCTTTGCTCCAACGGAAAATGACTATAAAAGCCGGAGATTCGTGCTCTCGACACGTCAGTGGGTGAAATGAATCAGGCGTCGCTCTACGAACGCGCCAACCAGGTGCAGCGTCACGATGCCAAGATTATACTGGAGGAATACGCCACGATACTTCAGTGGCGCTCCGATGGACAGGACAGTTTGTTGGACGTTGGCTCCGGGCCGGGCAATGTGCTGATGGATTTTGTGCATCCGCTGCTGCCAAAGGGCTATCAGCAGCTGGTCGGCACAGATGTCTCCAATAAGATGGTGGGCTATGCCAACAAGTGCTACGAGAGCTATGCGAGAACCCAGTTCCAAGTGCTGGACATTGGCTGCGATCGCCTACCCGATCATCTCAAGGGTCGCTTCGATCACGTCACTTCATTCTACTGCCTGCATTGGGTGCAGAATCTCCGGGCTGCATTGGGCAACATTTACAGCCTGCTGCGAAATGAGGGTGGCGATTGCTTGCTTGTCTTCCTGGCCAGCAATCCGGTCTTTGAGGTGTACAAGGTGCTGCATGCCAACAAGAAGTGGGCCCACTACATGCAGGACGTAGATCAGTTCATTTCACCCCTCCATTATAGCACTAATCCCGTCGAGCAATTCACCCAACTGCTCAGCGAAGCGGGCTTTATTCATCACAATGTTGAGCTGCGCAGCGAAGTATTCGTTTACGAAGGAGTCAACACATTGAAAGGTGAGTTTGATCCTGTTTCTGTTTTAATTGCCTCATTAATAATTGTATTTCCGGTAGACAATGTTAAGGCCATTTGCCCGTTTCTGGAGCGCATTCCAAGCAAGCAGCACGAAGAGTTTCTGGATGATTTTGTTGATGTGGTTATCGCCATGAACCTTCAACAGGATCTAGTTCAAGATCACAATAACGATCGGTTGCAGCAACGCTTCATATCGCCCTACAAACTAATCGTGGCCTATGCCAGAAAATCTCCAGACTTTCTGCGCAATATGCTCAGCGAGATGGGCATAAAGAAGAGTTCAAAGGGTCTGGAATGAAAGAAAATGGACTCCCTTAGAAATTAGTTCCTAGTAGGTGTATTGGCATAAAAAAACCGCTAAAGAAGCTAAATTAGACACATCTAAACAGTGAGAAGTTAAAGGTATGTGAACCCCTTATTAACCGTATATCTTGAGAATTATTTATACTATGAATAATTGAAATAACAAAGCCTTAAATAAAGCATAATTTAGTAAAAGAAATATTGCTTATTTATAAAATCTAACAGACAAAATTCTCATTATTAAACCCAAGTGATTTAAAGCTGATAATATATTAAGTTAGTATATAAGATATCTAGTAAATGCAGAGCAGATCTGTACTGAGAGAAGTATCTATTATTTTGAAAAAGAGTAACGAAATAAAAGAAATACTTACACAGATTTTACTTCTTAGTTGCATTTATCATTCAAGTGTTGAAAATCAGCTTATACATTCTTGAGCTGCTAAGGAATCGAAATAAGCTTCGGGTATCTATTAGCAGTTCGTATATGTTTTTGACAGACTAATTATTGAAAAGAGTTCACCCACAGCCAAACTGCCAGCGTGACCTCCACGGAATATATATTTTATAATGTGTTTTCAATAAAGTTGCAACAGAGGCAACAGAGGCTTGAACCGCTCGTGACAGCGGCAGTTGTGAAAGGGTTGAAATCATTTTGAGTCTTGGTTAATACACAGTATATATATATATATATATGTATATGGGACTTAGCAGTTATAATTATGCGCTACCTGACGCACAGCCCGGCAACAATTTTAATTGTTTTTTCCGGCAAAAATGTACATACGCATGCAACGTTGTCGGCGGAATTTTCAAATGAGTTATTAACGCGACGACGGCGAAAACGTTGATCCAACAAATGCGCATCATGTCATTTATCATGGAAAGGGCAACGGGAGGCGTGAGGCGAGAGGCAGCAGAAGCAGGAGCAGCAGCAGCGGCAGGATAAACATTAACAGTTTAGAGTTGGACAGCTTGAAGGCTGGAAGACTTCGATGCCTGCCAGCCAGTTTTATCCTACTCCGTTGCGTCCCTTCGGTGCCGGGGGGTGGTGGGTTAGAAAGTAGTGGTAAATGTTTGTCTTAATCTTTGATTTTTGTTGCTGCTCTGTTCTGGCAAATGTAAACGACAGGAATTAATTTAGACAAATGATTTCTCAAGTGGAGAGCTTCAGCTACGGAGTTTTGGACGATTTGCCGGCTGTCAGTTGTGTGCCCCATCGCTATTCTTCTGGGATGTGCGAAGCGTTTGGGCGTGGCATGCGATTTGTGATACACTCCACTCCTCCCTCCCCCCACAGAGAATAACAACGGCTTCCGGAACCCCACTCAAAATTGTTTTCGCAAACACAAATTTTCGTATTGAAATTTGATTTATTTGTTAATTTGTTTGTAATGAATTTTCCGTTTGCTTCGCTGCGTGCCCCAGCCGATAGAGAAAGAGAGAGAGTGCCCGAGGGGTATGGGGCATGGGGCATGTGGCATGGGTGCGAATAGCGGGTAGAGCCAGCATGGTTGGGCGCCATTTAATTGCCCGCCAGTGCTTTAGACTGTGCCTGGCATTTTTGGTTTTCTCTTGCATCATTTGTTCGGCTAATTTCTTAAGTTTGAAGACGAATTGGTTTCACTCACAGCGAAAAATGTTTGTGCATTGATTTGGAAATAACAATTGAAAAATTGAACTTTTGTCTTTACAGCATTTGGCTTTCTTTGCCTTCTGGCAACAACATACTTGTTGTTCTGTTTTTATTTGTAATCAAATTAATGCACTTATCACAAGTTTTATACATTTTAGTTGAATGGAGATCTTTCCTTCATTGCCTCAAATATTATAGCAATACCTTTATTTACTCATAACCATAGCTCATTTATATATAAACGTCATAATTTTAATTACTCAATGCTGCGTTGATTTATCTAATTAGCAACTGTGTTGATCGATATCAAGAAACATTAGCAACTCTGCTGATCGAGAGATAAAAATTTCGATAAGAGTTGGCTTTTCACTTTTTAGACGACGATCAAATTAAAAAGAAAAACTTGGTACACGTTGTAGCTTATTACTACAAGTCTATAGCAATATTATTAATTACTTTGAATTACTCAATTTTGTATTAGCATGTGTGACGATTTATCTAATTAGCAACTGTGTTGATCGATATCAAGAAACATTAGCAACTCTGCTGATCGACAGATAACAACATCGATAAGAGCTGTTGTCGCACTTGATAAAAATATTAACTTATTACCGCACTTCTCAGTTGGCCTTTCACTTTCAGTCTGGCTATAAAAAACATGTGTCAAACTAGAACACGAAACTTGGCCGACTGAATGACGCTTGCAGATTGGATAAAAAGTGCTCATAACAGCAAATTATGCACACATATTATAATTAGAGTTGTCCTTGTGTGCTCTTTTATTAAATATTCCTCATTAACAAGAAGCTTTTGTTTGGCCACACACAGCCTTTGATATGCTTATTATACGGTTCTACCTAAATTACATATCTGCTGCGCTGCAACTTGCGTTGTAAATGTGAATTTTAATAAATTATATTGCAATATGACAAAATAAATATACAGCACTGTTTGTGCCGCGAGTCAGCATGAAAATGAAGGAAAATGAGGAAGGTTTCCCTCCACGTCTCTCATTAATATTTCAACTAATTTTTCTTTTTGAAAAGTAAAAAAATGTTTTGCTGAGCTAATTATGCACAACGTTCTTCTCTTTTTTTTTTTATTTTGAGTCGAGCCCACGGGATAGCAGAGTTAATCCTTTTTCATTTTGGCCACTTCATTACGTTTGCTTTGCAGGGCTTTGGTTTATTTTAATTTCGTTTTATGATTTAACTTTACACCTGCTCGCAGGGCTGACGGTCAACTGAGGGGTGGGTGGTTGAGGTGGGGGTGGGGGACAAAGAAAACAATACCGGAAATGCCAAAGACTGCGATCACTGCAGCAGCACTTCAATTAAAAATCCGAGTAATGGCCGAGGCACTTAAGTGCTTTTTACTCCTTTTGTGTGCTTTTGTGTTTTTGTGTTTCTGCGTGTCAGGTGTGAGAATATTTCTTTTGGTCCTAAATAATTTGAAACATTTTTGATGACGTCAACGAGGACAATGTGAGTTGGGCCCAAAGGGACGCAGGACAGGCAGTAATACGAGTGCATGAGGACTTCTTGGTAGGCATGCCGGGTCAACGGGTTACGTTGGGTTGCCTGCGAAAATCTTCGTGTAATCGGATAAGGTAATTGGAGGCTTTGTCTAGACATTAAGTGTACATAGTAAATTTGTTTTTCAAGTTGTTCGAACCGTGGGTTGTTGCCCAACATTGATGCACAAGCCCAACAACTGTGCACAGTGGAGGAAACTCTGTAATCCTTTTTTTTTATATTTGATAAGTGATTTAAGCATACATATTTAATCACTTCAACTATAATTGGGCATGAAGGAAACATTTTTGATCACAGTGAAGTTATTAGAACTCATATCTTAACTATTTTATGTAGCCATTAAATAATTTAATATTTTCTTTGGTGGTTTTGGCATCAGATTTTCAATTTAACTATGGCTTATGTCTTTGGTTACTAAACTCTGTTAAAATTCTTCTTGCCCGCTTTATTGTATTTAATATACAATATTTAATATTTAATTTATCTTTTCTCAGACTTTCAGTTTTTTTTCCATCTGGAAAATTCAATATATTCTATTATATATTTAATAACCACTGTGCTCAGTTGGCAGCAGTTACATCTTTGCGCTTTAATGAGTAGTTCGAAAAAGCCTTTTGCTATTTCTGTTCGAAAGTTTTTGGTAACATATGTGTGTATGCACAAGCGGGACCTTTTCTCAACAACAACAACAACAACTATAATGGTGGCTTTTAATAAATCGATTTAAATTTTTGAACATATTTTCATCTCTGGAGAAATTTGATAGTTTTTTACAATAACATTTTATGCGGCCATTTCTCGTCCACTAGCTGCTCCCAGTTGCCGTGTGAGTCCAAAAACTACTCGAGCAGTTAACTAAAATAATAAAAGCAACAAACTTGTTACAACAACAACAACAACAACAATGGCGACGACAACAGCACTGCAAAACAATAACTACAAGCTCGTTGGTTCAAGACCAAACAAAGAAACTATAAAGTTTACGGGTCACACGATGCACGATGCACGATGCTCCCAGGACTCCACCAGGACTGGCACCACTATGATGATGGTGTCCTCGTCCTCGTCCTCGTCGTCGCCATCGTCGTTGTCGTCTATGCAGCTTCCTGTGCATGGCAATAAAATTGCCCTCGCCCATAAGTATGCTACAGTTTTCATGGTGGCTTATGCTGCAAATAGTTTTGCCACGCCCCTCGACCCGAGCACAGAACAGAACAGAACCGAACACATCATAATTAATGCAAAGCTGGCAAATGTATGCAACACCTGCGGTTTGTTTTAAAAGACCGCAAGCATTCCCAAACTCACCCAGCAGCGGGTGCTCACCTTGCAGCTGGTTCAGTGGCCTGCTCTCTCTCTGCCAGTTTAGTTATTGGCATTATTTTCTAAGTCGCTGACATTTTATGTTTATTTAATTGCAGCCTAAAAGCAGACAACCATTTTACGAACAGCCGTCCTCAAGGTAGCCGTTGGCTATGCTACCTCGTTTTGTGGCCGAGTCCAATCAAATTTCAATTTAATTTCAATTTGGCATTCAATACGCTTCACTTTTCGATTTCAATGCATTGCCGCTGGCATAAAATTGACTTCAATTTGTTGGCATATTTTGCGGTCAACAGGACAACTGCTCGCATTGCCAGCAGGACGACAGAGGTCGATGCCCATTCCCCATTTCATTTATATATATACATATATAAATGTTGAGCAAAAGGCGATGATGACAGTTTGACAGTTTACCTTTGGATTGTTCCATCTCATCATGCGGTTGTGGTTGACGACTACTCATAATTATAATTCAGTCAGTTTTCCAATTGCCAATGTCAATTGTTTTTGAGCATGTTTGCAATTGTAATTGTTGTGTTCCGGATACTTGTTCCACTTATGTCTTCATACTGCGGACCAAAACCCATCAGTCGGCTGACTAACAACATTGAGATGTCAAGTTCGACATGATTACTGAAAAATATATATTCAGACGAGGGTTTTTTGTACCAGTAATGTGTATGTTATTTTCGACGATAGCTGCTGGCAAATTACTATAAATTAAAATGAAGTTATAAAAAGAGTGGAGAATTGAATTGAATTGAAATGTATATTTTAAATTGGTCTTGTTTTCATTTGCCTTATGGTATGGGTGAGGTTTTCTTGAACAGACTGAGGCCGTGAGTTACTTTTTTCCAAACATTAGTTCAATAATTGAATTTATTGTTGCTTGATTATAAATTTAATCCTAAATCACTAAAAGTGCACAGACAAAAATAGCTAATTTTCAGCTGGCTGAAAGACTAAAGTAAACACAAACAAATTTGTTTGGCAAAAAGAAGCCTATGCGCTTAAGCGTCCTATTGAAACATAATTGTTCTTACTTAGTTCATATTTCTATTCAAAATTCGAAGTAATTATTTGCAAGAGAAGCCTTAAGCTCAACTTAAATTGTGTCGCTCTGTGCACGATTGAAGCTGTACTTTTGGTCTATGGACTTGGCAGAGAAAAAATGCTGAAGCCACTTGATAAACTCAATTAGATTCATTACGCGCAAATTGCGCAAGTGTCCAATCTAACTTTGACCATCAGGGGACTGGACAAGTCCAAGTGCGGATATCCTTTGCGGAAAAGGTCAGCAGAAATAATAAATGTGCGGCACATTAAATAAATGATTATTACGCAGACTCTCTGCCACTCTCTGCTACACGGGAAATAAAAGTACGGCCAAAATGTATTTTATTTAGAAAGGACACACAGACACAAGTTGTCCTGGCTATCGTCGTAGCTGCAGGCGTTGACTGCCAAACGGCAAATAAAAATTATCAACGTGTTCGTTGCGCAAATAAAACTCACTTCATATGACAAATATTATGATTGCATCGAACTGGCCAACTGACTGGTCCATAAAAACTGATTATGACAGTTGATTAGATTATTTTGTGTGCATGATTTTTTCGGTTTTTATGCGCGAGAGACAATCGTATAAAGTCGATATACTTACAACACCCATACAGACATTAATGTTTATTGTTGAGCGATTTATGATCTGTGTTACACTCGATGTGTGCCATAAATATATATATATATATATATATATATGGAATTTTATTACAACCCTCGTCTTGCTGTTTGCCGCGCGCCAAAACCATAATTATAATAATTTTTACGAAAAACTTAAGACCTTGTAATTATAATTGTCAGTTTTTGTGGCCCAGCCGCGATTCAACCCTAGCACCAGGGCAAAGACAAGCAGCGGGGTCTCTCATTAAACATAATTCTTGTGTAAACAAAAGCTAGCGTAACTTGATAACAAAATCGATGCGACGTCTGCAAAATGCGGAACGAGTGAAAGCGTAATTATGTGGGGCGTTGCTATTCCATCTTCAAATGGCTCCAAGGAAAGTGGTCTTCCCCTCCCAAGACCCATTGATGCCCGCTAATATGAAAATCAGACAGGCAAACCAAAGGACGAACATCGTTCATCAAAAATATATGTGCTATATTTATCTTTTATTATTCAGCATTTGTAGAATTGAAGGTTTTGGTGTCTTATTATATTATCTTTTAAACATACATTTATATATTATTATTTAAATGTATTTACAAAGCTAATAATGAAAATCACATAACTTAATTTGAAAAAACCTACGATTTCATAAGGATTCAAATTCGAGACCCTTTGATCCCGAGAAGAGTGATTCCCCACTGAGCTACAAAGACCCTAAATTTGATCAGCTTGTAATAATTTTTTGCGAAATTAGTTCTTATTTCTTAGATTTATTATAATTTCTAGTAAGTTTTACACAAATTTGACCATCTGTGCGAAGATGCAATTAATAAATATAAGTAAATACTTTAACTTATACGAAAACCATAATTTTGTTTGTTATTTAATGTCAGGTTAACAGAAAAATTCTAAAAATACTACAGAAGAATGCAAAGTAAATAAATAAAGCTAATACTTGGGTTACTGTAAAAAATATTTCCAACTCATTGATTGCCATATTTGTTTGGGGGTCTCATGTTTGCATATTCATGTACAAAAAAAGTGGACAGCAAAAATTTCAACAGCATATGTGTGTGCGTGTGTGTGTGTGTGTGGATGAGCGTGGCATGTGACGCACTCAACTCGTAGTCTATGAAATAATGAACGCATGAATGATTGCCGCACAAAAGCAATGCATACTTGTTGGCTGTTTATGCTGCCATGGTTACATCGCTTTATTCTATACCCTGTATTTATGAATTGGGTGAGCATATTTTTGTACAACTATAAATAATATAAGCGAATTGGCTTAACTATGTTTGTCTTGTGCAGTAAAGACAAAACGAGCTACATTAAATTGGAACCGGGGATAAATATGCAGAGGTACTTTGGGTTAGTCTGGATAAATGATTTTGTTATTATTACTAATGTACAAATTTAAATATATATATACATATGTGACAACAATTTCTAGTTGGCTACTGCAGACAGGATAACTTCCAGTCGAGCATTCGCTAGTTGATCAGTCGTACTTGATTTCTGTGAGGTATGTGCCGCTGCTGTTGTTGTTATTGTTGTTGGTCTTTTATGAAAAAATACCAAAATCGGTTAATGTTTATTGAAAAGGCATAAAATTCGTTCTACTAGAATGGAAAATATGCTTTTGATACAATTATTGTGCCTATCTGCAGGCGCCAGCAAACCTTGAACCAAGCCGAATCCACCCTGAACCAAATGCAGACTCACCCCAAAAATATATATAAAAAAACCTTTCTGTTCCCTCTTTGCACATTGGCTTCTTTTTTTTTTTTAAATATTTTTATTTTTTCTTTGAGTTTGTTTTGCGTCTGCTCTTCGACAAATTTTTTGTACTTGCCTAGCCGTCGGCGCTTCTGCATAAGCCTCCCCCTTTCCCCGATTCCGGCAGTTATATGGGTCGCTTGCCACTTGCCGCTTGCCGCTTGATAACAATTCCCGTAACCCAGGCCAAGAATGGGGCGTCAAGCGGAAAGCAATTTCATGGCTATGGGGTGGAACAATGTGGAATTGGAAAAGATGATACTTTTGCTTTTTATTATTTATAGATTTGATATTGCTGATCTATTGAATAGTTTAATCTTTGCCTAACTTGCTAATATAAATGAGATTCGCATATTTACATGCAACAATGTTTTGTGAAAATTAAAAATTAAAAATTTTCAATTATTTGGTTTCTAATTTTTAACCTGACATATAATCGATATAAACTCTTGTATCCTTCTTGCATGCAAGGATATTTAATTTTATAAGGTTATGTCAAAATGAAAATTAAAAAATAAATTCACTTTATGTACAGGATATATTAAGTAATTTTACTTTCATGAAGAAACAAAGCAAACCCTATGATTTAACCAAAAAGAAAAACAATTTGTAACTTGTAGGCTAAAAAAAAGTCACTCTCCGCAAGTAATGTTATTAAAAAATTTAGCATTCGTGCACAATTAAAAGTTTCACAACGTCCCAAAGTATTGCCCTTAACGAAGAAGAAATGTTCTAAAAATCGCGTTAGGTTCGAAATAAAATGCACCTGCGGGGCCGGCAAGGGACGTTAAAATCAAGAAAAACACGCAAAACAATTATTCTTAAGATATCTCTGCGGCAACATTAAAAGCCAATTTCAGTTGATGACAATAGAAACAAAGCGCAACAGCATCACCTGCCCTTAGGGGCAGTGGGGGCAGGTCGAGTGGGGCATCAGATATGCAAAGAATCAGAGGGACAAACAAAACGTTCGCGAACCGCTAAAAGCCTCCCAGACTCTTGGTCTTTTTAGGCAGCGACATGAAAAATAATGTCACCCCCAGCGGTCGTCCTTGTTGTTCCATTTGGCGCCCCGCGACTTTCTGCATTTAAAAACTCGTCTTACGACTTTTTTTCTTAACGCAATTTTTGTGTCAACGCCGCGTGTTCCGTCTGGAAATATGGATGGGGTTTCTTTAAATAGGTCTAGATTGAAGGTATAACAACTAGACCATGAGCTTTGTACTCTGCCGACTATAATTGTCACTTGAGAAGCTATTGGGGAATAAGGTTAATTAATAACAGAAGGATAAAAATGCATGAGCTATGCTTATGGGTGAAGACTAATATTGCTATTGTATTGCTGTAATATTTATATATGTATTTATTTATTTATGTTCCAAGCTTAATAATAAAAGTTAATTTAAAGGGCATTAAGAATTGGGTGATTTTGTAAACTTTTATTTATTTTTTATTTGCTTTCCATTGCCCTTCAGATACTATTTTAACATCGCGCACAGCCGGAAAAACTTGATAGCTCCTGACCTAATGGTCTGGCTTGTTAGCATATACTGGCCTGAAGGCAGCGTTCCCCAAGCCGTGGTATATTTTTTATTTGGATTGCATTCCGTATGAGTATAATTGTCACCATGGGTGTCGGAGAGGGCGGCTGCAGGCTATTTTGAATTGCCAAATCATTTAAGCGCAAATTGCACCAATTAAAAATGGGTTCATCGACAAAACTCAGTTCAGCGATTGCCAACAACAGGCAGATGCCAACAACTCGATAAGCGGTTGTCAAAAAATATTCCGAAAATATACCAAACACGAGACCAAAACCAATTTATATGCAAATGCCCAAATATGTAGCAACTATGTAGCCGGTAATGACAGCTCGGACGACGTTGATGTTCGGCATCAAGTCAATTGATGAATTTCATTGCATTTATTTGGGCATGAGACCATGAAATATGAAATGAAATATGTTGTAAAGCCGGCGATGCTTAACCCTTAGTGGCTAATACTTTTGAATTATGCATAAAATGTTGAAATTAGTTCGCCAAGCTGCAAATAAAAACTTTACAGCGCCATTTCAATATCAAAGCGTCTTCTCTTGCGGCATGTTGAGTTCAATTTCATTTAAATTATAATCGGATTTTAGCAAAAAAGGGGAGACAGAAAATAGATGTACATAAATATAAATGATTTGGCTAATATTTTACAAGTAAGAAAGTTGCTGTCACACACATAACGCTCTGATTCTTGTGTAATAAAAGCTGATGAGATATACTTCTTTAAATGTATAAATTTCTAGGATATGTAATTTATTTGTAAGAGTTTTGCCAGCCAATCTAATGATTTATTTAAATAACAACTTACTTAATTGTGCTGCCATTTTTGCGACTGTCCAGATTACGAGCAAGCACTAATCAAATCCCAATAGAGGACAGTCATCCGTGAAATGTTGAAACTAAAACAAAACCCATCAGTTCTGGATATGCATACGTGAGCATCCTTACGGTTGTATGCCACCCCTACAGCTCAGTCGGAGATTATTATTTGTATTTCTCACGCACGTGTATACAGACACATACACACATACATACACAGATACATATGTGTGCGCTGAGGTTAAGTTTCGGTGTGTAATTATAAGCATTAATACGCGTGCCCATTTGGACTGAATAAATCAGAAATATGATGAATACTAAATAAATGCACAATGTTGAGGACAGGACTCGGGTTATTCCGCCTTGGCAATAAAGCGGAACACTTCGCCGGCAAACCTTTGGAGCTGAGGCACCAAAAATGAGTGAAAACAACAGAACTCGAAAACCGGTTTTTAATTAAGATTAAATGAGCGAAGCGCACACATGTGGATTTAAATTTAAATGAGCCCGAACCAGAGGCCCGGAGTGCCCTTTTTCCCGTCTGCTTGGGAGCTATTCATCGAGTTCATTAATTTTACACAAAACCTGTTAAATTATTCATATATGTTTAAACCGATACAATGCCCAAAAAAGATATATGTTTATATAGCTACACCTACGCCGAAGCTTTAGCCTATTGAACCGAATACCCGTATTAAACTTATGTAATTCGCAACATTTAAACTAGCTTACTAATATATTTAATATGAAGAAAAAGTGTTACAGTTTTCAAAATTCTATTTAATATCCAATCATTTTACATGAGTCCCTTCTTAATTCATTTGATTTTATGCTTATGTGTCCCTTATAATCGTTTTGTCAAATCCTTCTAAACATCAAAGAGCAATAATTTGCATTTGACAGGAGCTGTATATATGGCCAATTGTAAACTCATTTTTATGTAGCCATCATTGGCATCTTTTCGAATAGTATTTTAGGTAAATATTTATACTTCTTTTGTCAGCATTTTTTTCAATAACTTTTAATACCTACATATATCATGTGAATAACAATGGTTGTGGAATGAACGAAATTGGTAAATCGGGGTATGGCGCCAGATTATAGGCAAAAGTTGTGCAAAAAATTGTTAGCTCATTCAAACAGATACTTATACACACACACAGACACACTCACATCATATTATATGTGATATATAGCAGCCCTTATGAGCCGAACGCTGTAATGAAAAGCTCAGACTGGCATTTGCCCGGGCAATGAAACCACACTTATCTGCGATTATGACTTTTTAAAATTACACTTTTTAGCACACATCCCGAACAGCGAACATAGAGGCCACTCCAAGACAAGGGAAATTTATTGATGCCACAAAAAAAAAAAAAGAAAGAGAAAAGAGAAAAAAGGAGCAGAGAATTTGGCACACATCCCATCATTTCCATATCAGCATATTCACACATGCCATATGGATGCTACCTCAATTTAAAACAGGAAATGCCTCTTGAAGTGATGCGCCTATTGGTTTGGGGGTTGACTTTGATTTACTTTTATTGATAGATTAAGAACGTCAAAAGGTAGCGCTTACCCCTCGATTATATTCAGCAACCCTCGCAAGCCTCGCGTGCATCCGAAGAGTATTCTGCATTATTGAAATTTTACTACAAAAAAAAGTACGAATTCTTTGATGGACAACGCTCAACGGAAATATACCCTATTAATAGGTCATACGCTTATTTAAATATATATTTTTTATTGTTTGGTGCTCTAATTTTATAAATTAAATTGTTTTTCGCTGGTAGGTGAAGTGTTTTTATTTTTTTTATGGAGTTTGCAGTTTGAAACTGAAATTAAGTCGAAATATATCTGCCTATATCAAAATAATAAAAAAAATTAATTAGTAGGAAAATATACCTGTAATTATATATTCTTCTGAAGTAAATACTAATTTAGTGTTATGTTACCGATAAGACCGACTCGGTCTTGATTTTACGACGATTTCGTCTTGGATCTTAGAAGCCTCAATTTATCTATAATATACATAATTGAGCGATCTCTTTTTACCATATTTTTGATTGCAGGGTATTAGAGTTTATGTGTGAGTTCATGTGAGTGCGTGAAGAACATTCTATAAATTTTTATGCCACAGTTTAAATGTCACATTTGATGTTTATCTCTTGGTTATAAAACTGTGCATTGTTGTTAAAATTTGTTCACAACAACCCACAAAAGTTAAAGCCTGTGAATTAAATTGTGTGAGTGCGAAAACCATACGCATATACATACATAGTTAAATCACACAGCTTGAGCTGAGTTCAATTGATTTTCACTCTTATTTTGTATATATTTTTATATACCGTCGAGCCCCAGGAAACTCTAACTAACCTTCTTAACCATTAAAAGTCCCCACATATCAATTTTTCTTCAAGTCATAACAAAATTACAGCCTTTGCAGAGTATGTAGTCTTCGAAGTGCCAAAAATTCCTGCAATTTTGTATTTTTAATTAATTTTCGCCCCATATATGTAACTCCCTTAATAAAAATTCAGAAACTTCTTCACCCACGTAACGTTTTTTTTTTGCGTCTTACTGCAAAGACTTAACGTATAAATAAGAATCAGAAATGCAATAAATTTTATGCGAAGTATAATTACTTGATGGCAATGGTATTGTTCTCATTTTCCCGGGCATTCAATTGTGCGAGCTGCTCGCTGTAATTGCCTCGTTTTGCACCTTGTGTGGGTCTCAGATCTGGGTTGGTTTTCTAAGTAGAGCCTAAGACATAGTACATAGACATTAATAAATTTTGGAGCAGCAACAGCAACAATAACCAGACAATTATACACCACATACAAAATGAGATACACCAATCGAGGTGTGGCGTCTTCGCCCACACCACAGGACTAACAAGGACACCACATCGACAAATTGCTTGGTCGCCGTTTGTCAAGTAGAAAATTGAAATTAAAACAAAAACAAAACACACAAAATAAAAAAAAAAAACATAGGGTGGCTTATAGCTAGCTGAGGGGTTGGGGGATGACGCTATGGGAAATTATCGCGCTTTTGGTGATAAATCACGCAGGTGTCGTCGTTGCTTGTTGTTAAGCCTGTACGTTCATTGTCGTTACAGTGGCTGTGGTCGTATTTAAAATGCACCAAGTTGCGACAGCTAACAACCCCACCGTTCAGCAACATTTTAATATTTCATGTAAAAGCGCAAGTAATTAAATTCAAGGAAAAGTAACAGCAAGTTCCGCACTGTAAAAATTCCATAATTATACGCGACGACATGTCGTGTGGGCTTAGAAGTCTTCTTCCATACATACATACATACCTACACTAAGAAAAAAGTCGCACTGGATTTTAGAAAATCGTCCGACGACACTAGAAAGTTTTTCTTCAATTTACATATTATTTATAAATACAAGAAAAAAATATCTAAAAATTATAGAGGATTGTCTAAATCGACACTCTCTTTTTATTTTTTAAGAAATATGTTATTTAAAATATTTGTATATGTGAAATCTTAAATTAATAAAGTTTATTAATAATAAATGGTAATTTTAGAGAGTTGCTCTGTGCACATATGGAAAACATACTCGAAAATTAAACATGTTTTTTTCTAAATTTTAGAAAATATACCCTGAAATTTAGACAAAAAGCACTGATTATTAGAAATATACTTTCTGAATAAGGTGAGTAACAATTGTCGAGGGAGATTTTTTCACAGTGTAGATACGCCAAGCGTCATAACCTTTTACAGCCAGAGACGTCGTATTCGTTTTTAGTCGACTCCTTGCCGTTGTCGTATATTTTTCGATGGCCAAAAAATCACAGTGGGTATATGCGACGTATGCAATTAAAATGCACATGCAAAGACTACATAAGAAACACGAATGCAAATCTTGAATATCTTCAATCTAACCAATCAGAAACGTAGTTAATTTAAGTACCCCACAACAATCCAACTCAAAACAATATTTCTGTTTCAATTATATCGTATATGAAGACAAACTTTATTTAAGGGTATATGCAGTTGTAACTGAAGTATTGGACTTGCTTGTGGTGAATACAATTACGTTTTTCGTGTCTGCTTGCCAAGAACCACCCGCCTGCGCTTGTGGAGCGAGGGAGGGAGGGGTGCTGGGAAAATGCGTACGACCGTAGACGGGCGTCTTAATCCTTTTCCCATTATTATTTTCATAATTTTTATTTACGTGATGGCAAACGTCTTCGTCGTCGTCCTCGTCGGCCTGCTCCTTGTCTGTTCCTGCTGAGATTTTTGTCAACTCTTCCTGCTTCAACCCCCTGTAGTCATGGGGAGCGCTTGTCTCTATCGTTTTGCTCTTTTTTAATATTTGGTGAAACATTATTTTCCTATAACCGAATTATTCACTGATTACGAGACTCGCGGCAGCGCTTTTCTCTTTTGTAGTTGTTATTTTACCAACCCCTTTCGTATCTTGCATATTTATTGCTCATTTCTTCTGGCGAAAACATTGCTTATTAGCTGGCCAAACTTCAACCCGCACTACCAAATTACAAATATTTGATAACTCTTTGCCCTATTTTCCATGTAACTATTTTTGGTTTGTGTGCAGAAGCCTTGGCAGCAAGTATATAAGAATATTATGAAAAATATTTATCACTAGTGTCACGGACATAAACCATAATAAACTAAAAGCCATTGTTGCTGTTTCAAACCTCTTTCAGTTGCTTTAAAAAGTTTCGTTGCTTGGTTGGAAGCATTAATTAATAATTTAAAACTATTTATTTTCTAATTAAAATTTAAAAAACAACAGAAAACAACTATCATCAAAACTATAAACTTTCTCGTTATTGAACCAAAACAATTTCGAGATTTTTAATTTGTTTTTAGAGTAAAATTGCTGTGCGCAAGCTGAGTAAATAATAGAATAGAAAGAAATTCAATATAAATATTACATTTTATGATTTTTATATATTATAAAATATTTTTAATTACGTAGCTTTACTGAGACCGAAGTCAATCATACAATTTCATACTTTATAGACTTGATTGTTAAAATATTGTAAAATCTTTCATACAATCCAAACTTGATGATTAAAATAAACTTGGTGGCTTACCATGTCTTAAATTTCACACACTTTCCACTTAAAATATAATGTATTCCCAACTCTGGCAACCGCTTGGAGTGCCTGCTCCCGTTTCCTCATCGCTTCTAATAGAAGCGCTCAATATTATGCTTTCATTTCTGTTTGCCAAGTGTTTGCATTGGGCGCGTGCTCACTGACGAAGAAGAGACTCGATGGTGGACTCGGCCGGTGCAGCCGTGGTCATCTCCCTAACGAGGAGCGCCTGCATCGATAATGTTGTCCAGCACATGTTTAACTGTCCCTGCTGCCAGCCGTCGATGCTGATGATAACACTCACAACATTGCCCGGCAGTTGCGCGGCGACATTTTGGCTGTACAAACTTTGATATATGTATGGAGCCTGGCCTGAATTGGGGCATGGGACTGGGGTGAGCCGAAGGCAAATGTCCAAAACCAAAACCAAAGCCAAATGCAAACTCAAATGGGGCAAATTGCAGCAATATTTGGGTCGGGGAAGCTCAAACAATGCAATGCAACAACAACAATGCAGCGGACGTAAACACAAACAGAGTGTTGCCCCAAAATTGGGGTGGGCGGGAGAGGCATAGATTTGGACTAGGAGTGAGAATAGGACTTTGTTAAGCGGCCGTCAATTGGCAGTTGGCACTCGAATGCAATTTCAGTAATGAAAATAAACATTGTGACCGAGCCCCAGTCAAATGACCAGTGGTCGACGGAAGGAGCCGTATTCAGTTGTCATCATTGTCATTATTATCACTCACTTGGACCTATCATTATCAGACCAAAAACATTTCGCAGCGGAGACAAAACGTCAGATGTTATATTCAAAACAACACGATAGCAATTTTGGCTTCATCACACCGAAACATTTGTACCCTCTTCAATGTTTCCCCGTACAAATACTTTGTAATGTGAATTTTCATATTAATACTTTTTAAAATTTACTTTCATTTGTGTGGAATCAGAGAGCTATAAGTGCAGAGCTATCGTAACACCCAGATTTAGTTCATGGTGAGCGACAGAGCTAAGGGAAAATACCCTCGCCGGGCAGTGTATGGTGGAATGACCCCAAATCCCAAAAGTATGCAATGGCTTTTGTGGCCGGGCTACACGAGAATTGACTTAATTAAATGCAATTTTGACTGCGTTTTGGTCATTTGAGTGCGCAATTTTCTGTTTGTGGTTGGTTGCTGCTTCTGAGTTTGAGGCAATTGCTTGCCACTCGGTTCGTTTTTATGTTTGTTTAATTGTCGATGCGTCGCTTTATGCTTATTTATGATTTAATTAAGTGCTGAACAGCCGCAAAATGAGCATGCAACAAAACAGTGCGGAGCAGTATGTGTGTGTGTGAGTGTGTGGGAGGGGATTGATAGGGTTCGCTTTGGGGGCAATGGCACTTTGCTTACCCAGGGCTGTACCAGGGCTGCACAAGTGTTTGTTTTGATTTCGAGACGTTCGTCGTGGTCGCCACAACATATAATTTAATCAAGCGATAGGTTAATGAAACACTGCCACGAAAAGGAGACGGAGGCAAGCAGACACATCACATCATTAAATATATATCATTAAATATATCGTATGCGCATCTAGCATATCATCACACAATTTTCTTTTAATACTTCTCGGGTCATAGAAAATATTTACAAATCGCTTGAAGCTGTGTATGAAGGTGGTAGCTGAAAAAGAAAGTGTTCGCTTTTATATCCGTTGTATGTCGTATTATCCCTTACTTTGTTTTGCTGCCACCATGGCTAGAAGCGATTTTTAAATATTTTCTGTGACCACAGCAGGTCCCCTAATCAAGGCGGAAAGCCTGCCACAACTCAAATCCCCCACCTTGATGCTGCCTTCCGTTACTGAATAATTGAATTCTTCCGCTTGATGAAACACAAACCGAATGAGTTGATCAATCAATTTGAATTTAATACACATATGTAACACAATGGGGAGCAGATGTGAGGATAACATGTATTTGAAAAGGTGAATGTGCTAATATGCTATTTGGGGATAGGTTTATCTAAACCCCGTTTTAAATAACAAGCAATCCACTGCAATCATTGGATTTAAAATGGCATTATTTTTAAATCAATTATTTAGAAAATATTATTGCTTATTATTATTTACTTATTTAATTTGAACTAAAAAAAACTATCTTGAGAAACAAATACAAAATAAAGCTATATAAAATTAAAATTATATAAAATTAAAAGGAGAAACTGAAATAAAGTATATAATAAATAGGTCAATGGCTATTAAAATGTAATATATTAAAATGATGATGTTAAATGATGACAAAACAGAAAAAGGCAAAAAAATTTTAAGCATAAAGTAGAAATAGTTGAGAAGAAGACAGAAAAAGATAAAGAATGAGAAAATAGGTAAATCTCTGAACATGTGGAGTATGATAGAGTTTTCCCGGAGAGATATTAGTTTTGATTATGTAATTTAAAGACAGGAGAGATTCATGAAATTTTTGAAATAAGGCATTTGTCGTGACAAACTGCTTAATTTCTTAATGCTTTTACATTATGCATAAATATATTTTATCATTCACTTGTTTATAGGGTTAATCTGCTACAATCGTATTTGTATAAGGAATAAGGAAGTTCAGTGCTGAGCAATCTGAAATGTTGCTCATATAGAAATGTAGTCATCCATTTGGCCCGTCTCGGCATCAATTCGGTGTCGGAGTTGTGCTTTTGGCACTTAATTCATTTGTGAATGTGACAAGTGGCTCAAGCGACGCTAAGCCATAAGCTTAAGGCCACGAGCACTGACTGAGACTGAGACTGAGACGGAGACGGAGACTCGGAATGGGACAGCTTCTCAAATGAGAATTAGAGAGGTGTAAGTAGTAGCGAGTTGACGACATCGCTGTCAACGTTCAACTTTATGTTGATTACCTTTTTTGATTATGTCTAAGTGTATGAGAGCCCACGGCACACGGCAAAAAGCTGGCAAAACAATAAACATAAACCAAATGACTGCGAGGACGACGACGACGACGAAGACGAGGACGACGCGTATGAAATATGATTGAAGTCGAAATAAAACTGAGCAGCAGAGCAGCAACCACTTGAAAGGCCCCATGTGTTGACTACTTCCTGATGGTCGGGGGGTCGGGGGTATGGTGACGTCGGTGGAGGCCACTGGGGACACAATTCGAGTTGTGTTAGAAAGGTGCACCTCACGCAGCACATAATCACTTGTGCCGACAACAAAATTAAATCCAACGAATATGCACAAACACACGAAACCGGAGCAACCAACCCACGTCTGTCGTTTGTCGTTTGTATGCGAAATATTCTAATTGCAATAAAAAGCGACATTTGCCCGAAATGAAGGCAGGGGGATGCAAGTGGGGCACTCAAAAGTGGTGTCCCCGTTGCGACGACTCTCTAATAATCATCGAATAAATTATGCAAAAATCATTTCTATTGTTGTAAGTGGCTTGTCGACGTCGTCGTCGTTGTTGTTGTCGTTCTCGGCATATCTCATTTACCTCCTTCCAAACTTGCCTTGTACCCATTTGGTATCGCATTACATTTTCTTTGTTTTCGGCTTGGGGTGAGATCGGGAACAGCATAGAAACAACCATTTGGCAACACTTGAATTTTTAATAACTATGCATTCCTTTTAACTTTTCTGGTGTGCTACAGCAACTCATTCCTGAACATTGCTGGCATAATGGGCACACTGAATGCATATAGTGAATATGCCGAAACAGACAAAACTCGCTTATAAAATTATGAAATGTTTTTCATCCCAAAAGGCCTCAATACTTTTTCTACAAATTAAATAATATGTAATATGTATGGGTAAAGTGGGCATTAACTATGTGAAAGTTTATTTAACAAGCAAAATAATATAGCATAAATATTCCTGATCAGTATTTAAAATTATGGAATTATAGCTTTTTTTATATTCCTACAAACATACAGAAGAATCTCTCATTTTTAAAATTAAAATTTACATTTTATTTTTAATTATTTAATCTTTTTCTTACTTGTATTATTCTGTGTCGGTTGATATTAATTGATATGAAACAAATAAATATTGCAGTGTGAATAAAAATTGATTAAAGCGTTAAGGTAGAAATTACTCTTCTTGAAATTTATTCCGAACTTGAGTAGTAATTTTCAGTGATTGAATTTAAGTACATTTTATCTCTTGTATTTTTACACCAGCACATTTCCAAAGAGCATATTGCAACATAAGTCAGAGATTGGGCATTTGAGTTTTTAAGCCTGTGATAAAAAACACATTTAACATTGAGCATTATCAACAATTTATTTTCCACTTTGACTGTATTTATTTAAATTTGTACTTGGTTTATACGGGTGATATTGGCCATGATAACAAGCCGAATCCATGAACTGTGGCTTATCGCTTGCTCAGCTTATTTGCACAGGCGATTGCTGAAAACCAATCGGCGTAAAATTGAAGCCAGCCAGCGCACAGGACATGCAAAAATCGTAAACAGGGATCAGGGCGGTTTCCAATTTTTTTTTGTTTGGCTGCGACTGTGAAGAGCATGTGCCAGGGCATAATAATAAATAAAAAACAAATAAAAAATGAAGTGAGCGCACCGTGAAAGTCAGTCAATGTTTTGCCAACTTATGGGCGACGAAATATGAATTTCCAAATTAAACATACCGCTGGGACGAACGCGTACATCGATTGATTGACGCGCGATTTGACACGTTGAAAATGCATAAAAAAAAAGGAAGCGAAGCAAAGGCTGCCATCTGTAATTGTTGCAACAACCCCAAGGATGCTCTGGATGTTGTGGATGCTCAGACGAATTTCGTATGCAAATCGACGACGGGCAGCGGAAAAACCGCGTTGTTAAGCGTGAAATTTGTTTTCTACTTGTTACGGGGGTTTACGCTGGCTGGCTGACATATACTCAAATCGAATTTTAGCTGGAAAGTCATAAGAAAATATTTGAATAAAAGAAAGCACAACGTGAAAAAAGCAACTCTACTTTTGGGGTGACACCAGTCTCTTGCCCTGCCACCGCTCGACTTGACGCACTTTTCAGTCACACATTATGTAAAATGAACATGCAAATAAGGTTTGCAGTTAAGAAAAAATAAAAAAAATTGGCGTATAACATTTGTTGTTCTTGTAACTCCCCTAAAAATACAAAATCCTCCATATGCCACATTGGGGAACAATTATGTGCGAGTTTAATTTGATTGCTAAACGATTTTTGTTGAGTTAATTTTGAGAGTTCAGCTTTGGGCATAAGGATTGCAGATTTAAATATGTATTTTTATAAACAACTTCAATTGCTCTAGTCGAGAGTGCTCGACTTTGGGATACTACGTAATCTGGACAAAGGTGGTCTAGCATATATCCCATTTCAGACTTATTTGATTCGTTATTTCTTTTAAATGCTTCTCATATGAAACATTTTTTATACAGTTCTTTAATTATATGGCAACCGCTATATTGGTATATTTCATTAAAAAAGATACAATGTACAACTTATTGCCTTGTAAATGGGCACAGGGCTTATTCAGTTAATTCATGTTGCATTCCTTGGCCAAACAAAATATCTTATACCGCAAATAATGATAATAAATGACAGACAAAATACCAAAATTATGGTTTTTAATATAAAGAACCATACTTTATGGCACTGCATACAGCCACCCACCCGTACTGGCTCTCCTTGATTATTTTTGATATAGATACACGTTTCTTTTCTTGGATTTTTCTTTTCATTTTGAGCCCCAGCTAAAAGTCACGAGACACCGCACGTAAAAAAAGTGAGCTAATAAGCGAAACAACAAAGAAACAAGCCAAAGACACGAACGCTTAGATAAATGAATGGAAACACAACTTGTGCTCCATCCCAGTCTGTGCGCGATACTTTGCATATTTTGGGCGCATTAGGAATATGAACGAAGTCGAGTAACAAGCGTGAAACAGAAAATAAACCACAGCAGCAGCAAAAAACATCAACTCCGAAATATGTTTACAAAAAAATGCGACGGTGAAATATATAAATGGATTTTTATGTTGATTTCATGGTCGCAGCTGTTTGGGAAACGGCTTTATTCCACTCATAATTTATTATACTGTACTTTTTTTTTTTTTTTTGTTTATGAACTTTAAATTCAAATTTGTAAGTATAAAGAACAGACGTCAAAGTCTCTCTGCCCGTCCGTCTTTCTATCTTACTGTCGTGGAAACTATAAGTAAGGAGAGCAGCTGTCAAAGTCTGTCTATCCGGATCCCTCCGTCGAACAGTCTATGAAACTATAAAAACAAGCAACTAGGCACTAGGAATACAGTTTGTTTAAGTTTAACCCCTACACAAAACGAGTGAATAGAGACAATTTTAAATAAACTAATTAGCCTGATTTGATGCATTGTTTATAGATAATATTTTCCTTAGATTGATAGTTAAATGAGTAATGAGGATATTATTTTAAATTGTAGTAAGCTGTCTTTGCACAAAACATTGTTAAAAATAAATTCACTCAATTGAAAAAATATAAAAAATGAAAGCGAATAACGAAGAACGAAAGAAGGCAAGGCTAAAGTTCGTCTACTGCCATCGTTGGCATCGATAGGATGACTATACTTTATATAATCCTGATTGCTGGCACAACCCTTGCCAGCGACATGATAAATGACCGGTGTTATTCAAATTAATTGATCAAATCCGAATGTCAGACTGAAATCTGCGAGAAATTGCCAAATTACGGCATCAAATGATTTAAGTGGCGCACGGCGGTAGCGCTCCTCACACAGCACAGGATGTGAATGTGGATGTGGATGTGGATGTGGATGCGGATATGCCACTGTTCATGTTGGGGGAGGGGAAGGGGGTTGCGTAGCAGCTGGAAATTTGCATGTGTCATGAAAGTGTTAGAGTGCGGGTGTTTCATATGACACCCAACGGAGCAGAGTGCACGGATTGCCAGGATGTGAGGGCCATGAGGTATATGTGTGTCAAACGGTATAGCTTCCGGTTGAATGATTGAACAAATGAATGGCTTACAAACGAACGGACGCAGAGACTTTGGACAGGAAGCCACATGCACACACACAAACACACGCACGCACACACATGACTGGCGGCTATACTGACCAAACACGTCGACTGTTTGCGGTTAGAACCCAGACTCTTCGTCCATTTGGATGCCAACGGAACCACAAATCCCCGCTGGCATATTTTTCGGTGCAAAAATTTACTGAAATTGAAATGGGAATTGCAAATTAACAGCAGTAGCAGCAGCAATTTATTGCTTACTCGAGAGTTTGCGGACATGACATTGGATTGGGCATTGGATTGAGTAAGCCATCAGTTTGTCAGTCAGTCAATTGAGTTAGATTAATTGCATGTGCTCTTTGCTCGTTTTGCCAAGTAGTTAAACTGATTAATTTGATGAGATTTGACCGTATTTGGCAAAACAGTTGCAGAAAGCAATTAAAAATCAAATTGAGATGAACTTTTCAAACGCTCATTCTTAATTTTATAGCAATATTGGTATTTTCTTATAAGCATAGCTCGTTTAAACATAATCGTCATAATGGTAACTACTCAATGTTATATTTGCATGTGTGGCCGTATATTTAATTATGTTAAGCAACTGTGGTGATCGATATTAATAGCCATGTGTGGAAAAGTGTCGAGCAACTCTGCTGATCGAGCGATAATAATATCGACGATCAAATAATAAAGACGCGTTTGATAAAAGTTGCAACTTATTACTACAAGCTTACAGTAATATTACTATTTACTCATAAGCATAGCTCATTTAAATATAGTCGTCATAATGGTAATTACTCAATGTTGCATTTGCATGTGTGACCGTATATCTACTCAATGTTGCATTTGCATGTGTGACCGTATATCTAATTATGTTAAGCAACTGTGTTGATCGATATAAATAAACAGGTATAGAAGAGTGTCGTGCAACTCTTTTTGTCGGGAGATAAAAATATCGATCAGAGTTGGCTTTCCCTTTGTAAGCGACTATCAATTAAAAAAGATGAACTTGATAAAGGTTCGAGCTATTACTACAAGTTTAAGGTGTAAAATATTTTGTTATTGTTGCATTGGCATTTTCCCACACTTATCGAGGCTGACTGGCAAGTGACACAGCCACTTAACACCCACTCATGTCACACACACAATCCGCTTAAATTAAATACCCGAAAGGCTAAACAAAAAACCGGTAGTGAAACCGCCAAGCCACCACACACAAAAAATGTACGTGAATGGTGGGTGGGATGAAAGGTGGAAGTGTAGGGGGGAGGGAGTATGGCGACGTCGAGGACTTTCTGCAAAATTTAACAAAAACAACAAGGGCGACACACCCTGCTCAGACTTTTTTCCACACTAATCGTCCCTTTATGCGACGGTTTTCTTTTAGACAGGGTTGAATTGCCCTCCATAAGTGTGTGTGTGTGTGGGTGCGTGTGTGGGACAAACAACCACCAAAAACTAAAGTTTCAACTTGTGTGCAAAAGAAAGGACACCCGTTGCGGAAAGATCAGAGCAACAAGTGCCCACTAGAAAAAAACCTTTTATTCACCCAAAAATAAATCAGCTAACGACTGGAGTGAAGTCAAGATGAGAAAACAAAGCCACTTTTCGATGGTTGTAAGTGTTAAGCCCATAACTACGCATATTTACATAAGTCTCCGTGAACCCGAATGAACATTGCCAAAATGTCCAGAAATGGAAAAGAATTGCCTGCCTTCTTTGAATGAAAGAAGTATGCACGGTTATCCTCGGTGATATGATTTTGTTTCCCGTTTGTTCAATGTATTTTGAAAAATACAAATTAGTAGCTGTTTAATAAACTGGTAAAATCCGATTCTATTTACTGCTTGCAGATAAGGTCTGATATATAAAAAAAGATTCAAGCTAAAGAACTAATAGATTTATTATGCATAGGACCAGTTGTGTCTGTGTTCCTACTTTATTATATTAGATGAATGAATCAGTATTGTTTTTAAAATTTATGAAATCTGTCAAGATTTTCGAAATCTTTAAAAGTTCCTTCTCTATATTTGGCAGACTTCTGTGCATCTTCTATATATGCTATACGAAAACATGCCTATCAAAATATGCTCTAAAAACGGGTCTCGGAAATCGATACTTATGGATATTTAGTGCTGTGGGAGAGAGTTAGCTAGTTGGCACTCTCGAGTACAGCTCTTTTGCCTTTTTCACGCAATATTCGGGCAATTTCTCACACTTGATTGGGGAATTGGGTGGAACAGACAGACTTGACTGACCAAACGAGCGACCCTCTGTCTGGGCATTCGAAATTGTTTACCTTAGCATCAATTTAAACTTGCATGTGTACATTAAAAAAAAAAGAGAGAGAAAAAAAAGTAGCAAAATGCAAAACACAATTCAAATTTAAAAGTGTTTATGGCAGCGAAATGTAAATTTGTATTTGCTTAAGCGAGCGAGAACGCTAATATCAGTAAGTGTGCGAGTATAAAAACTGAAACCTTTTTGTGGCAAGTCACCCCCGATATGCGTAGCTTTGTTGTGGTTATGAGTTCATATACCACATGGCAAACAGTCGTTCAGCTTATCACTAAACGGCAGTTAGCATTGTTAAAGTCAAAAGTAAAAATAGGAACCATAAAATATTAATTTCTCAAATGCACAGCTGTCAAATAAGATCTGTTCTACTATTGGTTTCAACTGACATTCCAAAAAAAGCAATGCACAAATTCTATATTTTAATTAAATACACGCATTTCTCTTCTTTTACTTGATATAATTTTAAAACAAATTGTATGCTTTAAATTAGTTTGTGTATGCAAGCAAAAGGGTTGACATCAGTTTAACTGTCGCAACGAAGGAATTTTGTGAATGGAAAACAATGGACGTTTGGAGCATGGATATACTATTTTGGTGCAGGGGATTTGGGAATGCAATTTTCGGTAATAGCTTGGCTTGCAACTCGTTTATGTGGTAATTTAATATCGAGTGTGTTGCATACTTGCGGCACAATGCAACGAACGCATCATCATCGTCTGCAGCTGTCGCGCCGGTTGCGCCTGGCTCTGTGGGGTTGGCAAAACATTTTGCCGCATTTAATTAATTGTTCAATAAAATTAATAAACATATGTGGGCCTAGCGAATATTCAACAGCTACCCCAACAATCCCCTTTTCCTGGTGGGGCCCAAAATGCATGGCATTTTTTGGTGGCAGCGATGACATTGCAATAAGTGAACTGAAGGGCAGTGTCGCTGTTTTGACTGCATTGCAATCTGTGCAATGTTTGCACAAGCCTCAGAGCACCGAGTAGAGTCTGCCTAGAGCGACGACGAGGATGTGAAAAAGTCGTTTGGAGTAAAAACATTTTGTAAATTGCTTCATAAATATCAATTTGTAAAATAATAATTGTTTGGTCGACTGCTGTTTTCATTCATTTTTTTTTTGTTGGTATGGACAGCTGGTATGCCTTTTGGTGCACGTCTGTTGCCTCAATCGACAAAATAATAGAAGAGACTCGCAGGTTGACTGCAACGTCACCTAATGTCTGGTGATATTGCACTCGGCGCACTTTTCGTCCTCGCGTCGTAATTTCTATTGCTCTTCGCAACCAGCGTCTCTTTATGTTTCTGTCAACAATGTGAGACGTGATACCTGTTTTCATGTTTCCATGTTTCCATGTTTCTATGTTTTCATGACGTGCGCTGCATCAACTGGACTATGGCCACATAAAAGTTGCAGCGGACAGTGATGAAGTTTAGCTGTCGCCGTCTGATTAAACTTTTAGCTGCCATAACTAGCCAATTGGGTTGAACACTCTGATGGGACACTCGTCGCACAACAAGCAAAAATGTTATGTTTGGGCTGTCGCAGACTTAATACCCTTGCAGATAAATGGTAAAAGAACAATACGAGTATTATTGGTTTGATTCTGGAAAACGTTCGACAAGTGTTTTATCCAATATTGACAATAAAGATGACCGTCGTCGTGATCCATAATATACTTTAAAAAATGCCCCTTTGTACAAATATGAAAAAACAACACACCGGAAATTACTCACTCTGGTTAATTAGAACTCTGGTTTCTAGGGAGCCACAATGTTAGATATTTAATAATAATAATAATATGATGAGGAATTTGTAAAACACAGTGTGATTTTTTTCTGAGTGTATATACTATATGGAGTCGCTGCCTCACACATTTAGTGTCAAAGTTATAATGCCCTTGCAGGGGGCACTTATCAAAAGGATTGCCTGCGGTACTTTTGACGCTTGCTTAAAGTTTGGTCTATTTCAATTTAAATTTATGTTTCATTTCATTTGCTATACTGTCCGGGTTTTACCTTTTATTTGTCTGTTAATGGGAAAAGTGGTGCCCAAAAGTGCATAAATAATTTGGTTTGTAAAATTTCATTTTCGTTTTCCGCATTTTTTTTCTCAACTTCCAACTCATAATTCTTATTCCATTTACGCATTTCAAATGTGAAAATTTGTTTGGTAGTCCTTAGCAACGTCGACTGCCAAAATTGAAAAGTTCAAATTCAATTTGAATTCAATTTGGCTGGCGTACTTGAACTTAGCTGATGCGGACAGACAATGAAAAAAACCAGTATGTAATGGGTAGTTTTATTTGCTGCAGATTCGGGGGAAGGGGCGCTACAATTGGAACTGATGGCTGCCAAGGGGTATGCAGTGGAAAATGTGGGGGTGGAGTCAGCTATCATCTTTTGGCTGCTGATAAACATTTTTGTGTGGGAAAAAATTAATAGGAATTGTTTTTTTGCGGAATTTACGTTATTGGTTATTGGCTTAACTGCTATTATCTGTATAAAAAATTGTGCTTTGAGCGAACCCATTTCACTTCACCACTTTGGATGAAGCTAGACTCTAAGGAATATTGAAATTAAAATGGATTTCAGTTGCTTGAACTTTTCTAATGAAGTTTCTTACGTTTATATATATGGTTTATATATATTGTTGGTTTTCCATTATATAATTGCAGCTATAGCATATAAATATTTTGTTTTACGACCTATGTTATAGCTACATTTTGTTCCGTCAGTCATTATTCTTTTAAATACTAATGCGAACGTATATAAATTTCATTAAAAATGCATTTACGGAAACTGAACACACCGCAGCCAAAAACTTTTAACCAACCCTCCACTTCCAACTCGTGGAAGATGAGTTCACAGGAAACCCAGCTGCGACTCGGCCAATTTCAACTCCAACTTCTGCTCCTGTTATTGTGGCTTAATATTCATGGTAATTGTGTGCTGGGTTCAGCTGTTCGTCGAATATTTTAGTAATATCTAAAAGGTGCCACCTACCCCTTAAAGCCTCAACTAGGAAATCAACAGTATAAAAGTTAAAAGCGATAAATATTTACCTGGATATACAATTTCAAATGGAACTTTTTTTTATATATAATTTTGCTGCATCCTTGGAGTAACTGTAAATTCTAGCTAATGATCTGTTGGTTGGATGGGGGCTTCCCATTCAATCTGGCAAAGCCTCAAAAAAAAAAAAATAAATAAAAATAAAAACCAAAAAAAAAGTGTAACGAATAGCAAAATTAGGATACGCAGGACGTGGACACAAATTAGTCGCACCCCGCCGCGGCAAATGTCTTGAGTTACATTTTGATGACTTCTTTACCTTTGGGTGCGTCTGTGATCCCATTATGTTCAAAAATTACAGCTTTTAAATGTTAAAATTTCTTCTTTTATGACAGTCGACAAACCGCGCGGGGAGCTCTTCTTTTTATTTTTGGGTTTTTTGTTTCCATTATTGTACTCAGCAGTTTCTGACAATGTTTAGCATAAAAATGCAATAACAATTTTAAACAGATTTTCTGCCTATTTTGTTGAGCAGTTGTGTCCAGTTTCAGGCATAAGGTTTTTTAAGGTAATAAAATATTTGAGGAATAATGTCAATATCGGATCTGAACAATATAAAACGCGGCTGCCACTGGCAGCGCACCACTGAGTGCACATACTCAATTGAAAGGATAGCAACTTTGAAATATTAATTATTATGGTCTTCATGGCCTTCTAAATATGTGTGACTATGTATATATATTTAAATATATAGCAGCAGTCCCTATAGCACTGACAAACTGTAGCCAACGTCGCGACGAAGCCCAATTTCATTAGACTATAATTTTTAATTGAAAAATGTATATCATTTCCAAAGCTAGCAACAGCACAGGCTTGCACACCATCATTTTTCCCTCACTGCGCCGAAAATTGCTTCAACGTTGTGGGTACCGTCGAGAGAAATCCATGAAAATATTTTGTAAGCAGATTTATAGTTTGCAAAAAATAATAATTATTTGCACAAGGCCAAAGGAGCACAGACGGAGACATATAACCCGACGGCAGCCAAGAGAGCTTGACAGCCACTCCAACCTCTGCTGGGCGATGCCATCCTCCACCACATGGACTCTAATAACTGTAACTCTATCAGATTGTGCCTCTGTTTCCCCCTGGTATTGCTGGTGCTTAATAAAGGCTTGGACGCAGATTAGTTTGTCATTTAATTATTTTTTGCCTTTGCATCCAGAACCAAAAAAGAACCAAGAAGAAAACGAGTTGGGCGTGGCCTAAGCCATTTTATGTGCTTGAGATTTATGTAAAAGAATTGATGTATCTACGTATGTATATACAAGATAGATATTTTGCACACTTTTCATTTAATTACATTAGTTTGCCAAAAATGATTAAATTTGTTGTTCCGAGCAAATTAACTTTGCCCTTAACGAATTGCGAAGGTAATCCCTGTGGATATTCTTTTATTTGGTTATGTTCCCAAGCCAGTCTATAAGATTCTATATTGGTGAGCCTCGATGTACTTGTTCACTGATATGATATGTTCCCAATCCAGATTAGAAGCTTATATATATATTTATTCACAGCTGTTAAAACTTTCGCTTAAGAATGAGATAAAGATGTAAACCAATAAGAAATATTGCTGGAAAAATACAAATAATTTGAACAAGTTTAGTTTTTTGAGAGAATTAGACCAAGTTCATTTCAATTCAATTCAACATTTGTTTTTTATTTTATTATATAATCTAAGCAAAATACTTTTAACTTACTTAGGAAATTCAGTACCGTAGCTGTGAAAGTCTAAAATTTCAAGTACAAATTTATTTCAACAAACGTCAAGAGTCTGATTTTGATAATACACAACGAAGTAGACGATGGGGTTGGGTTGGCCTGAGAGTGAAGCTCGGGCGTTGTCCAGTTGTCAGTTGTCAGTTGTCAGTTGTTGACGCCTATGGCCAGCAGCTGGTCAGCAGCTTGAACTGTCTAATTGTTTGGGCTCCTTTGTGACCTTTTTGAAGGTGTCAAACGCATTTGCTGCCAAAACTCCTCCGCCCCGGCACGTGCGTGACTTTGATGCCGTAACAAAGTAACATTTTATATTGAAGCTGCGTGTTTGGTAGCTGACCACTGACTTTCACACATGACCATTTGATGGGGGGATGATGGGGTTATGGCGATTTTCATTTTGCTTTTGTCAACAGTTGCCTTTTAATTTCACTTCATTTGCATTAAAAAAAAAGAGTAGCTGAAGCCACATACGCTGCTCTCTAATTGCTGTCAAAATTTGTTTGTTAAGTGTTGGCCGCCGCCCACAATGCCACACCCTAGGCCAAGCCACTGTTTGAGACCCAAATACAAATGGACATTTTTCAAACGGATGTTTTGACAATACCAGCGTGGAACGTGTGCTTTGTTTATTCTCGTTTCCATTAAGTGACAGTCTGACTGTTGAATAAATTCTCCACTCTTATATCAATAAGTCGTCAGTAATGTAGCATAAAATGATATCATAAACACAAATTACAGTCACAAAATAAAATTGTGTGAAAATAAAAAGGTCACAGAGAAAGCACAGGAATCTAATAACATTAATGACCACCAGAATCACTAGCAGGACTAGTCTCAAATCATTTTGCAAATCTAATGAGCCTCAACGGCATAAAAAAGACAAAATTACAAAAAAAAATCCGAAAAGAGAAAGAAAATTATATGTTTCTTGCTGAGAATTTCATATACTCTTCTTGTAATCAATATATTATTATTTATATTGTCAAATTGAAATTATATATATTTTCATTGAAAATACATATCAAATATACAAGTTACCAAAATAGAAAAAGAATCAGAAATGTAAACAATTTAGCGTCCTCTATTTCTATCATTAAGAACTCAATTTTGAATGTCCTGTTTCGTGAATAAGATTTTCGCATGCTTTTCTGATTGGGCATCTTAAGAAAATAATTATTATATTATTTTTCTTTTTAAATGGTGGGTTTTCCTGCATATTCCCTAATTCATGCAATAAATGTTAGACCATTTTGCGACCTAAAGAAATCAAAATATTACATTTTATTTTTAATTTTGTTTAATTTGTCTCTAAATTGTTGCATTTTTGCATTTATTGTATAATTAAGAAATAATAACAATAGTAAATATTTAAATGAATAATACGACTCTCCGTTAGAGTATCAAAAATAGGTTGGCGGCAAACATTTTGGTGTGCATGAAAGCATAAAGCGCGGAAATCGACAGCGCGTAGGTCGCAAACTGCAAACTGAGACTGGTCGATGTGGTGTTGTATGGTGTTTTCTGGGTTGGGGTTGGGGTTGGGGTGCAGTGCTGGGTCAGCTGTCGGTGGGGTGCGAAATCAGGAATTAAAACGTCTTAATGGTTCTATCTTCTTTATGGGCTGTCTGCTGTCTGTTGTCTGCATAGCACAGGGGTGGTTTGCTTTCGTCCTTCGGATTCTTCTTAGCTTGTCGGCTTAGAGACCCAGACCTGCATTTCTTTTTTGACGTCCAAGCGAAAAATGTTTTCGGTGACTTCTGTGAGTTAATTTGCATGTAAATTAAGCAACAAAATGATGCTGTCGTTTTTTTTTTTATTGCTCTAATGTTTCAATTAACACACTTAATTTCTATTTAAGCTTTAATGGGACAGGGTTGAGGGGTGGGCGATTGTTCTGTTTGTTGTATCAAAAAATTACCATACTCATTACACAAACAGTGTCCAATTTTGGAATCATACAAGTAAAATGTACAAAAAAAAACCAAGCGACTTAGCTGAACTAGTTTTCGTATATAAGCTACAAATATCAGCAATATATTAACATATTATTTTATTAAACTGAAAACTGCTATAAATTGAGATTTGCTGGAGCAAAAAGTGCATTTTAATTACCAGACCATAAATCTAGAATTAAATTGTTTAGGCATTAATTGGTTCAATTGTTAATTAATAGATTAATTAATAACTATGTTTGTTTTTCTATTATTTGTATTTTTGTGTGTAATGTTTTGTTCTGTGTTCTGTTTGTTGATTTGTTCGGTTGGATAATTTTAATTATTTTGCTGCCAAGTATTTTTGGATTGCATTTTTGATTAGAACGTGATATTTGCACGAATAAACAACAAAATAATTAAATGCATTCAAGCATTTTTAATTGCTTACGCCAATTTGCTGTTTAGGAAATGGCTGAAACAGTAGCTTGGCCCATCGAATCTGTTCACAAAAACACATATTCATATTTTATGTGCTATTTTGATTTGCTCAACTTATTGCTGGTTGGTTGCTGTTGCATTGTGTACAGGCCATAGGGTTATTATAATCGTTTAAACATTATATAGGTAAGCAGTAAGATTCGAAAAACTAGATTATAGTGATATTATTATGCAGCAAACTGTACAAATCCAGTTTATTCCATTTGTTGTTCAATGTGTCTAGGCTACAGTTAGGCATTCCTGTTGCCAACGCATACACTGAAAACAAATGTGAAAAATTTGTGTTCTTTTTGTATAGTTTTCTTCTTGCCTCTGCAGGAGCTTGCCATCAGCATTTTTTGTGCAATTCTGTTTAGAATCTGATGCCTATTAACTGTCATCAGGCAGAAAAGAGTATAATGTTGCTAAGTTTTGACGAGGGCGAGCAGCTAATAAATTCAAACTAATGTGAATCGACAAATGTTATTATTACAAGGCTTGTCTTTTGTTTGACTAACAATGCAATGGTAACAATTACGTGGAACACGTTCGAAGAAGAAACCCCCTGAAACATGCAAACAGAGTGTAAACAAAGGTGTCAGAGCATTTCTTAGTCCAACGGAAGCAAACAACCCAGCAAACAGTCAGACACAAAAAATATAAAAGCAGCAGCACTTTGACGGCAAACAGCGCCAACAGGAGCCAAAAGGATATCGCGTGCCAAAAATTCAGCATGTAAACACACAGCCCAGAAGACAATGGCATGCATACTGGAGACCATGTAAAAGCTTTCAGCATATCGCCACCTCGCCAACAACCAATTGCCCAACCATTCTCATTTCATCCCCCAAATGTGTGATATTGGGGAATGCTACGCTTTGATAGCTCGTGTTTCTGCTTTGTTTTATTTTTATTGTGATTTTATGTTAGTCGTTTTGTTTTGGCATATTGGCAAATATTAGTCTCATACTTGCCTAACAAATGGTATGCTTTTGTGTTGCATTTTTGTCGAATGTCGACTCAAATGGGACCATACTGCCAGATACACATATTTGTATACATATATATATATATATATATATGCATGTAGTTATGGGCTTATATCAACTGTGGAACTAGCTCATTTAGTTGGGATTGATGGTCATCAAGAATGTCGGTTTATGTTCACTTTTTAAGCATTTATTATGTTTTTTAAGTTGCTAATATCTTAAGTAATGTATTACTTAACTTTTCAAGTATTTATTATGTTTTTTAAGTTGCTAATATCTTAAGTAATATATTACTTGATTTACATAAGTTTTCTTCTTTCGCTTGTAGCTAAAAGAATAGATTAAAGTAAAACACATTTTTTTGTTAAAATATATAATTAGGCTTTATTGATAGAATAGTTTGTTTGTCATGAAATTGCTAATTATGCGCTTTGATTCGTAATATACTTAACAAAATAATTATTTATTATATTGGTCGTCCCCTTTTATTTTCAACTTTTCGCTCTTGGAAAACTGCAATAAAGAAAGAAATGAAATAATTATTAATTTGTCGTTTCAAAGTTTAAATATATATTATAATTTCTGTGATCTCCTAAAGAATACAAAATACTTCATTTTTTGATTATCATCAGCAGCCAAGTCGATTTAGGTATCCCCGTTCTATTCGAAGTAGTTTCTCTCTTTACAACATTATGAAACTTGTAAAATATCTTAATTTTTGCTGAATGTCGAAGGCAACTAATTCGAACCATTGTATTATATAGTAGCCAAATTAACAATCGATCGAACAATGAGTTCTTGTGGGAACAACAACTGCAATCATATGATTTTCTAAGGAATAACTGATCAGTTATTTACTTTATAGTGAAATATACATGTCGGCAGTTTAACTTCCGCAAGGGTATATAATCTTCGGAGTGCCTAATATAAGCATTAATTTATTATTTTTAATTTTATGTAACACAACAGTATAACCATGTCAGTAGCAATATGTTAGGCATTATGATTTATTTAAGTAATCTACAGGTCATGCCTAGAGCTAACAAATCATATTTCAAGTCAACGCTGACAGCTGCAATTTTTCCACTAAGAAGTCATGCAACATTTGTTCATTTAAAATGTGCATACATCTTTAAGGCTCAGTCCCACGCAGACCGAATGCAACCAATCCCAACGAAATCACATTGGACACCAGTGCTTGCCCCTCGACGAAAACCGAATCAATTAAATTCAATTAAATGCGTAAAACCACAAACCAAGTGCATAGGCGTTTAACCAAAGGAGGAGTCTCGTTATAGCCAGGCTTGGCTCGGGTCCATTGTTATGCTGTTGGACAAGCAGGCAGTGCTTAGCTGTCAATCTTATTCTAATTGAAATGCGCACACAGCCTCTGTGTCAGTTCACAAATTGAGTTTTACTGGCAAACAATTGAAACTGCAAGGTGCAGGGAGGCAACACTAAATCCTGGGTAACACTATCTAACAACATTTTCATTTGTAACTGCCGATTGCAGTTTATTGCTTAAGTGCAACACTAAATTCGACAAATATATATAATTAAAGGTTTATGATATACAGAAACAAAATTGTGACTTTTGTTGTAAATTATAAGTTTATACTTGTTGCGTAGAGAAGAAAAATAATCAATTAAATAAATCGAAAGAAATTTTCTGTTTTTTTAAAACAATCTTCTAAAAAGCTCAAATTACTGTCAGTTTGAAAATGGACAAAGACTCACTCTTTTTCAGGGGTTGACTAAAACTAAAAATAAATCCAGATAATTGGACGACTTTTAAATTTGCTTTCTGTTTACTTGCCCACAAAAATAAAAACATTTTGGCTGTAAGCAAGTGTTATAAAAATCAACAAGTTAACTGCATTGCCTGCACTTTGGGCTCATGCTCCTTATCCTGTCATTCACTTGAACCAGACGGCAGGACATTGTATTTGTTTGTTTCTCGAATTCTAATTGCACCACTTGACTTTTGTTTTGGACTGCCGGACAGTGAACTAGATCTAATCCTAGACACTGGATAATTGCTATGGGTTGCAGGAGTACGCCCAAATCGTTGCCATTGTTTTTCCAAGCAGTACATTTTTATTGTTAATTAATTAAAAAAGTTTTTGCACCTTTTTACATTAAATACTTTTTTTTATTTGTGCCGTTGGGCTAAAAATTTTAACAATTTGTATTTCGCACACGGCTTGGGTTTGGCGTGCCTTGTTAAAATATTTGAAAATATTTAAATTGACATTTTTTGTCATGTTACTTTTACTGGTTTGCATTTTTTGCTGCCCTGTTATGAATATGAACAATGTCAATTTGTCGGCAAAGTCGCCTCAAGGCAAAAAAAGGTTGACAGCACGATGATAATTTTTTCTGTTTCATATTGTACATATTTTGAAATCAGAGGGAAAAGTTCACATTTCAACAGGCGGACTTTAAAATTCCAGTCGCTGTCAACCTGCATGCCAAACACTTTAAGTTGCATTTGCAACATGCTGCTCATCCATACAACAACTAATCAAAACAAATTCAATTAAACGAGACAAAATTCGGGATGGCCAAGTGGTGGCCAGCCAGTCAACCAGGCTGCTGTCCAGTCCTGTCCGAGTCCCAGATCCAAGTCTAAGTCCCCAGCCGTTTGCATGCGTCTCTTATCTGGCAGCACAATCCATTAAAATTGCACATCGTTTACACCAAAAATCAATTCGCCAAAGCATTTAGGCATTACAAATGCCAAGCCAGCCACCGACTCTAGCCAGCCAGCCAGCCAGCCAGCCATACAAGTAGACAGCCAACACGGTACGGAACTCGTCGACAGAATCCACGCTCGGCCACCAGTTCACCAGTCAACCAGTCGCTGGCCCGCTTCAAAATGAAGCTTGATGCCCATAAATTTCGCATACGGCGTTTGTGTTTTTCGTTTGTTTTGTTCCTGATGCCGGCTGCTGGCTGCTGACTGCTGCTGCTGGCTGCTGGCTGTTGGCTGTTGCTGTTGTCGTCTGCCCTCTACAAAGCGATAAACGCAGCCTACACTCAGAAAAAAGTCCAAAAAACAGAACCGTAACATTAGTTTTTTTTATTTCTTGGAAAGCATTGGTACTTTATGGTCTGACATTTGCATACATTTTAGATAGCTTACAAATAAATTCATATTATTTTATGACGATTCAAGCGCGTGACTCCGCCTGACTCATCCTCTAAGTTAGAAAACAACTAATCTCTAATATGAAAGCCGAGTCAGTAAATTTCCTTACTTGTTTCTGAATTTTAGAAGGAAGTTTTTCTATCATTTCTTTAGATTTGTATAATTCTTTAGAATTTTTAGAAAAACTGACAAAAACAAACTTAAATTTTGTTGTGATTGTCGATTTAGTGTTCCTAATTTTTAGAAGATTTTTTCTTATATCTAGAAATTATTTCTAAAAACTAAAGAAAAACTTTCTAATTTTTGGTGCGATTGTTTTTCCAAGTGTACAAAGCGATAAGAGCAGCCTATAAGGCCGCAGTTCGTTCAGTTGGTATTGCTTTGAAATTAATCCGCCAGATATTCGAACATAGCTACGTTTGTGAATAAACCAGAGTCGTCTTTTAACTGTACGCTATGTTTGTTAGGATAGAACATTGGGTTTTGAATACAAATCGACTGCAAACATAAAAAGGCAATTAAAGTAGTGTCTTTTGGTTGTTAATATCATTATTAAATCTCTCTAGATATGGAGAAAGGCTTGAAGGCTTGTTTATTTTTATGCCGAATCTATAAGATATTTATTAATGTGACTACGACTACCTCAAATATGGTTTCTATTCAATAAATAAATAATAAATATAATTAGTCTGAACGAACACCACACTCAATGCCACCCCATCATCCATAGCTCCTATCAGTTGCACTTTAACATGTCGCACAACCAATAATGTCTATCTGACCGGAGAGAGAATCGCGAGTATGCCAGAGATGCATTTTCTGTAGTGTGGTCCTCCTCCCTTCCTGCGTTTCATTAGTGTCACCTCAAACAGCAAATTAAGATTAGAGTGCCGACGCCAACTGAAAGTGTGTGCGTAAGTTAAGCCCATGAGTTATAGCATGCATTAATGCGCAATAAAATGTGACTCAAACGCTGACTTCCAGCATATATTGATGTTGAGTAACACCCAGTTTGTGTTTGACACTGGCTGATATGGCTAAGTATTGACCAACGCACCAACACGATCGAACTAACATTTTTTGTTTAAGCTCAATATTATACTAAAGTACGTAAACAATTTCCTACAATGATAAAAATTAATAAATGAATGCCAAATTAAAATATATATATTTTTTTATTTATTTATTTCCAGTTGTTCCTGATATTTATGAGTTTTAGTTCCACATAAACAGTTCTAAATGCCAAATTAAAAAATACATATTTATTTTTGCTTCTAATTTTATTATTATTTATTGACGTTCGATTATCTAATTTGAACATCCAGTTGCGTTGAACATGTAATAGTCCTGACATTTATGAGTTGTCAGCACGCTGTTCACCCACTTCATTGCCATAAACGCTTCCCTTTTACCCCAATAACAAATGTCAAATGTGATTTACATAACGAATAATAAAAACAGGGCGAAGGCATATTTCCTGCGCGGTTGTCTGGCAAAGTTGGGGGCATTTTTTGTATCCATAACTGATAGCAATCTGAAGGCTGAAATCGTTGTTTTTGGTGCTCAGTGTAGTTCAGTTAACCTGCATAAATTACCTTATTTTGATTGTACAAAAACTGGGATTGTGTAACTTTCACTTACAATCTTTGCTTCGGCTGGAAAACTTAGGCATTATTAAATTTGACATGTTGCGCCCGTTTCCATTAATGGAACAGTAACAGATGAACAAACGCAAAGTTTTGTACATTTTTACGGAACATCCCTTGCTACAAATCACAAGATAAATTGTTTTTGTTCATGATTTATATATATTTATATATATATAAATGTGATTTTGCCTTTGCGGCAGTCCATCTCCCAAACCTACTCTGTGCGAGGGCATTACTTTCTCTTTCGCTTGTTATCGCCAGCGTTCAAAGAAAGCAACAAATATTAATATTGTTCATATATCTAGTAACTTTTTATTTCATTTTCAATGCAGGGTTGGCAACTGCAAATGTAATTTGTGAATTTAATATTGTGCGAAATGTGAATGAAAGCGGAGCTAAAATCGATAAACTTAATCTTGTTGTAAGACAGATAAACAAACATAAGCAGACGAATAAAATATGAGTTATAAGTTATTTTAGATATATCTGATTAAATTCTATAACAGATAATTATTTGATGAACAGATGCGAATTTGTACAATTTTATTTATTATTTTACATACTGCAATATTATTCAAAAAATCATATCAATTGGCTATTTAATTGTTACTTACTGTTTTGAAATTGATTTAGTTTAAAAAGTGTTGACCAGTTTTGAGCGATGCTCGAAAACCTTACGATTGAGCACTTCGATTAGTTTGCCAGGATCGTTGGGCTTGTTGCAATTTTCCTTGACAGCAAAATGATCGAGGTACTCATCCCGTTTGCAGTACAGGCAGACACCGTTGATAAATTCCTCCTCGCAGATCGTTGCATTGGTGGAGCGCATCCAGTCTTGGTTGCTGAGCTGCTTGAACAGATCGCCGATATAAATGCGTGCCGTGGGTATTGTGGAGAAGGCATTCAACGCAATAGTTGTTATGGGATTGTGCTCCAGATTCAGAACCAGAAGATTCTTAATTTTATCAAAGAGACCGCTGGCAAAGCGAAAACAGATAATAGATAAAGATTGTCGAACTGGAAGACTTTCAAGTTCACCTACCCCTGGATGCGATCCAGATTGTTGTGGGCCAGATGAATTTCGAGCAGCATTGGTGAGTGATGGAAAAGTTCATCCGGTAATCTGGCAATGTTGTTGCGCTCCAAGTGCAGCATTAGCAACTGCTTCTGCGCTTTGAGGAAATCCCTGCCAATGTAGCTGATATTGCTGCGAATGCCAATGTATGACAGATTCTCCGATTTCCAGAACAGCTCGGCTGGCACATTATCGCCACAGTTGTGGAGCTCAAAGCCGCGCAGTTTCGTCATGTGCCACAATTCCTTGGAGCTGAGCAAGGACATCTCCACACTGCTGTTCTTCAGCGAGCAGTCCAGGGATAGTTGCAATAACTCCGACTGCCTCGAGAATATCTCACTGGCCACGCTGGCCATGTTTCTAACAACAATTGATAGTCTTTTCAGCTTCGTTAGTGGATGCAGCAACGTGCCGGCTAAATCGCTTCTGCCCTTAAGCGTCAATTCCGTGATCTCCGTGACATTGTCCAAAAAGGTGGCAGGCAGCACAGCCTTAAAGCCAATTATAGACAGTTTTCTCAGGCCGGGATAATTTGTGAATCGCTGCTGCAGTAGCTCATCTCGCTCGTCGCGCGTCTCAAAGTAGTTGGAGATCTCCATCTCGGTGTAGTTGGTGATGCCCAGTCTCGAGAGCATGTGCCGAATGGTCTGTCCATTGGGTATGGCGCAGTTATCGATGCTCAGCCGTCCAATGTGGCCGGCCTTGAGCGGAGGCAGATAGCCAAAGCCGCGTGCATCGAAAATGCTACAGCTGATCCTGTACAGCTGCTTGGAGCTGCTCAGTGTAACCATGCCGCACTTGATGCGCTGATCCTGGCATTCGCATTCATTGTTGCCCTTAAGTATTGCCTCGCATCCCTCCTTGGTTGTGTAATACGCCGCGGCTTCCTCCTCAACGGAGATATTCTCCTGCAGGGTGGGCAGGAGCAGCTGTAGCAACAGGAACACCAGCAACATTCTCGTCTGCTGCCCCGACATCGACTGAACGCTGCAATGAGAAAGGCAGAAAGGTTTAACTGAATTTTGACCAGCAAATAAATTGACCTGCTACGCAGTATTTAAAGTCAGTCCAAGGACGTGTTTGTCCACTGCACCTCTCAGGTAACTACGAATTTCAATGGAAATGCATTGAGCTCTGGCCCTGGCTGCAATCAACACCCCTCGCTGCAATTCACATGCACTGATTTTGCCAGCTACCTGAAACTACACTGAGACAAAAAATCACCATGAAATTTTGTAAATAACGACGTAAACTCAAAATCGTCATAAACAGTTTTTCTTGTACAAAGTTGTTCTTGTTTATAGAAATAATTTCTACATATAAGAAAATATTTTATTTAAAATTAGAAATGCTTGCCTAAAATCTATATACCCAAAAAGTATGAAATATTTTCTATTATTGAGATTGCATTTCTAAAAGAATTGTACAACATGATTCTTGGAAGAAATTCTTTCTGAAATTTGGAAAATAGTAATGAAGTTTACTCTCTTGACTGGTATTTTGTATTTTAGCTGCTAAGTGCTGTGGAGTCCACGTAGCTCAGTGAGAAGTTACTCAACTCGGGAAGAAAGTGCTTCGGCTTCGGATACCCGGTTAAAGTCGTAATTTTTTCAGTGCTTTTAAATAATATGTGCAATCTAACAAAAACTAATATTTAATTATTAATATAAATAAAAAATACTATAATTTAAGATTTCTTTTTAAAGAAATTTGAACTTAGGAAACGCAAACCGTAGTTTTACAAAGTCCAATCTTCAATTTTAGTTTACTTTCTGAATACTACGGTGAGTGCGATTTTATTCATAGTGTAACAATCTGAGTTAAGGGCTAAAAATTTGCCGTCAAACCTGCCTAAATTGCAATTTAGCAGGCAACTCGCTTGAATTGGTCATTACGGCCTTTTTAAAGGCTCTTAAGTTGCTGGCTAAATGACTTCAGTTGCACCAAGTATGAACATAAACAGCAAATCAACAACTGACTGTTGTGAACTAAATTTTAAGTAATTGAGTTAAACAAACAAACACATTTTGGTGCTATCGAAGCTAAGGGAAATATCAGACCAATGTTGATAATTTGTAATTACAATAATAATTCTTGCATCATAAATATTTGTTTGATCATAAATATTTGTTAGGCATATTCTCCGGTCTGATTACTTTTTGACAGTGTTTCGATGGCAATCGACACGAGTTTTAAAATGGTTTCGAAAAATCATGTTCTTATCTTCCCACACTCATATCCAGCTAAAGTTCAATGCGCTTGCAATTTCGCTTAATATGAGAGCAAAGTCGGATCGGATCGTCTGTGTTTTTATTTTTGTGCTGAGATTGGCTGTGGCTTGATTATAAATATGGCTGCTTGGGCTAAAGAAAATTACATTTCATTCTGGTTTTCAGTTTCATTACAAATGCAAAAATGCAAAATGGCAAAATGGCAAGGCGGCCATTATCTTCATTCGGCTTTGTTGATCGATGATCGCTGGCAGACCGGCAGGACTATCCAGTCCAACTCCAACTCCAACTCCAAGTCGGAGATGGAGATGGAGAGGGAGAGGGAGACGTGGCCTGTTGAATCGTTTGAGGCGTTCATGCGTAAATGGCTTGCACACTTTTACGCAGTTGCATTCACATATCTGGCTAATGCATTTGAATTTGCAGCCGCCAGCCAAATGATCACATCGACATGAACCAATCAGCCAACCAGCCAGCCAGTCAGCCAGCCGGTCCACTTTTCTGCCTCGATCGCCTCGCTTGCCCCGCTTGCCTCGTTTCCTCTGCAACCCGCTTTCCGCTGCCAAGTCGGCTGCAGGCAGCACACGGTGGCAAACATTTTTTTTACGATTCGCTTGTGGTGCCTCTCGGATCGCCGTTCGTATTCCCAAGAGCTAAATCAATAAATTACGTGACAGGCATGCAGAAAACTTGGCTCCTCCATGGAAAGAGCGCACTCCAACGATCTTCGTTGCGTTCTGCTCATTTTGATTGAATCAATCAAAAATAAGCATTTATATTTTAAGGCAAAAGCGCCATATACATATTTATTTCTTGCAGATCTTTCGTATGCACATAACAATAAATTATTATTATGGCATGCCAATGATCAACCAGCACAAGAGATCACAGAAAGTGCTTTATCTTTCGGTATTAAACTTATTAAGTTTCCATTTGTACGATGCAAAAGAATTTCAAATGTAAATATGCATCAGGAAAAAAATGGCCTGAATTATAGAAGATCGCTCTAAAATGAAAGTCCCACTGAAAACTAGAAATAATTTCTAAAAATTACAAATGCTTGAAATCTTAAAGAACTAATTTTTAATAATCAAATAAAATAATACACATATGGAAAACATATTTGAAAATTAAGCATATTTAAAAAAAAGAATAGAAACAAATTTCGAAAAATATAAGGAGTTTCTGAGTGAACTTTAAAATGTATCTAATTGCTGAGAAAGCATCTTCGCCTTAGCAGGTTTCATTAGCTGGAACTTTTGCAGTTGGTGAAAACTTATTAAGAGCAATGCGATAAGCCAAAAGTGAGGCCAAAAATAAAACAAAGTCCTGCTGTTTCTACCTGCATTGATCAATCAATAATAAATAAGATAGGTTTTGTTAAAAGTTTGCTTCTATGCTAAGCGATGAATAAGCCGAGCGGGATTCAGTTGACTCAAAAGTTTATGAATCCTGGCCAGCGAGAAGTGGCAGGCAGAACCAACTGGAAGCCATGCTACTGCCCAACTTCATTGTGCCACAAATCTTCATTGATTTTGATTTCTTGCACTGCGTTGTTAAATCGCCTTTTCCAAGAGAGGCAACGTCGAATCGTAAATACTTTTGTTGGACTGCCGCACAACATGACAGGCAAATAAATGGTCATAATCCTGGTCAGACAAAGGGCTGCCTTCACAAAAAGGGCACTTGCCTAGTCTCTCGGCTCCGGCTAATAACTCACTCATACTCTCAGTACGCTGGCAATGTCTGTCTGGGCTAATGTCTAATGGAATCACCAGGAATGGGGTTGGTGGTCTTCTTTTTATGCGATTTGCATTTGATTTATTTATTGTAAATTATACGCCGCATGCAAATTGCTAGCTATACACAAAACAGAAGAAGAAAAAAAATGAAAATAAAGTTGTTGTGCAATGGTTTTCCAAGAAAACGTTTCCAGTTGCGCTAAAATTGCCTCGAAGGCATTTCTGCCGTTGCTCAAATAATAATTCGCTTCAAATTCGAATACGCACGTTTCGTAACAAAAATAATACACACATTCACCGAGTGTACAAGGAAGAAGGCAGCAGCCAAAAAATATTATGTTGCCCGAAGCGCCCACGCAATGGGAAAGCGTCTCTGGCAAACCCTTTGCCCCAGGCACGAACGTAACCCCCTCCCCCCCGCAGCACTCCGTTCTCTCCCCGTCTGGCCATGGGCCCCCCACAGTGGCAAATCAAATAGACGCATGAAATTGAATACTAGCAGAGAGCTGCGTACCATTTTTGACATTTGCCTTTGAAAACAAATGGAAATGAAAATGAAAATGGAAATGGTAATGGTAGTGGCAACTGGGGCAACGCCCGTGCCGCCCAATATTTTGGTGGAAGTAGTAGCTAGGTAGGTTGGTAGGTAGTTTTTCTATTCGGCTTATTTCTATGTTTCCGCCTATTTATTTATTTTAATTAAAACGGACACGTGTTGCTGTTTTCTTGTTTTCATTTGCCAGGGTAACTGTGCGACAAGAAACGCCAAGAAATTCCGTATTCGAAGAAATTGTGGCTAGTGTAACTGAGAGCTGTCTAAACTCTAAATGTGAGCAAATACTTTGGTAGCCTTGGGGACTTGGCAAGTTATTCTAACTCTTTAACGAGCTGGATGGAGTTCTTATATCTTGAGATAAAGCAGAGAGATCAACTATGACTGATATTCTGCATTAATCTACACATTATACAAACTGAGTGACAATATGTTAATTTATACTGATTAATATTTTACAGCTACTGTAGTTTCCAGATAACAATACAAATAGTCGCAAAATTTAATTCTGAAAAATATTTCTATAAATATTTTAGTGTTTATTCAGTAAGTACTATTGGATATGTAAGATGAATGAATAATTATGCATAAATATATAAATAGAAATTTATACATGAAGATTAAATACAGACAGTAGATAAATAAATACTTATGTTGAAAGAAATCTTAAATTCTCAAAAACATTTCTATTTAAATACGATTTTTTTCTTCAATAGGATTAACTGCTACCAGTAGATGCTTATTTTGATAAAATAACATTGTGTTAGTTGGGAGCTCATTGGTTGCATGATCCCATGACAACTGCCATTGAGTAGCAACAAAATGGGCGTGACAATTTATGCTGCACAGACTTCAGCAGCAAAAATTTGCATACCGCCTACTTGCAGAAGCTGTCGATCGAGGCTTTAACAACAGCCAGCCAGCTTAAAATGCCCCTAAGTGGTCTTTGTAAAATTGCACTGGCATCCAATATGCCCCGATCGTAATCGTGTCTAGAAAGTGGCTATGGTTCTTAACGGCCAGTTGCCCTCAAATACAAAAGAAGAAGCTGCTCGCCAGTAGCCGGCTAGTCATCAGAAGGCCGAAAATAGTTCACTGCCTTTGGACCAAGTCTGATTCACGTTGTTGTTGTTCTTCTTCTTTTTTTTTATTGCTGTTGCAGTTGCTGTTGCTGTTGTTGTTGTTGTTACGTTTGCTGTTGCGAGTAATGTTTACTGTTTTGAAGCACTCGCAGCTATTTCCAAAGTGCGTAGCAAATCATAAAAATGGCTACCGAGCGGGCCGCAATAGCCTCAATTGCTCAAGTCGAAGTCAACGGCATTAATTTTATGCAATTAATGGAAATTATATGAAATTATGAGTGGAACATTGAAACATTCCTTGTGAACATCACCCAGGACAACCGATGTAGAACCGAGTTGAACTCAATTTGCAACTTTTGAAGTCTCGGCTTGGGTGGCCGCATTTCCAGCAATTTGCTCTTTCACATTGCTCGCCAAATGAAAGAAAATTAAATTTTTCACTGCCTACTTAATTGAAACATTAGCCAAACATTTTTATCTACTCTGTCCCAGTTATGTTCGCTGTGCCCTCTGTTCATTTACATTCAAATTAACTCGTAATGAAAATGAGTTCAAAAACTTTGACTTTCTGGGGGTTGTGGCATTTAATTAGTTGTTGTGATTGTTGTTGCTTTTGTTAATGCTGTTGCTGTTACCGATGTTTGTTGGCCATTTCTTTTCGCTTAGACAGCCAAATTATTCTCGCACAATGTGCTCCCCGTTTGTAGCAGACTTTATGGTCTGTTAGCCCAGACACTATCGAAGCCCATTTCTTTAATTTAATTGGAGTTGAAATGTCAGCAATGGACAAGACTCTACTGCAATTATCGCCCCTTAGGAAAAATGTATGCCAAAGAATTTAGAAAATACTCCTTAAAGGCAATCCGACTTCTATTTTTGCTAAGCGAATTATGAATTAGGTTTAGGTCGTTCAATTAAATGTAATTTGTCTTGTGGGCTTGCTAGGCATGAGAGGCATTTATTTTGATGTGTAGTTTACAGCTAAAACAGATAAATAAATACATATATGTTACAGTAGTATATATATTTTATAAAAATAATATCAAATAATATAATTTCTATCTGCAGTTCTTCGTGCAACTGTTCACTGTAATCCTGTAAGCATGTATAAAGACACTAAACATTTTATACTTTTTAAAGATATCTTTTCACATATTTGATTTAAATATTCCCAAAATGTCTTATTTTTCTTTTTTTTATTTATTTTGAAAAAAAACGTTAGCTATCGGATACCACTTGTATTTATTTGACTACTTTGCTTGATGTACCCAAACACTCAAATCTAGGGCCGTTGCCCACTTACTCAAGGAGAGGCGCATACAACTCCTTTTTTCATTCCTTTGCACAATTTTTCGCATACACAGCAGAAACTGCAATCAAAGTCTGCTGCATCATCTATCCCCCCAGCTACCACCGGGGGCATCCTCGTGCCCCAACTTCTATACATTTTAGCACTTCAAATTGGCAAACAAACAAACTCACGTTCAAATGAAATGTGAGCATAAACAGACATTTTTCACACAGCGCTCGTCGCCGTCACATTTGCCAAGGTAAACAACTTGAATGCGCCTTGCTCCGAGGATGCAACGAGCATAGAAAAAGAGAGACGGAGAGAGCGAAAGAGAGCGAAAGAGAAGGAGATAGGGAGTCTTAGGTGTAGAGAGAGAGAGAGGGATGACAGTCATGGCACTTGACACGCAAATATGCATAAACAAGGCATGAATATTCATGCACAGATACACATACATACATATACTTGTGACACTTGTGTGGGTGTGCAAAATGTTGAAAAGGACTCGTTGTCCTGGTTGCTGATATCTCGACTTAGAGATGAAATGCAATGCGCATAGAAAAATTTGTCCGCAAATGTTTGCACAGTTGGTTTGGCAGGCGTCGGGGTATTTGAGGTTGAGGTGACTGAACCGGGTGTTGGGTGTATAATACATGTTATGCAATCATAACAGCATTTGAATGAATGAATTTTTGTTTGCAGGGCTTTTGAAATGCCACCAAGACGCAGGTCGTTCACTTGGTGGGGCCATTCAATATTAAAATTTCAACTGACTAAAAACATTTACACAACAATCATAAATCCTTGTCAATCACACGCGTGACACACTCCCCAATTCCTCTCGCTGCCATCATCATCAGCAGCAGCAGCCTTATCCAGCCAAATCCACAGACCCCCCACTCCCATGTGTATCTAGCTACACTCCAAAAAAAAGAAGAAATTTGCAATACTTTTAGAGCCAAGGGTTCATCACCTATTATTCAGAGAGTAAATTTCTACAATCGAACCTTAAAACCAGCAATTGCATTTTTTTTAATTCAAGAATTTATATAAAATATGGAAAACATCTATCTAATCCCCAGCTTGATATCTTTCTATGTTTGTATATAGAATAGTTCTTATATTATCTTTTTTGTTATTAACATTAGTATTTTAAGATTTCACATATATAAATATTTCACATAGTTTATAAATGAATATAAATTAATTTGTAAAACTTTCGATTTTCTGGAGAGTCGAACCCGAGATCTTCGTTCGCGAGGAAAATGATATAATAATATAGCCGAAGATAGAGAATATTTCGTTAAAATTTTTTAAAAATGCATTTCTTAACTAAAGAAAATATTTCTACAAAAAAATAGACAAAAACATTTAGGGCGAAAATTTCAAATTGAAAAGAAATTATTTCTAATACTTAGAAATTATTTCTAAGATAAAGAAAAAGCTTAGAAGTTTTGGGGCGATTTGCATTGCAGAGTGATTTACTACATTTCAGGCGATTTTTTTTCTGAGTGTAGCTAGCTAGCATTAACCATATATTGCCTATCGCTAGTTGCAACTTTTTGCGGGCTCCAGACAACAGCTTCGACTTGTGACTTGCGTAAGCGGAACTGATTACATCTGTCGTCATTGCCACCGTTTTTGAAGCTGCGTGACAAAAATTTTTGACTGTCGTCGTCATTTATTTGATGGGTTGCTTTGACAGCTGTGTCTTCGATAGCGATACGATTTTGACTCCCACTTGATGGTGGCTGGAAAAAGTTTCGGCCGTTGTGGATTGTACACAGTTTTCTATGCTGGCATACTTGAACTGCTAATTTCAATGGTAGTGGCTTTTATTCTTTTCATCTCTGGACAACAATCAATCACTTTATCTATATATATATATATATATATATATATGTATTTATTTATTAATACATAAATACCTCTGTGGTCTCTATATTATTGTAAGTGTGTAACATCATTGAAAAAGATTTGCTCAACTTCATATCGACAACCGATGGAGTCGATGTAGTATCTCATAGCCTTAAAGCTAACTTGAATGGACTTGGAAATAAACACAATTTGGTTTCCTTTTGAATTAGCGTAAAAAAGGTTTCGAATAAAACCGAATTTACTAAATATATTCATTATATAAATAAGCAAGCATCTTATCGAAATTTGCATACGAAATTGCATCTTTTTGCAATACACAAATCCAGAACTAATAAAGCTTATCCGCAAAAACTTCTTCGAATACGGTTCGGATGAAAATGTTGCACCAAAAACAACGACAGCACTAACAGTAATAAGCGTCTCGCCTTGGGGCAACAATTTAAGATTTACTCCACTTAAACGCTATTTAAGCGTGCAACAAATGCAAACCCAAAAATATAACAAAACGATAAAATAAAAAATTTTTCTTTGGAGTGTCGAAGACTAAATACCCTTTAACGCATAACTGGCAAACATTTTGTTGAGCTTTGCTGTTCAATCTTCCAATGGTAAGATAACCAAGAAGGATTTTTATCGAGAATATATGAAAAGACATGAAGAGACACGTACGCGGCACCAGTCGTGATAGGATAATGAGTCTAGACGCATTTGAAGCAGTAAATATGTACCTAGATAATGTCCTAAGTAGGATAAGAATAATTGTGTATAACAATAAGATAATTTAGAAGTTTTCAATAAACCTGCCGAAACAATTCGGCAGCAGTCTATGTTCGATACTTGAACAAACTCGTTGTGTTCTAAATTTGCTATTGGGATCACCTCTCAGTTGTACTTGTGCCTTATTATTTCACCGCTTGTAGATTTAATATTTGCCGTAGAAACTAAGATAAACTGCTTAATTAAGTGAATATTTTAAAGGTGAATTAATTAAACTTTACTTTTCATAGTAAAATTTTAGTATTATATGGATGGTTCATTAATAATATCAAGTCCATATAAACACTTAATGTCTATCCTAGGTCACCAGCTCAAATTTAAAATAACTTAATAAAATGAATAAATCAAATTTGATATTTAATTAAAAAATATGTAAAACATGTAATGAATATGAAAGATTAATTTCAGATAATAGTAAATAAATGTATGTGGGACATATGCACACTCTAAATACATATTAAGATTAAATTATTTACAAAATATCAACTGAGGCAGTTTGCAGTTGGGCCGCAAACCCAACGGTAGCTGCTTTTTGGCTTTTGTCGGCAAGACAGTATTAACAAAATTGTTTCATTTGAGTAGCAAATTGCTTGCAAGGTAAAGTGGCTAAAACCACAAAAAAAAAGACCGCATGAGTTTACGGCCAGCTCGCTCCTAACAATATCTCATTGTCAGGCCTAAATCATGTTTAACGATCAATAAAAGAACCAACTAAGAAGTCGGCTCTGCATTTCTCTCTCCCTCTCTCCCTCTCTCTCTCTGTCTCTTTTAGTGGAGTGGCGTGAAGCATTGTAAGTTTGCATACGGATTCTGTTTCTGTGGAACTCATCTTGCGTCGCTTTGTGTGGGCTCCCGCACTAACTCAGCCAATGTGTGAATATAGCAAATTGAATACCCCAGCGGGCAACTTCAAAGCTACAATGGCAACTTTGTTGTGTGTGTGGCAACCGAATACTACTTAATATGGAAAGCCCATTCGAAGTCCCCAGTATTTGATTGTCACAATTATGCAACGACAGACTGAGGATTTGGTGTCGCATTGTCATATTTTATTATTGTTGTACATTAATGTACATGTAGCCTAGAATCAACATTGGACCAGACATAACTAACTAACTACAATATTGTAAACATTTCTATCATTGCTTTATCTGGCTATCAGTCGGGGCACTTTATTTGTCGAGTACTTCAAATCGACAGCTGTACCTGGACTCATGCAATAAAGAATTTAATGAATTTATCGTAGGCACGTGGAAATCAAATTGCAATCTTCCAAACAACAGCTGTCCAAAAAAAAATTAGCCTTCATTCCAAAACAAAAATGTAAGCGGATATTAGGACAGCATTATTTCCGCTCATTTTAATTTCACGAGCGTGCAGAAACAGCTAAAATTCAAAAGATAAACACACAAATCAAAGTCATCGTAAGCCAAATGAAACTGAAACTCAGCAAGGAAAGAGATTTGATACAACAAAAAATAAAAAAAAAAAAAATCCAAAAAATTTCTTGGCATTTTTGGGGTAATTTTTGTAGCAAATTTTTATGAATGAGGGGAGAGCTTATAAGGGAAACACGTGCGGGGAGTTTTCATGATTTTGTTACAAAAATACCACAAAATCTTATGAGAAAATTAAACGACTTGTTTGGTTTTTTTGTTGCCTTTTTGATTTTTACCCGGTAGCATTAGCATTAGCCTCAAACAGCGCTAAGTAATTTTTTGACAATCGGGCGGGAGTTGGAAATGCATTCGGCAAAATTGTACAAACAACTGCACTTATATATAAGTCATAATCAACATAAAATAAAAAACATAAAAAACAGCCGGCTACAGCGAAGCCAGCTAACCCACTGTGCACAGTAGGCAGAGTTGTAAGGGGGACCGGGCCGGGGGAGAAAGGAAGAGCGACTAATGCACAAAGGAAATTATAATAAGCGCAGCTTTTCCTTGTACAATTCCACTGAAAAGAAGAAGAAAATGAAAAAATGAGACGCCGCAAAGTAATGTAAATCGCCCGATGGCCTTTGGCTTTTCATGTTTTACTCATTCTCCACTTTTATCGGACGAATAAAAAGGATTTCGTCGAAGGCGTCTCGTATTTCTTTTTATTATTATACGGCAGCCAGTAGGCGGTCTGTGCGGGCGGAGCTCTACTGTACCCATTGAAAATGGGCAAAGAGCAGTTGGGCATTTGGGCTTAACAGTCGACAGGAGAGTTAAATACATATTATCAGAGTTATCATTAATTAAAAGTGGAAATAAATTTATATTTTTAGCACCCAATTTTGGAAATATCTTAAAGACTAAAATTAGCAGAGACATTAAGTGGAACTGTCTGCAGGGTATGTCCTAGTCGTCCACTATTAGCTAGAGCACACTTGTTTATTTACTAGACTTGTCATATTGCAATGGCCTCGCGCCTGGCTTACTGTGTTTGTTTTCTCATTTCAATCTTTATTGTTGTCGACAGGGTCGTTTCGCATTGTGCGATACCTTCTCTAAATGGATTATGGCAATTAAACTGTGTGTGTCTGGCTGTGTGCTGGGTGCATAACTTAAAAGCTACCTCCTAATACACTCAGAAAAACAAATCGAACTGAATTTCAGAAGTTCGCCTAACCTTTCGCCCACCTTATTATTCAGAAAGTAATTTGGTAAACTTTAAGATTGTGGACCTGTAAGAATTTATATTTATTCATTCATTCAATTTTTGCATTTTATTATATAGAAATGTCTTTTCTAATAATTGAAAAAATCACCATATTTTTGTGATTGTCGATTTAGGCAAAACATTTATAATTTTAAGAAAAATTGTTTTCGTATATTTAGAAATTATTTAACATATTTATAATTATTTCGCAATTAGAAACAAGAAACTCTTTCTAATTTGGGGGGCGATTTTTTAAATTTAAGGGCAATTGCTTTTCTGAGTGTAGCATCTAAGATTGACACATTATACAGATGCACGAACTGACAGCAGGACAAACACACAAATGTGCAAAAGGATACAGCTCAATCGATTCGGCTTCTATTAGAATTCATCAAAAATGTTTAAACTTTAAAGAATTAATTACAATTTCAGAACATGTTCGAAGTGATTTCTTTTTTTTTTTTTGGTAAATACATTTGTAAATGTTTTATGTTTGAACCTGCTTTGAATACGATTTTTCAAACGATGTCTTGAACTGTTTTGGGTCAATAAATGATTTAGATTCGTCTGTTTTACATTGTTCACGGTTTGCTTTGCTAGTCATTCGAAAAGTAATTAAACAGCAGCAATCATCATTAGGCAATGCCACAAAATGATAATCCAAATGATTCGGCTGAAATAGTTAACACGAATTTCACAGATACCAGCAAATAATTTATTAAGTGGATTGCCATAGACCAAAACAAATTAAAGATTGTTACCCCTCGAATGGGGCCGACTGCGCAATACACTGCATTCAGTAAGAACAGAGCTGGCCACAGCATGAATTCTATATTCAGTTATTAGTTTGTGTTTTTATAAATATTTATAAACTAAAAATGTGTAAGATACATGTAGATAGATATGCAAATATATGTATTTGACGTAGATGGCATATAAATTAGTTTTATGTGAATATAGATGGACATTAGATGAATCCAATATACCCTTTTTTTCTATTGGGCGCAGCGCATAGTTTGTGTCTTTACAAATATGTACCGTGAAATTGAACAAATAATGTACCAATAAAGTAGGCGACTCAACTCGAAACTCGAAACTCGCAACTCGAAATACGAAACATTTCTGATTATTAATGATCGTCTCTCGCTCTCGCTCATGTATCAATCCAATCCAATCCAATCGGCGCTTTCAGGTCAGCCCGTAAAACACACACGTTAGCCGTAGAATAACTGTTAACTGACAGCACTATTCGTTACGCTCGCACATACATATATGTACATATATATATATACATATATCCAATATATATATATATATAGTTTGTTCCATTAGTTTTGCATTTTGCCTTATAGTTTCGCACAAATATTTGAAATGTGAACTATTAAAATAGTTTGATGCGCACAAAATGCCAAGCAGAATAACGCAAAATTCATCGGACATTGTTTGGTGCCGAGCATAGTTGGCAATTGGGTTGCTACCCATCAAAGACATATAAATATTTTGCGGTTTGCTGGGCATGCCTGGGCCGGGACACTGGCTGATATTGCTCTGCTGTGGCATATAGCACATCATGTGCAGACTGTGTGTTTTGTGCAACTGTCTCTCCCTCTCTCTCTCTCTCTTTCTCTTTGAATACATACCGGGCACAGGCGACAACCTTTTTTCATATGCCACTCATACTAATGGCAGATTTATGCCACAATTTTCCGACAGTCCCCGCTGCTTGACATTTATGAAATTTGTACGGAATTTTCAACGGAGCAAACTTAAAAGCCGCATCCCAAGAAGCAAAACAAGATGAGGTTACAAAACAGTCTTGCATAGCAGGCAGCCAAAGCAGCCAAAGCAGCAACAGCAGTCAAATTATGAGCGTATGTGTGTCTCTCGGTTTCTTTGAAGCTACATTTAAGTTTTAATTTATATGTAAATTAGCTGCCTGTCAACGATTTTTTGTTTGTGGTTCGTCAGCCACTCTTGCAGATGCAAAAAAAGCACAACAAAAAAAAGAATGCCACAAAACTGCAAATAATGACACTTTGAGTGATATTTGATGACAATTGCAGTCAGTCTCCATGTTGCAGCCCGAAGTGTCTGACTGAGGCCATATGTTGACTAGTTGAGGGACTAAAGCATTTTTTATTGGCCTTATACCATCTATGCACTAACTTTCCCTTACGAAAATTCGATTTTGGTATTGTCATTAAAGTAAACAAATGCTTGAGTAGAAAACCCACTGTATACACTCAGAAAAAACTCTGTGAAGTGTAGAAAATCGGTGAAAATTTAAAATTACCCTGAAAAGTGGAAAGTTGTTTCTAGTTTTTAGCAATAATTTGTACATATAACAAAAAAGTTCTAAAAATTAGAAAGGTTTGCACTAAATTGACATTACCAAAAATTTGGCGTTTATTTTATATATTTTTTTTTAATATTAGGAAATGCATTTGTATTTTTAGAAAAATTCTTTATTTACTTTCTCAAATTAAATCAAATGTATTTATAAACTATCTAAAAGTTTGATTGTATTAAATCTGAAAATACTAATGCTTATTAATAATATGTAGTTGCCTGTACACATTTGAAAATAACCTGACCCAAAAAAAGTGCCTTTAAATTAAGAAAATAAAAACTCTGTTTTTAAGAAACCTACTTTCTGAATAATAAGCTGAATTAGCCCTGGGGTCGAAATGATGGCGAAATTCTAAAATGCAGAGCGATTTATTTGGAGAGTGTAGCACTGAAATTAATTAATTAACGTCAAGACGTGTAAAATTGATCGAGCAACTAGAAATCTTTGTCCAATAATAATATTGATGATCATTCTGGCGTTTGACTTAGCGCAAGTTTTCCCACAGTTTAAAAGCCAAATGACCTGCGGCTGCTGCTGCTGCTGCCATCGCGCTTATAATTAAAACATTAATTAAATGTTCAGGCTGGGAATACATGCAAGCTGCCCAACAGATAAAACTAAATAAAATATATATTGATATGGTGTGTCTGAACAATTGTACACATCGAACGTCAAGCGTCAAACTGTGGCAAGCTGTGGCAGTTGGTGGAGTGGGGGGAATTAAACGAGTGTTCACAATCGAACTCGTACTTTGTGTCGACAATCGTCATAATTTATGGGACCTGCTGTCAGGGACCCCATCGAAAAGCCACGACAAAATTGATAAAAGCCACAAAAACAAAAGTCAACACACAGCAGACAGCAGACAGGAGTTATCACGAAACACACAAAGCCAGTGGCAATTGGAAATCGAAAATTGGCAAGTGGCAGGCAACTGGCTGGCAAGCAGGAAACTGGGAGCCGGGCACAGAAAGCAATGCCTGGCAGCTGCCCGCATTCACACGTCATTTAATGTCGATTAGTCGACAGTCAAACAGACAAACAGACAAACAGGCAAACAAACGCAACAAACTTGTCGTCGAATTGAATAAGCGCGGCAAATGCTTCTGATATCGGCCAAGAGACACCTGACCTCATCCCGAGCTGAGCGTAATTGTCGCCTTCGAAATGTACAAAATGCCTAATTGACGCCTGAGGGCGCGTACAGCAAGTGGCAGGGGCATACTTAAATTCACAGAACGCGACCAGCCAGCGCAGAGTGCAGCCAAGTTGTCGCCCCAAATGGCTGTCCACACATTCCCACATCCCATCTGTGCACTCGGAGAAAAAAGCCATTCGAAATTCAAGTAGCATTCCGAATTCTTTATTTTTTCCGATTGTTTGATTGATTACAAGTGCCAAGCAGTATTAGTAATAAATATTCGGCTGCGAGCTGAGATCATCAGCGTAGAGTTAAAGAGTTATGAACAATGTTTTATCGTGCACCGCAAACCGTATTTATTTTCTGATTTATATAGTTTTTTTTTTGGTTCTTTATTGGTAAAGCTTTCAATTACTTTGCCTGCCAAATTTCAATTAGTTGTGCACAGTTAGTTTAGTTATTTATTAATGTGCACAGTAGTCAACGTTGTGTTTGTTTGTTTGCTTGTTGTTGGTTCTCTCAGCTGCCATTCACTTTTCGGTTTGTTTGTTTGTTTGTTTGATGCTCGCCTCTCGCTCAGAGAGAACTAAATATCTGTTTGAATAGATATTTACTGATCTGTGATTAAAGCTTCGTTTTAAGATTTATCATTTGTGTTTATTTATTTCTTTTTATTATTTCTTCACATACAGAATTTAATTAGTCGATTTTTATAAGTAACCCTTTGCGGATTTCTGTGTTTCGAGTTCTCAGTAATTTATCTGGAAATTTGTAGTTAACCCAGCTTTGCATACATTTGTATATGTTGCCACAATCTATATGTTTTTTGAATATCTATGAATAACAAAGACAATGAGAACAGGTTACTCTGTATATATAAATATGTAAAATAGTGTTATTAGTTCAGTTGTCGACAAGTCCAGAACGCGTCCGTGCCACAAAAGGTGGAATAGCCAGAGGCGTTGCAGCGTTCTCGATGTGAATGTGGCTGTGGCAGGAAGTGTTACTCGTTGTGGATGTTGGCATGCCTATGTGTGTGTGTGTGTGTGTATGTGTGTGTTTGGTGGGGGGGTCAGGTATATATAAGTCGGCCTTACACGAAAATAGCTGGCATTCCGTTTGAAGTTTACGCACAAATATGCCCCAACCATACTGCCCAGAGTTGCTCAGCAGCCAACAGGCTGATAATTAACGCAATAATCATCGATGAATGAGAATATGAGTGAGCAGCAATGGGGCAGCAATGGGGCAGCAATGGGGCAGCAATGGGGCAGCAAGGAATGACCTGCTTGGCATGATGAACGCGTTTAACTCGTTCATTAACTAGGCATGTGTACAAAACCCGCCCACCTCCCTCTCCCACAGGCACACACACACACACACACACCTCTTGTATAGCTTACCAGCTGCCTCACTGAGCAACACCCCCCTTTGCCCCCTCCTGTGTGTATTTCTGGGGCGCGTGTTCATTTCGTAATTTGCGTAGGTGATGCCATGGAATTTGATTTTCACACGTGTTTTTGCTGCTGCTGCTGCTGCTCCTGTTGCTGTTGTTGCTGCTGGCCCCGTTTTCTTTTTGTTGTCGCTCATTTTATTGTTAATAATAATAATGCAAATACTCTGTACAATTATCTTCCACTCGATGATTCTGCACACGCGCCGCATATAAATAGAAAGCCAAAAGCAACACCAAACCAAAGCCACCAGCTCGCCTCTGACCAAATTCAGACAGTAATAATAATAAAACAAGCAAAAAACAAAAAACAAAAAACCAAAAACAAAAAAGAAACAAAAATAGAGTGCAACTTTGTGTGTCTACTGCTCCTACAGCGACTCCAGCGACTGTCTGGGAACTACAATTACTACTCGAGAGTTGTTTCGTATGAATTACGCTGAGGTTCAAGATCACGAGCCAGTCGTAATAACGATAATCATAAATAGTACATGAAACGATGACAACTCTAAACACACCACACACACACACACACACACACAGCTACACAGACAATCATTGCTGCTGACAACTAAATCTGTTGCTCTAAATCACGCAAAGTTTCCCAGCTGGTTGGTACCAGTTGCCAGTTATCTGAGCTGGAGTCGTTATAGGGATAGGTATGTATATCTGGTTCCTCAACGCTGTCACGTAATACTGAATTCTTGGGCTGGGAAAATGACTAGAATCCAATTGTTGCGTTGCCAAGTTAAGATAAAAGACCAGAGAAGAAAGCGTAATTAATTTTAAAACTATGTTAACTTAACCTATATAAATTTGCAGGTCGGCAAAAATCATAAAAATTCTTTTGAATTTTAGTTGTTAAAGTTTACACTTATATATATATAATACTTAAATCAGACATTTTTGGGATTATCGACTTGCGACAAGCGAATTATTAAGTAACGTTTTACTTTATTTGAGATATTAATAATAAATAAAATAGTTTCTGGCTTTTATTTTGACCTGGACACAGCAAAACTTAGTTTATAGGACTTAACTTATAAATTGCCGATTTAGTTGATATACATTTAAAAAATTTCAATTTATTTTTAATTTTAGAAATTAAAGTTCCACAAATAATTGATTATTTCTATGCTCTTAAGGAACATAAATTTTACAAATTTACAATATTTTGCGAAAATGTAAATAAATTTGATATTCTGACGATTATTGACTGGAGACAAGCGATTTATTTTAAGTTACATATTACTTTACTTGAGATATTTATTATATTCTTCTTTTTGCTGGTTACAGATTTCTGTACAAATCTAAATTATAAAAAATAGTTATACTTCTAAATTCTAGGGTATATTTTTGTCTGTGTGCAGAAAGTACTTGTATTGTATGCGGTGCATGTTGGACAACTGAACACGAGTTAAGCGATTCTGAAAACACAAAACAAAACGCGACAGACGAATTGCATTGTGAAAAGCTGATATCAAGAAGCACGCAAGACGCAAGTGGCAAGTGGCAACTGGCAACTGGCAACTGGCAAGAGGCAAGAGGCAACACACTTAAAGTGTAGTTGGATTGGTTGCAAGCAGAGGTGCAGACTTTGGCCCCATTTTAATATGGCAGATAAGCATCGAAAAGCCGCTCGGCCATTTTGTTGAACGAAAGGTTTGCGTGCATTATGTAATTTATCAACGCGTTTGATTTAGTTGTAAGAAATTCAACATAATTTCACTGTTCTACCTGCAGAAATACAATGCAAATTTGGCCAGCACCTGATGCAAAATTTATGCAGGGCAGATGTATATGTATATATATATATTTAAATAGATATGTTTGAGCTGAAAACGGGGGCAGGTTCCTTTTGCTGTTGAGGTAAAGAGTGTGGCACAATATAATAATAATAATAATTTGGTTATTTTTGTAAGTTAATATACGTAAATATGTATTTCATTACAGACAAGACATATTTATTTCATTATGACATTATAATTAAGTTGCTTTCATTCACATTGTAAATATAAAATATTTTAATTTTGAAAGATGGCTGCAACACTTATTCACTGATAGGTCTTTAATTACTAGATGCGAGGAACTTGTTTATTATCATTGATGCGTAATGAGAACTATCCTACGATAACAGAAATATATGCATGTACAATCTGATCGGGCAATCATCGGAAATGATATGCAATATTGTAAAGAGAGTCGTTGCAGCAGACTTGTAGCATTTTTGAATAATTGCTTGCGATAATTTTATGCAAGAGTCGACAACACAAGAAAACTAACCTCGACATGAAGTGGACGTGGATTTATGCGACATGTCTGTATTGATCAGGCATGCATACATATATTTATATATATATATATATTTATCGATATATCAAACAAAGCGGCTGGCTGATGGGCGGTCGGTAGTTGGGGCGTTGGGCGGGACAATGCCGGCATATGGAACAGTAGCAATAATAAAAAGACCACAAATACCGACACAAAATTGAACTTTGAATAAAAGGGATTTATGTGCACATACACATTCATACATATCCAAGTATTTATTGTATTATTTTGTCTATTTTGTTTTATTTTATTTTGTTTTAGACATTTTCTTTTGCGTTTTGCACGTTTTCATTATTACTGACAACACAGCGTGCAAATAATCAAACAGCATCTGCAGTCGCCGCTGTCTGAGCAACAACAATTCCCAAGTACGATTTTGGCAACCAATGCAAGAGCCGAGCGCCAACTGCTGTTGCAACTGTTTGTGTGTAGGTATTTGTATTTGTATGCCGTATGCTGTGTGCTGTATGCTGTGTGCTGTATGCTGTGTTGGTATTTGTGTTTCGCTCTCTGAGCGTGCGTATGTATTGTTGTATTGTTGTATCTCTCTCTCTCTCTCGCTCTCTCGCTCGCTCCCTCTCCGGGCATTTGTGCGTGCTTGTGTGTGGTTGAAATGGTAGTTCAATTTCCATTTCTATTTCATTGCGAGATTTTATTCCCATGCTCGTTGCTTGGCTCCGCCCTTAAACGCGACGCTGCGCACACCGTTCCATTACCATTTCGTTCCTTATGTACTCAGCGACTGCGCTGTGTTTTTACATTTTGTCTTTGCTGCCTTTGCGTTTGCTTTGCTGTTGTCTTTGCGTTTTCCCATTGCTTGTAAGAGTACTCGTTTCATTATTTACTTAAGAGCTTTTGCTTTTGTTTTTACAATTTGGCGTGTCTCTGTGTGTGCGTGTGTGTTAGTGTGTGTGTGTGTGTGTGTGTGTGCGTTTGTCGTTGTATGCATTTGTTTATGCGTCTCGTTTTAAAATTTAAAGGCATTTCCTTCTGGATTCCTGCGAATTGTGCCCCTCCCCATGAATTGTCTACTATTCTATTGAATAAATATTTTACTTGCAAGGTAAAAACAATATTTTGGTTTTAGTCTCTGCTTAATTTGGAAAACTGTTGTCAGTTTTGCATTTGCTATCCTGTCGCTGCCTGCTGCCCGCTGCCCACTGCCTGCTGGCTGCTTTTTAGTCCCTGACTAATTTAAAATTTATGCTTTTCAAATTTGGTTAGACAATTTTGGGGGTGCTGTAGTTTTTCCATGAAAATTGTGCGTTGATGATAAAAATAAGAATTCCTGTTTCAGGCTACCTACCGAAATCTGCTTGCTTTTTAGCAAAAATATTTGCTTCTCTTGTTTCCTTTGTTATATTCTGCTATTTTATTGCTTTTCCTTGCCCCACCCCCCCTGCAAAGCTCTCAACTTTTCATTTGCAATTTTCTTTTCTTGCTTGCATTTTATGACTTTTTCTTAAGCTCTTCTTAACAGCCACACCCACACACACACACACACACACAGACACATTAGCATGAGCTCCTTGCCAATTGGCAACATCTGCGTAATGCAATTTTCCTCGCTGGCTAGTGAAAATTTCCTCTTATTGGCAGTTGCTCTCAGTTTTTGAGTCTGTTTTCTTTTTGCTGCCGTCTGCCATTTAAGTTCCTTTATACGAATGCATTTACTGACCCCGGTCAGCACTTTTGTATATATGTATATATATAAATAAATATATATATTTATATGACCAGCCAGCGGAACTGCGCATTAGGCATACAGACGGCAACGCCTATAATTGCCACAGCCACAGGCAGCACCAAGATGAAGAACCAGCCAAACGTTGCCCCAAGCTCAATGCGTGATTTCCCAAATATAGCAAAAATAGCAAATATAGCACATACTTATTTATCTGTAATATGTACACTCAGAAAAAATCGCCCTGAATTCTAGAAAATCTGCAAAATATTGGCGCCAAGCCTTTCTCACTTTATTAATCAGAAAGTAAAATTCTAAGGATTTTTCGCACGATTTTACATCTCAAATATATTTGCTATTATTAACAAATATATTTCAGAAAAAAAGGAAAAATTCCCAAGTTATTTGGATTAACAATTTGGAGCAAACCTTTCTAATTAAAAAAAATATATATATTGAAATTATTTCAAATTACAAAAGAAACACGTTTTAGTTCTTGGAACGAATTTCGAAATTTCAGTGCGCTTTTAGCTGAGTTTATATATTTATTTATGGTTCACCTTCAGCCATTTTTGCCTAACAGCGCGGGATAAGCGCATTTTAGATATGCACTATATTCCAAATCCTTAAAATATTTTTCATTTTTTATTGGGGGTCTCTGCTCGTATCGAGTGATCAGTGAAAAGACTTTGTCGACAATTCTGTATTTATGGAAATGTGTGTGTGTGTGTGTGTGTGTGTGTGTGTCCATTCAGACTGCCTATCGCTCCTTTATACTCCTGGCCGCATCCTAAGTGTCCTTTGTTGAAAGTTTATGACCCTGCCCAACTTTCACGACGCCAGAAACTGACAATAATTCAAATTTATACAAAGGGCTTGCTCAGTTCACCTGCAAATTTATGATCAGCCCCAACCAACACCGCTTGCGATTGCTGCCCACATCCTTTTGAATTTTTCTTCAGTTTTCTATTTTTCTTTTCGCTTTTTCTTCTCTTTTCCTAATTCCAGATTTGGCAAAACGACGTATTTCATAGTGCAGAAGGCTCAGGCTCGTAAATACCTGTGAAGATGCAAGCGAGCATCCTTCGAATGGCGCACAGAATTCACCAAATATTTATACCCTGTAACTTGGAATATGGCTACGGTTACTCGATCAGCAAATACAATTAAATTATTTTGGACACACACTCACACATTGGAAAGTCAAAGCTAAATTCATAGAATTATATATAGAAAATACCATATAATTTTATAGACATATAATAGATTCATAGAAAGACAGAAATCAGATATAGACACAGGAAACTCGAATCACATTTGTTATAAATATATCAAAATATAAATGAATGAGATCAGTTTCCATCAGTCCGATATTTTTACTGCTTCATAATTTATTACAGGGTATTCCATAGTTTTTTCGATTTATGTTATTTTCATTTTTTCTTTCATTTTTTTATGGATATTTTATGGTTTCCTTATTTCGGTAATGTGTCCAACATCAACCCGAACAGAACTGGCCAACTTGATTATCATATTTGTTTAATATATGAGAATTTCAATAGAGGACAATATCCATATATGTGTATGTATTTGGCCATTTGCAACCCCTATCCACGATTCTAATTTTTTATCAGTTTGCTGACTGACTTGTGAAAACTTTGCTCAGCAGTTTTTGACATTTTGTATGATGGATTGCACTTTATGCTAATTGAGCTTAAGCACACTTACACACATACCAACATCTTTTTGCATTGCTCATCCTCTCTCTCTCTCTCTCTCTCTCTCTCTCTCTCTCTTTCTCACACTCTGTCTCTCTTTCTCTGCTCTATCGCCTTTTTTTTTTGCAGTCTCTGCCTCAATTTTTTGTAGCTCGCTAGAAACTTTGCCGTATTTGTGCCCCAGCTGGAATGAAGTTGCAAGGGTTCGACGTGGTTGCCAATAAGGGGACAATGTGGTTTTTTAGAACAGATTGAAAGGAGAGGATCGATAGTTCACGAATGATATAAAATATACATCACAATATATTTATTTTATTAATAAAAAAGAACTATTTTGATCAAGCGATGAGCCTTGAAACTATAACCGAGACTCTGTATTATTATAGAATTATTTATTATATCCTGTTTGCTTTTTCTATTTCATTTTAACTTTTAAACATAATTTCGCTCTTTGAATTGTATTTAATTTAATTCGTAATTTTAATTTCAAATTTATTTTGTTGATTTTTATTCATTAAAGCCTTTTTAAAAACGGTTTTTAGTAATTTAATTTAAGCAATTTATGTGTTAATGAGTTATGCGGAGTTTTTGAGGGGTACATAAATAACGAACTGCATACATCCGTTTAATCATTTTGAAAGTCCTTCGTGTCCTTTTAACTTCTCTTCCATTGCTCTTCCGTCAGCTTGTGACCACAAGCCAAACCCTATGCGGTAATCTATGAACATAATTTGAATTCCAATCACAATGCAAAATCTATTCACTAAACAAATTGTCAAAAATTAGAAAATTATAAACGCCAGACGGACAAAACCAAAACCAAAAAAAGAGAAGGATATCAATGCAAAGGCAAAGAAAATGAATATATATATTTTTTTCAACAAATTTGCCTGGGCTGATGATGATGTATGATGATGGATTGTCAACTTAATTACAATGCCAAACAAAGGCAAATTGCATAAAACACTTTTCCGAGAGGACATTTTCACAATGTGTTATGCCAACTGCCGGCAACTTTTCAACTGCCTTTTGCAAATGCGCGTATGCAAAAGGCAAACATTCAAAGGACACAAAAGGACTCAACTGGCAACGTGCCACAGCAGCAGCAGCAGCAGCAGTAGCAGCAGCAAGGGAGTAACGGCTTAGCTGCCTAATCTTGGTTGCAATTGTTCATCAGGCGGCAAACGGCATGCGGCATGTGGGAAGCGGCAAGCGGCAGCTGAAATCAGCTTTACTATGCAAGGCATATTCTTTATAGCGCCAGCACGAACCCAAAACCGCATAATAATTACACTATCACATTCCACACACGTCACACACACACACACACACACACGGATCACATGTCCGGCATCCTTTCGCGCACTTAATAAGTATAGCATCGTAAATTAGAATGTTTTTGCTTTTTCACACAATTAAAGTCAACAGAAAAGCCCCCGTGGGGGAAGCAATTAAAATTTTCCGTTGCCGTGCAATGTTTTCCTTCAAAGCCGTTTAGTTTTCGCTTGTCATGTGATATATGTTTGTGATATCTGGCTTAGATATGGAGACGCATTCTATTAATTAATGCCAAGACGAGTTCATTCCGTGAATCTTTTGTATAAAACTGCGACAGCCACGCTTTATCCACTTCACTAAAATGCGCTCAATCATTTAGCTAATCGACTTCTCTACTTGCCTTGCGATTCCCTTGTCTCCCTTAAATACACTCGGAACAAAATACATAAGAAAATAGTTTTCTTTAAATTAGAGGCTTGCCCTACGTCGACAAACCCAAAAATATCGTGGTTTTTAAATATTTCTTAGAAATATATTCCATTATTATGAAATGCATTTATAAAAAGTAAAAATTTAAACCTTGGCTCTCAGAAAGAGAGGAAGAAATAAGGAAAGACATACAATAAAAGTGAAATCTTAAAATATTAATGTTTTATAATAATATGGAATTCTTCTAAGTACACACATAGAAAACAACACCCTGAAAATTATATATTTTTTCTAAATTTTAGAAAAAACTACACACAAAATTAAGAATTACAGAAGAATTTTATAAATTTACTATTTAGGATAATCACCCTTTTTCTGAGTGTAGTGGCCCTGTCTTAGTTGCGGTTCATCAGTTGTGTTTGCGAAATGAAAAGTTTAAATTCATTTCTCAGCCACAAATGTTTCCTGCTTCCCGCCCCCAAAAAACTTTGGCATCTTGTTGCTGGTTTTCTATGCTCTTGCTGGGCTCTTTAGTCGGCCTTTTAATGGCATCAATTAAAATGTTGCGTACGTGACAAGAATTTTGTGCAACATTCGAAAAACTTCACTTTTGATGTTTTGACCAAGGCAACATTAGCCACGAGAGTCGAGTTCCTCATCAACCAACAACACAAAGCGTAAAATTTTAAATTTTCAAGCGTAAAATTAAAATTGTTAAAGAAGAAGAGATGCAGAGAAGCAGAGGAGCAGAGACGACGAGAAGTCAGACGAGAAGTCAGATGACCTGAAAAAGAACCAAACAGTTGTGGGCGTTGCCAGTTGTTGCACCAATAACAAGTAACAATCAAAAAGGGTTTGCCAATATGCCTCAGACTTCGTCATGATTATGCTGATGATAATGGAAATGTGGATATGATTGCCAAGGGTATCACTAAATCAAAATTATTGCGACTTAGATGCCTTCGAGTAGGAGTACTAAGATTAACAAAAACAATTATTACATATATATATACACATATATGTATATAGTAATATCTGCCTCTAGCTAAGCTATAAATAAATACCACAAATAAACTAATGGAAGTCTTGGCTATATTAAATTTGAATTTTTTCGATAAAGTAAAGCACATTTTCAATGAATTTTCACAGTGAGACCAATATCAAATCAGAAGAGTTTGTCAACACTTTTCCCCATTCACGTGTCGATTTACTCAAAATTTACTAAAGTGAATATCAATTTAGTAGTCAGTTGAGTTTGACTCGAGACTTTTTTGTGTAAACTCGTATTACTTTTAGCTGCTTAGAGTTGAAATTACTTTCTTATAATATATATACTTTTTTATCCTTTAGCAAATTTTGTCGATATTCCGTCCCCTTTTAATCACTAAACAAATAGCAAGCCACAACGCATTTATTTGTGCAATGGCGCGTGAAATAAATGTCAACCGCAACTTAAACCGCATATGCTGATAGCGCTCTCGCTCCCCGCACCACCTCACCACCTCGCCCGCTACAACCACCTACTCGATGGTGGTGCCAACCCACCCGAGACCGTTACACATGGCCCAGACGCTGGCACATGGTTTAGAACCGTGCCGAGACGATAGATGTATAGGGTGGGATGGGGGGGCGACATAAGCCGTCGTTTTATCTTTTTATTGGTTGCCGTCGTCACCATCGTCGAATCCCCAGATACAGAAAGCTAAATAAGTGCCACACTCCAAGTATTCCATTTTTGCCATTTTTCCAGTCCATTTTTCATGCGTATTTTCGCTTCAAGTTTTTTTGTGATGTTAATTTTTGGCTTCTTTAATATTTACAATGTGCAAAAGAGAGCCCTGGAAATATATCTATATATATCTATGTATCTATATGTGTTGTTGTAGGAACGTATGCGTATACACGATTATGATTTCGATTTTATTTGCTATCGCTGCACACATGGGAGTTGGCAGAGTGTAGGAGGAGGAGGAGGAGGGGGTGAGAGAAGTCAAGGCAACGAATGTTGCTAATAAATTTCAAATGCAACAAAGTGTCGAACCGATAGACAACTATGCGACGTGAATGTGGGCATGGACACAAGTCCAACGAAGATTGATCTGGCGGAATAAATGGGGCTACACCAACAGAGTGAGAGGGTGAGTGAGTAACAGCGGGAGTGTGAGTGAGAGAATAAACTGCTGGCTGACTGCACACTCAGAAAAAATTCGCCCTGACAAATAAATTTCTAGCCTTGACAGGTTTGACTTTACAAAAACCATTGATTGCATTTCTTAATTTCAGAGTGGATTCTTCAAATATTTAGAAAAAATATATCGAGTTTCTAAAGTGTTGTTTGTCATGTGAAGAAATCTTATATTAGTTTATTTCTTCTTAATACTATTATGAAACATTATTAATCTGTTGCAAATTACGATTTTATGGAAACTCCCACTGAGCCACTTGGTCTCTAAAGTAGACGAATCTCATTACTATTTTCCGAAGTTTACAAATGATTTTTCTGAAATTCAGGGCTTGCATTTCTATTTTTTATATTCTTAATAGTCGATTTAGGACAAGCAAACCACTCTAATTTTGAGTTCGATTTTCATTTGAGGGCGACTTTTTTTCCGAGTGTGTGGTGAGTGAGAGAATGAACTGTTGGCTGACTGCAGGCGATTTCAGCTAGCTGACGCGAGTATTATTCATTGTTTTCGCTCCTGAAAGGGCAGACACCCTCAGCGATTGTTGTCCAAAAACGAGCAACTTGGCCAGACGGTGACAAAACGCAAATAAATTGTACGGTTGTGGAACGAGGCTTAACAGACATTTAAACGTTTGTACAAGCCCATGAAATGTCCTTGCCAAACGACTACGACGACGCCGATGATGAAAAAATGTTTGGCAACTGGTCAGGGTGCTCTCCATGGACTTGACTGCGATTGCGTTTGGCTTTGGGTTTGGGTTTGGGTTTGGGATTCGGGAGCCAGCCAGCAAGCCAGCCAGCCAGCCAAGCACATTTAGTCAGTCAATAAAACTTGTTAACGCCGTAATTGCCGGCAATTTATTTATGTGGTTTATTTTAAGGAGTGGGTGTTTGGTTTCAATTTGATATTATATATGTACATGCAGTTGATCGAATCTGGTCGAATTTGGCTTACCTTGCGAAGAATTAAAAATTCATTAGAACGTGCAAGTATGTATATTGGCCAGCAGCACGCAACATGGGGCAACTACTGGGAGTGCAATAGCTCCCACTTGATTAATTTAAATGGCGTCGGAGAGACTCTTAGCCCTTTGACGCGAGCCAAGAAACCAGGCCCGGAAATGTGAACTTTTGCATGTTACGTAAAAATTAAGATGTAGCAAGTGTTGCCACAGCCAGGGTCGACTCCAAATGAGCCAGTTCTCGATGTGAATGAGCCATGACGACGACAAACACCGAAACACAACTCGGAAGCGCATTCTAATTGCAGATGCAATTACGCAACGATAATGGCAATATTTGCATAATAACATATCTGTCTGTCAATAATATTTATATATATACATATATTAATATTAATTTATATTAATTTATTTTTTAAATTTGTATTTTTCTGTGTTGACTGATCTTAGTCGACATTAGTTAAATATATTATTTATTTATGTTGAAATAAAAAATACAACTGCATTGAATCGATTTACGAGTAATCTATATTTGTTTAGAATTAATTGTTGTAACTGCATCGTAATTATATGCATAAGAAACTTGATGAGGAATCTCTTGAAAATTTGTTATTTTTTTTGTCAATGCGATTTCTAATCACAAAATTAGCGGGAAATCGATGTAAAGGTATTATTATTGCTTCCATGAAAGGGCATTAGAATGTTTCAGCTCTGCGTTGGCCAACGCCAAAGATCGAATAACTGCAATTTGCATAAGCATTGTGGCAAGGGCATTCCGACAACCCCCACAGCCCCAACCACCCTTTGGTATGTACAACAAGCTACTGCCACATCAGCTTCATCAAAGGGGTGCTTGGAAAGAAGCGGAACTGTTCAAAAGAGCATATGTTGTTCCGTTGCTCTTCTGTTTGCTGTGTCTGTTGCTCTTTTGCTCCGCTCTTGTTGTGTAACATGCCCCAAACCCAATTCCGCTAACAGCCCCAACCCACAGCCATTTGCCGCCTTTTCAACTGAAATGTTGGTGTGCGCGAAGCATTTTGTTTCATGTGTCAAATTTAAAATGACAGCAAATTTAATCGATTTATGCTTTTGTTGCTCTGATTTGCACATTTCGCCGCGGTTCAAGTGAGCGATTCAAGGGGCTGCTTCCAATCGGAGGCGGGAGTTGAGCAAACTGATGGGAAAGAGTTCAGACGCAGCCTAGTCGGTTGTTTATAATTAATTAATGCGACTTTAAAATGGGAAATTGTTGCATAAAAGTTTTTTATCTTGGGCATCCAATGAAAACTTTGCCCAACAAAACTTAATTGAATCGAAATGTCTGTTTGACATGATACCGCATAGACTACAACATCAATTTCTTGCTGCCATTAGCATAAGTTATGGTGGTTGTTGGTACAGTTTATATTTTGTTGGAAGGGGTTTCATTCTTACATTTAAGTAGCAACTGCCTTCAGGCCAGTCATCAACATATTAGCTATTTAAAATTTGTATATATTTTAATTTTGGTCATTAAAGTCTGTATGCCTTGGCTTCAGTTGCTGCTTCGCAGGCTACCCGGAAAATTACGCTTTACATTGTTGCAGAAAACATATTTAAAGTTTTAACAAAACAAAATCAACTTCAGAGTTTGTTGACTCAAGCTTTAAACCAGTGCTCAATATATATAGAAATACATTCAACACTTTTTTATCTTTGCGATCGGTGTAAAGAAATTATTTTTCAACATCAATTTGTAAGCATTTCCATAAGACTAACTCACATTTTCTTTAATTATCCCCCGGAGGCATTTCCAACAAGTGTAGAAGTAATAATTTACAAACATTTTTAATAGTATTAATTTAATATCCGTGACGATTTAATCATTACATTAAACGCCTCGATCTTAGCTTAGTTTTTACACACTACATGTTACAGTCTTTGCACAATCTAAAAATATTCCTCACTCAGAAAAAAATCTACCTGACATTTAGAAAATCGACCTAAATTTGAAGTAGCGATTTTTAGAAATATTTTCTATTATCAAAAATAAAAATTTGTTAAGTATATGAAATTCCATGAGCTTTATAAAATGTTTGTATGTGGAATAATATTAATGTTAGTAATAGATAAAGTTAATTTAAGAATTCTTCTAAGGCAAGTAAACTCTGGAAATTATACACATTATTCAACATTTTAGAAATATCTATCTTCAATTTAAAAGAGTCAACCGTCAATTCTAGAAGTAGACTTTCTGAGTAATAAGTTAAGTTACACTTGGCACAAAAAATATGCCGAATTTATAAAATTCAGCGCGATTTTTTCTGGGCTCTTACACTTTTTTAATGATAATCTACTATATAAAATCTGGCCGCATACCTATATATATCCAGAAATACGGTTGGGTGTGCAGCAGTGTTTTCTCAATTCTGCAGCAGCTTCTCCTCCGCCTGCTCCGCAAGTGCAATTCATAAATTTGAGCAATGATAATCGTGCTGGGCAGCCTGGGGGCGTTGCTAGATTACCGGCTGTATGGGCAGCAAGTGTAACATATTGCCAGAGCCATACACAGACAGACACTCACATCTATTGGAGTCCTTGCATATGCATATGCATTGGTTCTTTGTAGCTGGCAGGGCTGCAGGATGCAGGATGCAGGGGGCAGGTTGAGGGATATGTGCATGTCGCAAGTGGTAGTGGAAGTACAGACGCGTCGCCACCCAAACAAACACTCGACGCTTTTGTTCTTGCTGATGGAATTATTTGTTCGCACATTGTCAACTTTGTGACAACCCACTCCGTCTCGTATCTGGCCATGTGCATCTCTCTCTGGGCCTTTCACACTGCTACTGCTACTGCTGAGTCGCCCCCCCCCCCAAAAAATACCATCACCACAAATACGGTCAGGTCGCATGCAATATGCAATTTGCCGCCACCACTGGCAAGGTTTTTTGGGATGTGTTCAGAGCAGCTCGGCTCGGTGCTTATCTTTGCTTTCATTTCATAAACCAGCGACTCTTGCACGTCCCACGTCCCACATCCCAAGTCCCGCATCTGTGTTCTTCCTGCTGCTCTTGACCCAAGCATTTGGTTACAGTTTGCACATTTTTGGGACCACAACACGAACTCAAAAACTGAAAACAATGAACTGCGAAACTCTTTGCTGCAACTGCAATTGAGAGACTAAATCTGCTGCTGCTGTTGTTGCTGCTGCTGCTGTTGCTGCTACTGCTACTGCTGTGTTGTATGTATATTTGGACTGCAGTTCCTGCCACATTGTGTCATCAGATTTGAACTTTTGTGGGGCTGTCATAGTCAGAAATTGGTTGCATGCAGGCAAACGGGCAAATTTCCAGCCAGACTGCGACTTGATTTGTGACTTCATTAAGCGATGGCAGATTCTACAAACGGGGGCCCCACTTGAATAAAGATGGGGCTATAAATCATTTGAAATTGTTTTTACTAGACTCTTGGTCTTTTTCTATTATTATTGCCAATATGCAATCAAAATCAAAATATTTTGATAACATATATATTTCTTTGTTGAACATATATATCCAGAAGTTACAGGTGAAACAAGAAAAACACCCAATGGAAATAAGTAAAATTCAGAAACGCCCACGAGCTATTTAAGCAAGAAATAAATGCTTGACTTGGCGCCCAGCTCCGAACAGCGCTAAATTAGATTCGTACTTTCATATACATTTAATTTTAATATACATAATTAAAATATGTATGGCTTTGAAGTGTACTTATAACAAATTAACATGCAATTGAGCTATTTATAATTTTTTTTAATAAGCACAGAAAAAAGCACCATTCAATTAATATTAATATTATTTGCATCCGATGTTTTCACTTCTCATCAAATTTTTTTGCATTTTCTACATCATTTTCTTTTTTATTATAGCTCAAAGAGAAGAAATCGAATTTTAAATTTTAAATAATATTTGTACTAAAAGAGTCTTCACTTTTAATACTGACTCTGATTAAGAATTTTAAAAATATATAATTTTTAAGCATCTGCATTTGTTTTAATTTGATTTCGGATAAAAACGACATCAAATCGAGCTTGACAAGCACTTCTAGCAACATACTCCAAATACCCAAATACATTTTATATTTTATGCAATTTATTAAATGTGAATAAATGGAGAAAGAGCATTTTGCAAACTTTAAATTGCTTTGAATTATCAAGCCACATACGTACTCAGATGCATCCCACATTGGCATATTTGGTCGACCATTGGTTGGTGGACTTTGCCAGGCAGCCAATTCGGCCGCGGCACCATGATACCGGCTCTTGCAACCTCGCGGCACTCACTCAATGGTTCTTGTTCATTTGTTCAACTATTGGAACACACAACACAACACAACGCAACACAACGAAAGCCATATTTTTAGCATGCAAACGAAAAATTTGCATATAAATGTGAAAACACATTCAAACTAACAACGCTAAGGCCAATGGAAGTGGATGTGCAACTGGACGTCGACGTGGACATGGACGTGGACGTGGTCGTGGATGTGGAAGTGGACGTGAGGAGTTGAGTGGACTCCAACGAGGATGTAGTTCTGAAAATGGGGGCAGCTCCGAGTGCAGTGAAATAAATAAAATTTTTGTGCGAACGTCCAACGAAAATGAACGAAAAAGTAATTACTTTTGGCTGGATACACTCAGAAAAAAATTACTACAATTTAGATACAGTATGCCCAATTTTGAAATGTGTACAAGCAACTCTAACAATTGCTTTTTCATAGTAGTTTTTCAATTGATATAATTTAATTTTTAAAAAACTTACGATTGTACACCGATTTCCCCTTGAGCTTAATAATAAAAATATTTGTAAATAATAAGAAAACACGAAATTTTTGGGATACTCAATTGAGGTCAAACCTTTCCAATTTTAGGAAAATGTTTACTTATATTTAGAATTTATTTCTAAAACAAGAAAAAGTTTCCAATTTTGATGACAACTTTCATTTTGGAGCGATTTTCAAAAATTCCAGTCGAGTTCCTTTTTTTCAGAGTGTATTCATTGGATGATGGGGCATGGAATGGGTGTGGAGATGTGCGCCGCAACTACCGGTAAAACTACACACAACCCTCGACCACCAGCACCCCCATCCCCAATCCGAATGGCATCCACATCCCCATTATTCTGTACCCATTCTCACATATGCAAATTTGGCAAATGCAATGCACTTTTGGCTATTGGTGGACATCGTCGCCATCGTCATCGTCATCGTCGTCGTCATCGTCGTCGCCGGTTGCAGGCGGCCATTGCACAGCTCAATTGCATGCAGAGAATTGAGTGGGACACGCCCCTCACACTTGTGAGCGCGCCGTATACCCATTGTCGACAAAATAATATCATTTTCGATCAAAGTAATTATTTTGCTTTGGTCTACAGCATAATTACGGCTTCTACGGTGCGGCCGGGCATTGCATGGCCAGCGCTTTGGTTGGTTGACTGCTCGTCTCCTACCAGCGGACCAGCGGACCAGCCAACGTTGGGTTGGCTATTTTTTATTTTAACTGGTAATGGCCTCAGCTCATGGTTGACATTTTCCCAAACAGTTATGGCGGCCATTTTGGCGCACTCTGTTGTACTTTTTCAAATAAAATGTCGTGTTCGGTTGCCGAAGCTCTGAAATATGCAAAACTAGGCAGCCATTTTCGAACCCCCAACGATGCCATTTTGTGTATCTGATTAACTTAACTTACAGAGCTGAATATTCCAAGTCGAATGTGATGATTTCGATTCCCTGCTCCACAGGCAATATACACACATGTATGTACAGATACCTGATGATATCTACAGAATCTTGTAACTGCATTTCAACTTTGTAATCTCATTGTAAGGCAACATTTTGTACAAAAATTTAAATACTTGAACAATTAAGAACAATTAAGAACATAAAATTAACAATTTCTTCATATACTGACTGCAAAGCATGGAAATCCCCAAAAGGCAACAATCTGTTCAATCTGCAAAAATATGAGAAAAAAAATGAAAAAACAACTCCAACTTCTTACAGCTTCTACCGAAAAAAAAGTAATCAAAATGCACAGCGCAACCGAAGTAGCGGATGCGGGAACAGCATCGTGGCTGCGGACTATTCCACCAAACTGCATTCCAAATCAACAACAGAAGCTAACAAAACATGCATCAAACTCATCCACAACCTCATCAGCAGAGGCATAAGCAGAGACAGAGGCTGAGGCAGAGGCAACAACAGAGGCAACAGCATGGCGCAAAGTAGCAGTCGAAAATGGACTACGATGAGATGATGATGATGAAGGCGAGAAGGCCTTACTTGGACTCTCCTCCTCCTCCTCCTCCTCAGTCAGCAACTATTCCATCAGCTCGACAACTATTACAATAACAACAACAGCAACAACAACAATAATAATAATAACAGCAACAACCCGACTCGAAGCTTATTACTTACCAAACAACTCTGGCAGCTTGTAATGAACTTGAGACATTTGATTGACTCGACTCGCGACTTGCGACTTGCGACTTGCGACTCGCGATTGCGCCTGCAACATCGCCATGTTGCAATGAAAAATCGCAGCCGCCGAGGCTATGAATGAATGATGAATGCCATTCCCGGTTCCAGCGTAGACAGACTTCTCTCTGCTCTCCGCTGTGGCAACATGGAAGCCACGGTCGCTGAGCAATCTCTAAATGTGAATTTTATACATTCTATACAAGGTGAGCATGGAGAAGGCACAGTGGCACAGCATAACCACAATTGTAATTGTCTAAACTTATATATTTATATAATCTTTGAAAATACATATATTGTGGCTTAATTATATAATTATATCTTCTTGATTGTTTGCACATATTTAGCAGTGATCATTATTTTTATCGCACATGTTTTTAAATTTTACGGATTAATTTATACCATATTTTAAGCATCATTATTGTTTCTTGTATTTATTTGTCTAGACAAGGATTGTGAAAAAGACACTCGACATATTGGAAACCATTAGCAAAGCAACTTAAATCGAAATACTCTTTCAGAATATGAAAATTAAACCTTTTCCAATTACGAAATGAACAAAAGTTTCTTTTAATGAAGTTATAATCAATCATTAAAATTTCCGATCAATCAATTCAAAATTTTTGTCACAGGCACACCAAAGATAAGATATCCTTACAGATCTCAGTCCACCTGCTGACGTTCTCACTTATTTTTTCCAACTTTACCGGAAAAATCAAGTTACCAATATGTTAAAAAGTTTAGACAAATACCCGAATTCTTATACCTTACTTTACAGAATCTGAATTCAAAATTCGTTTCGGTTTGGAACTGACTTTAAATATTTTTAATACGTATTTTAAGTTACAAATACTCAGTTTATATGCACTGTGCGCAAACGGAGCCGGGATGTGGCCTAGCTGGTAAAACGAGTAATCCTTCGCGTTTCTTATACATGCACATAAAATATATACATATTTTATATATATCTATATATATATATATATTAAATATATATATAATATATATATATATATAAATAAATATGTGTGTCTGCAATACGTGTGTATCATAAAAGAGCTTTAGGCGCGGCACAGCTACTCAGCTGCGGCAGATGGCAAAAAGATGCAAAGGTATATAGAATGCATGTAGCTATAGGTGAGATGAAGGAGGAGCGAAGAGGAGTGGGGAGGAGAGGAGAGAAGGAACACAACGTCTTTCGTTTATAGTAGTTGGCAAAGTGGTACGAGGTGGACGGACTGAGTGCAGACATTGCCAACAATTTCGCGTACGTTTTGTGAATTTGTAATTTAAAATATTGCCAGGAGTTGCAGGGGAGGGAGCGAGATCCTGTGCGCTCAGCTAATGTAATGGAACTGGGCTTTGGAAAAAAAGAAACACAATTTTGTATGCTCATTGTTGCTGTTGGACGATATGTTGTCTGATTGGAAGTTTGTTAGTTCTGCTTTTGATTTGATTCGCTGTGGAAAGACACAAGCGAACAGAGCGAAACTTTGGGCGCTGTTATCGAAATTGGTCAAAAAACTATCACAGAATTGTCTACGAATACACATTTATCGAAATGTGGCATATTTAACACTTTTCTGCGCCAATGCCCTGATAAGCTATTCCCTCCATCAAACTTTCAAACACTTAGACCCATTTTATGTGCTTTTGACCCCGCCATACATTAAAATAAATACAAGTATATGAAAGGATACAAAGATACCCTATAATATGCAATTTGAAAATGTGTTATCGACTATGAGAAAATCATAGTCAAGAGGCATACTAAAATGTTGTATTTCAAGACAGCCAAAATATCACTTATAATTACAATAAAGATTCTTGATCTTTAACTATATCAAGATCAGCTATGCAATTAATTTATAAATTCTTTGATAAAAGTGAATGTACCCTTCGAAATAAGTTTTGACCACAATGGCAATACTCTTTTTTCTCTTCTTTCCAATGAATATTGGCAAACAAAACAAAAAGATACGAAAAAAGAAACGCAGACAGTGTCGTTGATTTACACGAAACCAAACAAAAAAGTGCCCGCCTCCTGTTTATGAGTTCAACTCAACTGTTTACTCATGTAAATAATTAAGCAAAATAATGGTGCAGATCCAACATCAACACGCAAAAAGGACCTTCCTCATGTGGCTGTGATTTTTTTACATACACACACATATGCTGCAAAAAAATTATGTGTGTGTTTGTGTGTCAACAAAAGACAAAGTAGCGTTTATTGTTTGGCCTTTTCGACCGTAGCCACGCATCCCATGCATCCCGTGCCCTGGGCCTGGTTTGGTTTCCTCTACCTCTCCTGTCCAGCTCCACCTTTTCCATTTCCCCTGTCCTCTTCTGTTGCGTGTCATGCGTGTGAAAAAAAAATGACCAGATTGCGTATACTCCTCATACAAAGGGCATTATAATTTTGTCACGAAGTGTGTAACGCATAATAGGAGACAACTACCTATTCAGGATGCACAGTTAAGTCGATAAGGCCTTTTCTGTCCATCTGTCAAGTGTTGTAGCCAGCTTCTTATTCTTAATGCAGGATGATCTGGACTACTGATGAAAATTACAGTTCTGCCTTAATCTACATTGCTTTTAGGAACATCGGGGCAACATCCATACATATATACAACATATAAACCATATTAAACTCACATTATTACAAAATGTGCCGCATGGAGCAGTTTACAGGGTATATAATAGGTGGAGCCTCTTCGCTAGAATACTTTTACATGTTTATATTGTTAAGCAGACACAATTGCAAATGAGCAGCAATTCTCATGATTTTTTAAAACAATTTATTGAGCGTAAGCAAATTACATACTGTAATTATATGCTTTATCTTTGACAGACCGTAAAAAAAAATCAAAAACATAAATAAAAAATAATATAAATTGCGAATGAATAAAATATGAATACACAAACTGGATAAAATCGGAAAATGTCTCCTATTGAGTTCTCTAGTGCATTAATAATGAATAATTTTAATACAAAGGGCTAAATAAATAGTAGGAATGATAATTCATTCTGAATTTATTCACATACTTAAATCTACTATATATTTTCCGAGTTATGCACTTCCATTCAAATAGAGTATCTATATGATTTTTATGTTTTAACATTATTTAGCAGTATTGCTATTGTTTTCATTTGCACATCCTTGCATAAGGACACTTGCAGCTTACAAAGTTTAGTTAAGCCGTCGAACTTCCACCAAGTTTAATTTGGTTCTGTACAAATTGCTATCTGTGCTACCACAAAGAGTGCGCCAAGTTATTCTCTATTTACCTTAACGTAAACAACATTTGCCAGCTGAAAAGTAAAATCTAAATGAATTATTGGCCATTAGCAAAATCCATTTACACAAATTTAATGCAAAAGCAGCTTCTGTACTGCCAGGCAGAAAAACTTTACACACTTCGTTGAACTTTTAGCATTGGCCATGTTCTTAGGGGTTGGGTTGGTATTTTGGTACGTTTCGGGGTTTCGACGCTTGCACTGCTCCGGGGTTGGGGAGAAATAAAAACTTAACAATTAAAAAATAAGCACACCAAAGAAAACATTTTGAGATTTACGCATAATGCGCAAAGGGTTGCCACTCAACTTATAAGACTGGGCTGAGTCTGAGACCTCAGCAGTTGCATAGAAAATAAGCAACAACCAAGCAGCCTTAGGACAGGGTATATGCCGACTGCGAGATACCCTGTGCCAAATGGGTAAACAATTGTAACAAAAGGAAGGTGTCGAATCGAATTGTATCGAAAATAAATCATAGATTTTATTGAATCTATCATTGTGCGGTTTATTATTATCTTTCATCTTGTGGTTAGAAAAGAAGAATACCGATTAGTAAATTGAATCTCAATATATACGAATAAATGATAGAAACACTATATTTTATTCAAAACTTTTCCATCCGCTTATTATTCACAAGCAAAAACACATAAGAATGCATTGATAATTAAAAAAAAAATGTTGTGAGCAAAATATACTGATTTTTCTTCTATTAACAGGGTATATGTTAACAAATGTAAACGTCTACGATGGCTGTCCGTTGTATTGGCCTCTAGCGCAGAAAACGGTGGAGAAGTTTGGGGTTGGTTCGGAAAAAGAAAATATTGTTTTAACTTTTGGAGCAAGGTTAAGTGGAACTTAGTAGTAAGGCGATCTTCTATTTATTCCCTATTCCATAATAATGAATAAAAAGGGTAACAGCCAGAAGCAAGTAGCATGGAATTGAAGCTGGCAAGAGAACAAAAAAGAAAAACAACCACAATCTGCAGAATCTTCAACATGACATATATTATTACGATTAGAAGGAATTACAAACATATACTAAAAAAAACTCATATATATAATTATATAAATGCTTGTAGGTATATAAGGAGCACATATACAAATATATTTATGGGAATATTTGATAATATGGCAATACAATATATTAATTTAAAAGATAAGTATTCTCTTTATTGTATTAAAAATATGAAAAACGCTCCACAATTTTAATTTACTTATTTGCATTAAAGTATGCATACAACAAAAGTGATTTATTAACCACAGCAGTTGGAGTCCGAGCCATATACATATGTATATATATATTTAAATTTATTTACAAACCACTTAATTTATTGTTATTCTGTTTTAATTACATTTTGTATGCGGCGTTAAAAATGAAATTAAAAATCCATGGGCTTCCATTGTGAGTTCATTTTTTTATTTTTGTTTTTGATATGTGGGTGATGAAAACCGTTGACATTAATGCATTTATGCTTGAATAGCATAACAAAAATGATATAAATTGCACAAAGCTACGAGAATAAATAATATTATATTTGAATACCCTGTACCCAGGCAGAAGTAAAATACACTCGGCAAAGACTCAAAAGAAAATAAACCTATTCAAGTCTTATCAATTAAAAAATCAACTTTTTAACACTTACCTATTATATTATTATTCATAACCATAAATTATATATTGAACGACCTGCATGTAAGGTATTTTCAAGTCGAGTATGATAACTGATTAATATATGTCAATTAATTTTATTACATGATTAAAAGAGGTTACACATTAATTATTATTTATGCGAATATTTTGTCATTTAATTTACATACAATATTTATACATTTTTCACTTTTCTCACTTTTCTTTTGTGGCAACTTAATAAGCACAGAGAAATAATAACAAACGTATACTGCTATGGGTTTAATCAAATTTGTATTTTGTATACACCTTATGGAACATGTGCTAAAATTTGATTTTTGTCAAGTGCATTCTTAATGAAATAACAATATGAATACTTTCCCAACTGTCGTATGACACATGTCGCCACTAAGGTTTCATGCAGACCTGTTTCTGATACTTGAGCGCCTGGCTGGGATCGGTGAATCAATTCCAAGCCGAGAGGAACCCAAGCTAATCCAATATGCAGTCAGTCAGTTAGCTGCAACTGGTAACCAGACACCAAACACCCAGACAAAAGCAAATTGAGCGGAAAACCAGAAGGCGCCAGTGCCAACCGCTGGTCAAACTCGATCCTTTAGCCGGTATTTTGACATTTGCCGCTGTTTGTAAACAACAGTTATTAAGGCTTATAATGAATATGAGCAACAGCCCGAAGGTCACCCCAACAGCGAAGTCCTTCAAGTGAGTCAAGTGAGATATGTGTATATGGGGCCAGTCAGCCAAATAGAGTCCAGAAAACCAAAGTAATTTCATCTGAAAGCACAAATGGAGCGGTTGCTCGTGCTTCCTGACAGGATAAGCACAAACCTACAAAAATGTTCTTTTGATGCAACATCTAATGATGACAACAACGAAATTAGTCTCTGTTTATCGAAAGACATTCCCCAACACACCGGCTCAGACGCTAAAATAAAAGTACTTTGACTCGTTAAAAAACTGTATACTCTGTTACCAATTGGAAAAGGAGTACTTGCGATTAAAGGATAACACATTAATCTTTGATTAAATGCATAGTTAGCAGAGATATATAATAGAGAAGATAAAGTAATGCGATTTTAATAATAGAAAATCTTATTTTCTTTTATAGCTATGTCTGTTATAGTATTTATAGTTATGCACAACATTTCGCTTGTAAGATTTTAAATTATATATTTTAAGCATAAAACCCAACAAAACACTGAAAATGCCAAAGTCTATATTTTACACTATTCCATCATTCGGACCAGCATCAATAGCTGAGTTGACATATCCAAATCCAAATATCTATACTAAACCAACTATATAGAATCAAATATGAATTCGTACTTCTATATATTATTATATACCAGCAGATCAGACTAAAGGCATTCAACGTTAGTATTTTTATACCCTCGTAAAGGGTATTATAATTATGTCCTGAAGCTTGTAACACATTGAAGGAGACGTCTCCGACTCCATGATATAATATGTATTTATATATATATATTTATATATATATATGAATAGTTATGTCCAGCCAACAGTCACTGTGTCTGTACTGATTTTTTACACCCATTTTTTTATAAATTGAGCTTTCATAGATTTGAAGCTATCTTGTTAAAAATTGACATCTATCAATCCTTATGCTGAAGACACTACATAACTCAGTGCTGATCAGATCGGACCACTATTTCATACAGCTGAGACATATTCCACAATTTCTGATAAATAACTACAAAACGTGGAATATTCAGTACACAGCCTATTTCTTTTAAACATAGAAAAACATAATAATATTTGAAACTCTGGACTAACAAATCGATCTCAGTAGTTTAACTCTGATATACTAGGGTATGCAATCGTCGGCGTGCCTAGGATGGGTAATTTTTCTTGTTGTTATTCTTTCTGTTTGTTTTCCGTGCGCTTAAGTCAACAACAATTGTTAATTTCATTTTTCAAACGTCCCTTTGATACTTGCATGCCGCATTAACACCCTCCTTATTCATCTCATCGGCTGACTGATGGTCTGGCCGGCCCTTGGCCGAGAATTTGATATGCCTTTTGGCTCATTTTTGGGGGGGGCGGTTGCGGGGAGTGCTTTAATTTTATTTGCACACAAATGTGCGTCAATTTTAAGGAACATTTTGACGTCTCTTCGCGTTTCTGTATCTTTTTTGTGGCCAGTGCAAATAAAATTCATTATAAATTTCTAATTATATCACCGGACTAACGCGCACCACCCAAAAAGCCCGCTCAAAAAACTTTACATTTTTCACCGTTTTTTCTTTATCATTTTTTTTTTCGGTTTTTTTTTGGTCACCAACCTTAAAAAATGTCAAGCCACATTTGACAATGATGAATCTGCTTTGGGAGCAGAGCAACCCCCAAGAAATAGCAGAATACAACTCCGGCTGATAAACTGATTATGCACATCAATTGAGCAGCACTCTTCATTTGCCGAACGCTTCTTGTTGTGGCAATTGTTTTGTGAAAATTGAATTCCCTTTTGTGTCTCACATTGCATTGAAAGTGAGCTCGCCGAGCAGCAGCCAACAGCACAGTTGCTGGCTTTCTAATTACAAATAAGTAAAAAGGCAAATGCTTTGCGGCTTTGTGCACCTGCTACCAAAGGAACATAGATAATTATGAAAGGTGAATGGGAGCTGGGCTGCGGCGGGGGCGGGGTCTGGGGCTGGAGCCCCAAATTGGCAAAGGTATTTGTTTAAATTATTATTGGACTTAATTATGCCAAGTCGGCTGCGGAGAGGGGATGTATGTCTTGAAACAAAAAAAAAACAGAAGTGAAGTGAAGCCAAACTAAAGCGGGTAAGAGCTCAATGAAAATTATGGCAAAGACAAAGAGTAGACAGAAAAGACGAGCAACTTAAAGTGGCAAGTACACTTGTTCCTTAAGGTCTTAAGTACTTATTAATTACAATTTCGAAATTGTTATATTCACTGGAGCTGAACTTTTTAGCAGAAATCTTTGGAAATGTTATTGCGAGTAATTAAATTAAAAACGTTTGAAATCTGTTGACGATGCAACATTCATGTTTCCATGGTAAAATCGGCTAACAGCAGAAGGAAGGAACTGCGTCTTGGACCCGAGACACATGTGTAGTAAATTTTTATATATGTATTTATTTATTTAATGAAAAGAAAGCATTAAAAAATAATTGTAATTAAATGTAAAATAAAATTTAATATTTAGATTAAATTAAAAATAAAAAAGCAGAAATATTTATAAGATTTCTGTGGATATTTAAATGCAAAATGATCCAAAATTTGTGGCATTGTTGATTGGGGAACAACAAGAATTATTTAAGATTCCCAATCACAAATACAGGCGAAAAATCAAATCTAAAACAACATTTCTGATATTGACAACTATTTCCCAATGATAGATTGACTGATTACATTTCCCAATGTCCGTCCTATAAAAGTACATAGTCCTATAAAAGTACATAGTAGTTTATAAACAAAGCTGACAGATACTTGTAGTCCATTAGTGGCATATGAACTGGTGTGTGTAAAAATGGGAGATATGCTGACCATTGAAATCCATAGTTTTATATTTCTGATTTATATTTGGATAACCTATTTTTCTCGTCGAGATAAACATTCAATCACAAAGCAAATACCCACAAAGGATGGAGAGACTGTTTAACTTGCCGCACACAGCTCTTGCAGATATAAATCAAACAACAATAAGAGGCACACATAGATATTAACACGGATTGAGGCGCATGTATGTATATATATATATATCATACACTCGAAATCAGGGGTCATTGCAGATTAACTGTGCGCCTCCTCACACCCTCTCTCTCTCTCTCTCTCACTCTGCACGCCTCTCGCATTGTGATACGCCCCATTGTCAACGCTAAGCAGCGTGTGAGGATTACTCCTGAGTGGCAGTGTCTATGTATGTGTATCTGTGTATGTGTATATGTGTATGCCATTCTTTTGCAGCCCCTGACAGATAATGCTCACAGTGTCCTCTGTATAATTGGTGGTGACACATGCGAGTCCTTCCATAGTTTGTCGGTATTGTTGTGACGATTGTAATTAGGCCCCTGGCTGTAAATGTATGTAAGCCCACAAATATCTTAAGGTATTTGTTTCGGGTATTTAATGCTTCAATTGATTTTTGATTTAAGAGCCTCCCGCTGTCTCGGCTGACAGCTGCTGCGCATAGCCCGCCCCTCTCTTAAAAGCCCAGCAGGTTGCCTGTCTTGGAGCGCCTATAAGACAGCTTCAAGATCATTCAAGAGTACGAAAAGCGATCGCAGAGTGAGACACAAATACGAGGAGAACAATGAGAAACAGATACGCTGTCTTCAGGCATTTGCTGCTCAAATACATTAAAAGACATTTGACAGATGTCTTATATAATATCCGGATCTTTAGTCAAACAACGCTCAAAACAACAATCACAATTAATTGAACTTCTGCAAGGGTATTTAATATTCGGCGATAAATTATTAATCAGAATTGAACTTTAGATTTATCCGGAAAGAACAATGTTTTTACAAATGATTTTCAAAACAATATGTATTCCACAGAAATGATTGCGCACAAAACAAGCACATAAAAACAGCCTGATACAGTCGTCATCATTATGAATAATATGAGATGCTCATGTGCTGAGATAAGCGTTTCATTCTCATTCGAGAATCGACTCGCAAGTAAGTACAATCGTATTTAGACAGTTGCGATTATACACTCAGAAAGTCAACACTTGCTCTGCGATATTTGCACAAAATGAAGCTATTACTTTGGAGCTTGCTGGGCGTGCTGAGTTTAACACACGCCGCTATCAATGGCAATTCGAATCTGATTTGCTACTATGATTCGAGGTCATTTTTGCGCCTGGGTTTGGCCAAACTGGACACCGCCAATTTGGAGCTGGCCATGCAGTTCTGTACACATCTTGTCTATGGCTATGTGGGATTGAAGCCCGACACCCATGAGGTGTTCAGCTTGAATGTCGATCTGGATATGTTTCACTTCAAGGACATAACAGAATTGCGCAACAAATTTCCACACCTGAAGGTGCTACTGAGCATTGGCGGTGATCATGATGTGGACGAGTCGCATCCCAACAAGTATCTCGATCTCCTCGAGGCGAATCGGACAGCACAACAGAACTTTATTGACAGCAGTATGGTGCTGCTGCGTAGAAATGGCTTCGATGGCCTGGACTTGGCCTTCCAGTTTCCCAAAAACAAGCCGAGAAAAGTGCATGGCTCCATTGGCAGTTACTGGAAACAGTTTAAGAAATTGTTCACCGGTGATTTCATTGTGGATCCTTCGGCCGATCAGCACAAGGAACAGTTCACAGATCTGGTGATGAACTTAAGAAATGCATATCAGAGCGCCAATCTGATGTTGACACTGACCGTGCTGCCCAATGTGAACTCAACTTGTAAGTAAAACATTCAATAAATAGATTATTGACAGGGTATTTCACATAATTTGTACTTCTTCTAGGGTATTTTGACGTGCCCAAGCTGCATCCCAAACTGGACTTTATCAACGTGGCTGCATTTGACTTTCTCACACCCTTCCGCAATCCCGAGGAAGCAGACTTCACAGCCCCAATCCTCCATTTGGATGAGCAGCAGCGTCAACCCCATCTCAATGTAGATTTTCAGTTAAACTACTGGCTGCAACACCAGTGTCCACCTCGGAAACTGCATTTGGGCATAGCCAGCTATGGACGTGCCTGGAAACTGACCACAGACTCGGGCCTAAGTGGCTTGCCGGTGGTTCCGTCTACCGATGGGGCTGGCCCAGGTGGACTTCAAGTAGCCAGCAACGAAGGCTTGCTAAGTTGGCCCGAGATATGCGCAATGCTGCCCTTCAATCAGACAGCTGTTTATCGGGGTGCCGCAGCACCGTTACGCAAGGTCACAGACCTGACACAGAAATACGGCAACTATGCCATGCGTCCGGCTGATGAGAACGGCGAGCACGGACTGTGGGTTAGCTTCGATGATCCCGACTTTGCGGGCATCAAAGCGTCCTATGCCAAAAGCAAGAACCTTGGCGGGGTTGCTATCTTCGATCTGAGCTGTGACGACTTCCGTGGTCTTTGCACCGGCCAAAAGTATCCCATAGTGCGTTCGGTTAAATATCTTCTGGGTTAATTTGTAGTTGATGTAGTTTTCATAAATAAAAAACCTATTTTTTTATTCTAATCAGCGATCTTGTTTCAATGTTAGGCTTCTGGCCTCGTTCACTTGAACCGCAGTCAGAAACAACTCAATAACTTTGCTTACGCAATCCAATTATTGTAAGAGTAAGTGTAAAATAAAAACTTGACTTGACTTGGACTGGACTTGAGTTGACTTGCTCTCTTGGTCGGTTGGGCTAGTGAGAAAACATTAAGCTCCTCTCTATGGAAGCTATGGAAGCTTTTGCTATCGTCATCGTCTCTGGGCAGCTTCATTTGTCGCTTTGTTTTCAATTTCAGTTTAAGTTTCGGTTTCTGTTTCGGTTTCAATTTCAGTTCGATTTCATTTAATCGCTGATACGGTCGTGTGTATCTCGTAGGTGTCCACAGAGTACATTTAGAATACTACACAATGAGGCAGTTTATATTGCTTTCGTTCTTTGTGGCGGTCACAAGTGCCGCATCTAACCTGGTCTGCTACTATGATTCATCGAGCTATACGCGTGAAGGTAGGACATAAAACTGTCATTAAAAAAAACCTGATCTGACGTGAACAGAAATACAATTGAAGGCATTCATTAATTGCGCATCGGCTGAATGTGTGTATTTTTCGAAGAATTGTGTCATTAATTGTCATATTAAGCATTGATAAATGTATGAATATTAATATAATATATAGTTATAACATATAATATTAATTATATAATTATTAATCGACGATCCCTTTATGTCCCTCTGTTTGTCAACAAATCAAGTGTCAGATTAATTAATATAGCAAAATCACTCTTACTTTTGAAAATTATGTACTTTTTTCAATAGCTTATAAAAGTACGCAGATCATTTTTTATATTATTTATAATAACTCGTTCTGATTAAACGGATTAGCGACACAATTATTCGCATTCAACAAGCACTCAAATCAAGTTTACATATTAAAATATTTTGTTCACATCTTAACAGTCACTTAATAAGCAAACCATATTCATTTCCAATTAAGGCTTGTGTGTTTGTCTGTATTAATTGACATAAATATGTAGCTTAGGGCAATTAAGGCATGTGCCGAGGGTATTTCCCCAGTAAAGCACCCTCATACTTGTTATTTTTCTTCGGAAATCCACTTTAGATTCAAAACATTTGTTGACGTAGCTTTAAAGCTTTGAATTAGCATCTTATAAACTGGACAATCGATATAGCCAGCAATATAATAAATATGTTGAACTATACAAATTTCAACTCATATCATATTGCCTAATTTAAAAGGCGTATCGCGTACACAAATCGCCGGAGAGAGAGAGAGAGAGAGAGAGAGAGAGCGATTGTGTCTTGGTCAACTATTCCGGCCGGAGGTCAGTGGCTTATCATTCGAGTTCGAGAGAGATTCAATTCTCTCCAGAGCGAATGCAAGCCGAGCTGTGCTCCCTCTCTCTCTCTCTCTCGCGCGCTCTCTCTCTCTGTCAATATTTGTTGTTTAACGCCAAACGATAAATTGGCTATATGCCAATTAAATGTGTAAACAATTATAGGCAAGGTCAGACAACAAAACTTACCAACAACAGTGAGACAACACTAAATAGTACACTAAATTGTAATCCAAAAACACGGCACTTATTTTACTTATATACAAACTAAAAACAAGGGCTTCGAAATCCACACAATCCACGCACTAGAAACAGAAACTTGAGCGTACAACTCGGTGCGAGTCCAACGACACAACTGCCCCAGCAACATCGCTCAGTTGGAGACCAAACAAGTGGCTCACTTTGTGACGCATTAAAATTAACAGTGGAACCAAACTATTCTCACATATTCAAACATAACATCATTTGATTTTAAAGTGCACACAAAACACTTTAGTTTATTTATGGAAGAAATTATTATGTTTGCAATATGTGACAAACTCTTGTCATATTTATTGATTTATTTGAATTTGCTATTCAGAGATCATTATGAATACTATATACAATTCAAGCACTCTCAAACGACTGTGTGCGTTGCAACTGGACAATGAATATCTCAAAATACAAATTCAAAGCGATTGTTGTTGTGGTTTGCTCTTAATTGAGTCACTGCGCGATAATGTTCCCAATATGCAGTGTGGTGCATGCAGGCGCCAAAGACTCGCATAGTTAGTGCATCCAGAGCATTCACAGGGTAGTTGATGTTGCCAGCATTATTTGTTACTCAAAGCAATCAATGATCTTTGCAGGTCTGGGGAAGCTACTGAATCCGGATCTGGAAATCGCTTTACAGTTCTGCTCGCATTTGGTTTATGGTTATATGGGCATCAGTGCTGAGAACTTTCAGGCACACAGTTTGAATGAAAATCTGGATGTCTACAAGCATCAGTTCTCCGAAGTGACGTCCTTCAAGCGCAAGTATCCGCATCTGAAGGTGCTACTAAGCATTGGCGGTGATCACGACATCGATCTGGAACATCCCAACAAATACATCGAGCTGCTCGAAGCGGAGAAGGTGCGACAGACCGCATTCATCCACTCAGCATATGCGTTGGTGAAGAACTACGGCTTTGATGGCTTGGATCTGGCATATCAGCTACCCAAGAATAAGCCGAGGAAGGTGCATGGTGAAATTGGATCGGTTTGGAAGAGTTTCAAGAAGCTCTTCACTGGCGATTTCGTTGTCGATCCCAATGCAGCACTGCACAAGGAGCAGTTCACTGCCTTGGTTCGAGATGTGAAGGACTCGCTGCGCGCCGATGGGTTTCTGCTCAGTTTGACGGTGCTTCCGAATGTTAACTCAACTTGTAAGTAATCAAATTGAATTATGGCTTGTGTCAAATGCATTAGTTGAGATTTTTACGCAGGGCACTTTGATATACCTGCACTCAATGGACTCGTTGACTTTGTCAATCTGGCCGCCTTTGACTTCGTAACGCCAGCTCGTAATCCTGAGGAAGCCGACTATTCGGCTCCGCTGTACGAACCGACTGGCCAAAATCGTCTTTCTCACTACAATGCCGACTACCAGGTGCAATATTGGTTACAGCAGGGATTCCCCGCCAGCAAGCTCAACTTGGGTGTTGCTACTTATGGCAACGCTTGGAAACTATCGCCCGAATCGGGGCTGGAAGGTGTGCCGATTGTGGCAAACACCGAAGGAAACTCTGCAGAAGGTCTGCAGTCCCAGAAGGCTGGACTGCTTAGCTTCCCCGAGATCTGTTCCAAACTGTCGAATCCACAAAATCAGTATCTCAAGGGCAACGATTCGCCATTGAAGCGTGTTACCGATCCCTCCAAGCGTTTTGGTAACTACGCATTTAGGCCGGTAGATGGCGCCGTCACTGAAGGCATTTGGATTAGTTACGATGATGCCGATGCCGCATCCAACAAGGCAGCCTATGTACGTGCCAAGAATCTGGGCGGCGTGGCCCTGTTCGATTTGAGCTACGATGATTTCCGTGGACTGTGCACCAATGACAAGTATCCCATATTGCGTTCCATTAAATATCGACTATAGACTTAACTGCGAAAATGTTTATGTAAGTTGTGTTATTAAAATAAACTACCGACTAACACACTCGGTATTTGGTCTACTATTACTATTTACCAATTGGTTGTTTTTGTATACCTGGAAAATGTGTGTAGTTGTGATTCATAATTTGTTAAATGAATTTTGCTTGAAATCAACTGCTAAGAAAATTAAACTAAATATTTACTTTGTCAGAATTAAAATATTTTTTTCAAGCTTATCGCCAAAAAATATTTGTGTTTTTGTTTAATGAGTAGTCCACGAGTAAGCTTTGAGCAAATGATACTGTTAAGTTTTTGTAAATTACCCGAACAGAGTGATCTCATTGACCTCGACGTCATTTGTCAGCACAGTGTACTGTGTACAGTGAACAGTGTAGAGTGTGCACACACACAACAATTCCCTGAATTTCGTTGATAATATATACATATATATATATATATATATAGCCTATTGTTCGGTTTCATCGCTAAACAAAGCTCTGTGTTGATGTGATTTCCGTTGCCATTTGGATGATCAGTTGTGACTTGTCTCTCGTTACGTGCGGACGTATTTAATTGTGATCTTGTCGCCCCGTGTCACCCACTTCCTACCCTCTATTGCCACCCAGCTGCTCTCCACATCCAAGTCTACAAAAATGCTCTCTCTGCGGCTCGGTCTGGCGTTGACTGCGCTGCTCTCAGCTCTGCAGTTGAGCAGCGCTGCCAAGCCGCATATGGTTTGCTACTACGACTCATTGGGCTTTGAGCGGCGAGGTATGATCTCTCTCTCGCTGTCTCTCTCTCTCTCTCATTGTCTCTCGGTATATTGTTGATTTGTTGATCTGCCCACAGGCCTCGCTCAGTTCACCCTCACTGATATGGAGCTGGCGCTGCAGTTTTGCACGCACGTGATCTATGGCTATGCGGGCATCAATCCGGACACCTTCGAACTGAATAGCCTAAATCCTCGGCTGGACTTTGAGCGACGTCATTATGCACAAATAACGGTGCTCAAGGAGAAATATCCATATGTTAAGTTCCTATTGAGCGTGGGCGGTGATCGCGACCTGGAGCAGGAGGATAAATATATTAAGCTTCTGGAGTCTGGCCTGCAGGGCCAGAAGCGTTTCATTGACTCCGCAAGGGATGTCGTTCGTCGCTTTAACTTCGATGGTGTGGATCTGGCGTTCCAGCTGCCACGCAACAAGCCCCGCAAGGTGCACTCAGATGTGGGCATGGCCTGGAAAAGTTTCAAGAAATTTTTCACCGGCGATTTCGTTGTGGACACCGAGGCTGAGACGCACAAGGAACAGTTGACCGGTCTTGTCAGCAATCTGAACACTGCTCTGAAGGCAAATGATCTACTGCTCAGTCTCACCGTTCTACCGAATGTGAACTCCACCTGTAAGTTATTGGCTAAGCTAATGTGGATACCACCCTCTCTATAATGTCTGTTCCTCAGGGTATTTTGATGTACCTGCTATCGGTAGATCTGTGGACTTTGTCAATCTGGCCACCTTTGATTTTGTGACGCCCACTCGCAATCCCGAGGAGGCGGACTACTCATCTCCACTGTATGAGGTCCCCGATCAGAGTCGCCTGCCCCACTACAACGTCAACTTCCAAATGGAGCACTGGCTGCTGCAGCGCATGCCGGCAAGCAAACTGAACATTGGCATTGCCAGTTATGGACGGGCATGGAAACTGACCACAGATTCGGGAACCACTGGACAGCCCGTGGTGGCAGAAACCAACGGACCAGCGCCAGCCGGTTCCCAGTCCAAGACAGATGGTCTTTTGAACTGGGCTGAAATCTGTCAACTGCTGCCCAATCCCAGCAACGTGAATGCCAAAGGAAACGCCGCTCCGCTACGTCGGGTGTCCGATTCAACTAAACGCCTGGGCAGCTATGCCTACCGCGCTGCGAATGAGGACGGCGAGTATGGCATGTGGGTTAGCTACGATGATCCCGATACGGCTGCCAGCAAGGCGCAGTATGTGCGTGCCAAGAATCTCGGCGGTGTCGCCCTGTTCGATCTGACGCAGGATGACTTCCGTGGCCAGTGCACCGGTGATCGTTTCCCCATGCTGCGAGCCATCAAGTATCGACTACTCTGATCCACAGACATATATTAAGTGCACACACACACACACATATATATATCGAGGATTGCTGCTCCAAATGTCTGTCCTCTTGCTAATTAATTACAAACTTGTTAACTAAAATGCGCCGCAAATTAATTCATTGGCTCATGGGCAACAGCAGCAACAACTGCAACAGCAGCAACAACTGCAACAACTGCTCCTGAACTATACTATTCGACTGTGAATCTGGCTTAAATTGTCGTTGCATTGGTTCTGGTTGGCACCCAGCGGTGAACCGCTCGCTTAATCTTTATCGCCCTACGACCATCTTGCCAAAATGTCATCTTGCTTCTCTTTTTTGTTTGTGTTGTTTTTGGTTTGGGTTGTTCCTTTTGGTTCTGCTTGATTTGCCTTGGAGATTTACAGATTTCAGCACATGCGGCTGCTTCGCCTCTTGCATACCCTGTACGCTTTGAAATAGGGTGTATCAAAGTAATCTTTTATAAGCAGAAAAGAAATGAATTCTTGGTCAACATGATGGGACCATGTTCAAGGGCGTACACAGGAGTAACCAATCAACATCTCAACTTTATATAGACAAAAAGTGTTTTTCTATAAAATGGATTATCCAATTATAAATCACGAAGAGCTGGGTATACCCCTGGTCATTTTAGTCGGTTCAAGTCTATCTCAGAGACTTTCAATTTCAAGCTGCTATAATCCCCATCTATCTTTGCGTGCAGGGTATCGGCTAGTCGCTCATCGGCTAGTCTTTGTGGCACTCTTACTTGTTTTTGTGTAATTGGCGCTACATTCGATCGAGCTCCATATGCGTAGTAGTTTGTCTGGCCGGTGAGACCCAGCAGACACCCCCCTTCCTGCCCCGCCTCCTCGCGTGGTCTAGTCGCAGTAAAGCTGACATACCACCCGTGCCAAGAGTGGGTCCGCAACTGGAACTGTTAGCAAGAGGACGATGGCATTGTTGGCTGCCGACAACTACAAGATTTCAGACAACTAAATTAAGTTATTGTTTCTGCGAAACTCAGCAGTGACTCGAGGACTTTTATATACACTGCACAGCATTGGAAATATAATGAATATGCCTCCAACCGTATCTTATCGAACCAGAAACTACACTTAATCGTCGTTTATATCAACTATTTGTTGCTCTCTCAAATGGTGAACAATCGAGACTAAGGTATAATTAAATTGCTGCTTAGCTAATAGATATGTTAGTCGGGTGAGTCGTAGCATCTGCGTATCAAAATTCAGGAGGAACAGCAGCTGGCTGGGTTCTGCAACCAGTCTAGTCGCTATCTGTACAGCTCATCTTTGTGAATCGTGATCTTATTAAGCAAACTACACTCTAAAATTATTTGCAATTGGCGCAATGCCCTTTTGGAATGCAAAATATGCCATTAGTAGCAATTGAGTCTGTCGACTTCTTCCCATACCTATATGTGGGCTCTCTTACAACTCCAGACTTTGGTCCTTAGTAGAAGACCACAAAAACAAAAAAAAGAAAAGAAGGTTCTCATTGCCTATAAGTTGTAAACATGGTATTGTTTAGCAGTCAGCGTCGCCAACCAACCAGTCTCAGCTCCGAGCTGTGTGCTATATTACATCGAAAGAAAGATCGTGTCTGCCTCTCATAGCTCGACGCCAACTCCCGACTCCCGAGAGACTCCCGAGACTGGAGTCCCTAGCAGCTTGTCGCCTCATCTAATTAAGGCGCACTGGCGGTGGTGGCGCAACAAGACCCCTGCATGATATTTGCTTTGCGATTATTGCCAGCCTGCGCCCCATGCGAATGACAAATATGTTGCTTATGCAACTCGATGCTGCTCCTGCTGCTGCTGCTGCTTTCTGTGGAAGCCAGTCGACTGGGTCTGCCTACCTCTTTAAATAAAGATATTTTCGACCTCATTACGCTTTGTGTCCTTTTGTTTGCTGATTTTTTTTCTTTAGTTCTTTTTTTTTTTGGCCGATGAAGTGTCGCTGATTGCGCGTTGCATTGTTTTGGGTTAGTCGAAGATGTCCACGATGGCGATAAGAATTGCATGGAGTAGATTGCTCGAAGCCAGGATTTGGTCAATTTGCGAACATTCGACTACAACCACTGATATTAAAAGTTGCGGCGATTTTTGTATGTGTTCTTTATTTTTTTACGCAGATTGCTGCATAATCTTTTATATGATTCCAATAATATCTTAGTGTCTCCTGTACGCAATTGGCAACGAAACGAAGAAGCTAAGAAAACGATAGTTAATCCAGTCCTTAATGCATCTTTAGATGCATACCTTGGCATACCTTAGTCTTATGCTTGCCCCAATTTGGTTGGCAAATATATTTGTGTAACCCTCGCAAGCTGCCACAAGCTTAAAGATACTCTTAGTAAATACATTCAATAACATTTTCAAAATTTAATAATAATAAATTGATATAATTTTTTTATATTAATAATTTCTAAATTAACAAAAGAAATCCATTAAAATTTATAAAACGAAATATTCCCAATTCAAATACATACATAATAAATTTGAATCTTTTTCCGCACTTCTCGTCTTAACTTAGGTTGTTCCTTATGCTGGACTTGGACTCTGTTGTTTTATTGCTTTGTTAATTTAAAAAAAAAGCACGTCATTTAATGGTTTTTGCCATGTTCACAACATATGTATGTATGTATGTACGTATGTATTTATGTTTTGTGCATCGTTAGTGAAATTAATAGTTTTGAAAACGTCGGATTGACCTGTCCATGCCGGTTTTCGTTCAATTGTCAGCGGGTTGTCACACAAAATGATTTAAGCCAAGTATCCCGATGTCGATCCCTGGTCGCCAAGTGGCGCCAAACACTAAATCTTGCAAAGCCTTCGAATCGTTTACATATCGATTTTTAACGCCCAGATCGTGTTTGACTGGCCATATTTCATTTTGAGCAACCTTTGTTATAAATGTTGCTTGTTAGTTATATACCCGCTGCCCATTAAATATGAGTAAGAGGCTAAAGGAGGAACATCCAACTAAATAATATATATTACTTAATTCTTGGCTAATATAAATTGCCATAAATTAGCTGATCTGTAAGTTAGAGACATCAAATGGGCTTATAGGAAGTATATTCTAGTCTGCGTTCGGGCAGTGTATCTTCTAGTCGAGAGAGCCCAAATGGGAGAGTTTTTTCTAGTCAACAAAAATAATGATTCTTACATGTTATTTTACTTGTAATTTAATTCATAAACAATTGGCAGTAAAACTGTGCCATAGAAGGTGGTCTGGCAGAAGCAAAAGTTATTGTTGCTTAATGAAATAAACAACTCATAAAATTATGCTACAATAACAACAACAACAACAACAACAAAAATAAGAAGAGTGTTAAAAACTAAAAGATTTGTTTGTTTTTATACAGATTTTTCGCGCCAATTAAATTCAATTAGCTGTCGGCAGCGAAGCGCTCCTCTATGATGTGGACAGCAAACTGTGTAATGCACGACCCAGAGTCGCCCCTCCCCCCCTTCCACACACCCCCTTCTGAGACTGCCACATGTGTGTGTGTGTGTGTGTGTGTGTGTGTGAGTGGGTGTGTGTTGCCATATGCGTATGCAATGTCCGTAGCGCCACTGCGCCATAAAAGGTTAGTTTAAATAAATAAACACGTGGAATTAATGAAGAAACGTGTGTGGCAGTTAATAGCCTGCATACAAACAAAAAAAAAAGGGAAAAACCGCAATTCTCGTGGTGTCGAAGAATATATACCCTTGTGGAAATATTAATTCACTTACGCCTAACGAATACAATTTTATTGGTGGCAACTAGCCTCGATAGATGACAGGGTTTGGAAATCAATAAAGTGCGAAAATAAACTTGCTTGAGATTTAAAAAGATAAAAATAAATAAAGACAAATATTTCAGTTTATCCTGATCAATAATGAGCTTGTAGAGTGCTCAAAAGTAAAAGCATTTAATTCAAATAACCTTTTCTTAAAATGTCATAATCAAAACTAGAAATGCTCGCAATTATTGCCAGAATATTCCGCAGAATGTCAGCGACTATTGGAATAATAGATGTAAATTATAGTTTTCGTGTCCGTGTTCGATTAATTAATTTAGCAGATCAGTGAATGTGTGTATAATGTTGATTGTTGGATGAAAAGAAAACAAACCATTTGCTTTAGCCTTGTGGTCACCAAAGAATGAACATAAACATTTTCAACTTTTAATTGCCGCACTAAAAATGAAACAAAGCAAGATACTCGTGCATAGATGAAGTAAATGTGTTAAACTGTTTGAGATTAAGAGCGTCTATCTGCATGCAACTCAACGAAACTGCACGAACGGAAAGGGGGGGCGGGGACTGCAGTTTTGAAGGCAGACGATGACGACGCGCCTAAAACAAACAAATAAACACCAAGTAAATGGCCAACAACGATGCTGGCGGCACGCTTTGCTCTGGCTTAATTAAATCGAGACAAAAACAATAAAACTACATACATCCACATCCACATCCACATCCACAGCCCTCAGTATCGGGTCCGGGTGAGATTTTATTACGCACTGTGCTATGTGCTATGTGCTATGCAATAATTCAAAAAATACTTGCCAGTATATCATTAAAATCAAAAAGTTCTACAACGAGGACTGCCACCCAGCGTGTGCGACGTTTGCTTTTGGGTATCCGGCAACATTACCGGGACTTATGATTCCCCATTAAAGATGTTTAGACGCACAAATAAACACTCGTAAAAGCCCCCCTGGCACGAGCCCCCTGCCTCCCGCCCCCTGCCCCCTGCCTCCTATGCATTACCATTTGGGCTGTAAACATTCGTAAATCGCGGAAAGCTGTGCCAATATTGCATATGCAAGAGCTATTCAAATCGTAACAAAATCAACTTAAATACCCCTATGCAATATGCAATTGGAAGCCCAAAAGAGTATTGTTATTATTATAAGTTATAGCCAACATTTCTTCCATTCACATTCTAAACATATTTCGATTCCATCTAATCTAATCTAATATTTCCCTTTTAATTTTTACAAATTTAAGTCGTCGCTTTAATTTTAAATTCGAATTTATTAAAACTTTTTAAAAACTGTGTGTGTATTTTATAGTATGCATTTAATAAAATAAATATTAAATAAAGTTATTCTGGAAATATCAGCCATACATAATAACATCAATAAGAGATTCGATAAATCAGAGCCAAAAAATTCACTAAATATTCATTGCGAACATTTGCAACAAACTTGATAAATATACAGAATGTTGTTGCTTAACTACAAAAATAGACAGGCAATGGACATTCAAGAATGTTGGAAATGTTGCAATGTAGAATCAGGCACAGTAATACCTTACTCTCTCTTACTTTCTATCTCTCTCTCTCTCTATCAACTGTCTACTCAACATTTTTAAACAATTTTTTTTTTAATAAGCAGCAAACTGACAAGTTAGATGGAAACTAATGCGTGCCAATATTTCACGATTATGTCAGTTGCTTGTGTTCGAGCCCCCGCGTGGGGTCTTCAAGGCTTGAGGGAGGGGAGCTGGTGAGGAGTTGAGTGTAATCTGGAAAAGTTGCGTGCGCACGCGTACAGCGCCAAAACGAATTAAGCCTGATGCACCCAGCACTGATAATTCAATTTTTGTTATTTTGCTCTGCTGAGCAGACAGTGGACAGGGGACAGTGGACAGGGGACAGACGAGGGGGGTGAGAGGAATATAACCTGGTGCTTTGCATTCAATTTGTACAACAGTTACACACGCACATCATATCAACAACAATTTGGCAGTTCGATTTGCGACTACATGAGAAATCTTCGCTTGGCACGCAACCTCCAATCTGAGATTGTGTTTATGTCAAAGTGTTGTAATTGCTGTTGTTGTTGTTTCTGTTGTTGTTTGTGTTGTTGATGCTATTGTTGCTGATATTCCTGCAAATCATCGCTGTAATCTCAGCTACTGTTAGAAAGCAATCCATTGAATGAATGAATGAATTGAGTCAAACAAAGATTGCACAAATGTAAGACAATTTATGCGTAAATCAACCAAAGGGCTAAATCTCCCTAACTCAATCCAACACTCTCCACTCTCTTCTACCCCCCTTCATCTCTTGCACTACCCTCAGTGTGTTATCGGCTGTCAAATTTGCCAAATCACGATGACGTATCACAAAACCGCGTTTGACATCCCACTTTTTTATCATTATAAAAGGGTTGCATATTAATTCCATGGGGGAAGCCAAAAAAAACAGAAAACAGAAGAGAAAACCAGTTTCAAACTCTATTTGAGTGTGGCATGTGAGCAGCTAGATAAAGAATCGGGTTGCTAACCGATGAAAGAACAGATTTGAGGCGCCTTTCAAAAAATCAGTTGAATTTGAATTGCTTAAATTTAATAGAACATTAAATACTCTAGCAAGTTGTGTAACCATTATTCGATATCTCCCATAGGGTTAAGGATATTTCGTTATGTATATCCCTGCAGCACAAAAAGAAAACTCTTCTGGGGCATACTTTCAAATGAAATTAAAAAGATTGGCAAAGAGAAACCCCCGTTACTATACCAGAAGGACACAAGCTGAACCATCCATCATGGACTGTGTATCCTGGCAAATAGTGTCGTCATCGATCAGCTCGAACGTAGGCAGCTGCCTACGCGCCCAATTCTATGCAACACGTTTCCACACATCCACAGCGCTGACAAATTAAAATGCACAAACAAAATAAAAAGTCGACCATAAAAATCGGACTGGCGGCGATAGCATTTCCAAAACTGATGACGAATGTTTTATGAATTAAGATGGATCACTTGCCATGACTGCCACAAAACCAAATAAAAAACAAACCCCAAAAACTGAATCAATAACAAAAAAAGGATACATAACGACAACCAAATGAACACCGAGTGAATATGAAGTAGAAGAAGCCAAGCCAAGCCAAGCCAAGACTATTGTGCGAAGAAATCGAAGCATGCAACAAAATGAGAAAAATAAAAGCCGAAACATCTACGGCGACTTTGCCATTTGATGCAGTCTCTGTGGCAGCATGACTTGGCAGCTTTGCTACCTATCGGCATGGTCATGTCACTCTCAGTTTCAAAAGAGTTTGAATTTCCAATTCAATTGAGTTGAAAAGTAAATGACGTTGAAAACTACAAGATGCGTGTCCCAATCCCAAACACAGAAACCGTGTGTTTCTCTGGCAGAGACTTTAATGCCCTAATGGTTCAGTCGTGGCGCCACAAGGCTTACACATACACTCAGAAAAATGAATTGTCCCGTTTTGTAGGAAATCTACATACTTTTATTCAGAATTAATTTTTTTAAATTTATTGATTGTTGGATTTCCCTAATTTCTGATAAATCTTTTGTAACCATAAAAAAAACATGTCGAATTTCCATGTAATTTTCTTACTTATATTTATTATTATATATTAGTATTTTAAGAATTCACAATCATTTTACATAGTTTATGAAATTCATATAACTTAATTTTGAAGTCCTTCAGTTTTCCGTTCGTGAGTAGATTGAATTTCCACTGAGGTATGTCAACTCCAAAGTAGACAGCAGCTAAACTCCAATTTTATTTTTAGAATTTCTTTTCAAAGTGATTTTATAAATGATTTTCTTAATAATAGAAAATATTGCTAACCACAAATATATAACAACACAGTCTTCTAATTTTAAGAAGCTAAGAAATACCAAGAAAAAAGTTATAATTTCTATGACGATTCTTATTTTATGTGGATTTTTTTTTGTGAGTGTATATATGAACATACATATCTAGGAACAGTTTAAATTCAGGATATGAACAGACAATCATTTATAATGTTTAAATTTTTAACAAATATTCCTAGCTGATGTGGGCTTGCTGGAAAGGACTGAATGCTTGGAATGAGGATTCTTTGCACAAAAACACACTCGCAGCAAACCCCTGCCTGCCTGCCTGCCTGCCTGCTTGGAGTTCTTCTTTAATCAGCACAGGAATCTGATACTTGTACAAAAGGCTTTGCTTTGTAAACACGCTTTCGGAACTTTGCGAAGCAGCAAAAGCAAAAGCTACAATAACAACTATGACAAGCGAACTCGAGTGGGATGGAAGGTCGTTTATTGTATGGATTTTGCGCATATTTACACATATGAAAAACATGTTAACCAGAAAATTAATTATAAAATTTTCAAAAACCTTAACAATGTCTACAATATGGCGTTTATTTTACTCAAACAAAAACTTACTAGCTGCCACACACACACATACACACACACAATGTCTGTGGGTGTTTGAGAGTTATGTATGCGTGGCAAGTGCCAACTTTTATACAGGCGCATTCAGTTTTGCTTATAATAATCTATAATCTTTGCACCTTAAATGATATCTCTCAACTGGTCAGATGGCTAAATTAGAATAAGTGCTTCTAATTAGTTAGCAACTGTATACGAAGTTTAGAAAATAAATTTAAAGACGATTCGTTAAATATATTTATCGATAACATTTAAATAATTTCAATTGAAACACTGATATGATATGTGATGAAATCTGTCCAGCAATGCTCACCCTGTATATACCAGCAGGGTTTTTCATTCTTATAAGACTTCGTACCATGTACAACTAAGTATATAAACATATACTCTGTATACATACATTGTTTAAGGCACAAAGCAGAGGCCACAACCATTGCAAGCAATAGAAACAGGAGCAGGAGCAGCAGCAGGAGCAGGAGCAGGAGCAGGAGCAGGAGCAGGAGTAAAATCACTAGCAAAAAATGAAACCGTAATTCATACTTCCTATAAGAAATTTAACATTTCTTTTATTTTCGCTTGGCTCCAAGGAGCAGCTAAGGCTAACTGGAATGAGAGCGGATATGGATATTGTGATGGTGGTGCTGCTGTGAAATTAAACACGGCATCTACACACACACGCACACACACACACACACACACACACACACGCACACACACACACACACACACATACATATAAAGAAACATCTTGGGAAATGGGCGAGGACTCACACACAGAAAGAAGAAACGTGCACAAGATGCGGTTTGCTCAGCTCAGAGCAGCATAGACTGAAAGATGTATGAGCTTATCGGGGCGCATCCCCAGCACTTGGCATGGCTGGAGAGGGGAGGGGGAAGGGGGGGCAATGGGAAGCTCCAACCGAATCTCCCACGCCCAGCAACTGTATCTGGCATCTGTCACCGTTGATGCTCTGCACGCAGCTGCAGCTGTTGTCACCTGTGTCCAGGCGTCATGTGTAAATCACAGAATCGGGCTCAATGAGAGCGCACACGAAAAAATGTGAATTAACATAATGTGTGGTCTGGTCTGGTCTGGTCACATAACGGTAATAAATAAAGACCATGGTCTTGCACAGAGTGCGGCCAGCAGTAAAAATCTTTCGGTTAAGAGCACAGAGCCCGCAGACACCAGAGAACTCTGTGCCCCAGAACACACAAAAGATAATGCTTATGAATAACGGATCGTATTGCATTCACACAAAATGTATTATTATTATTATTATCATTTTTTTATTTTATTTTTTTTTTTCAACAAAAAATTATAATATTCAAGAAAACCTTCGAATCGGAGTTATGAAAAATTATGCAAAAAGCGAGCAAGAAACGAAAGAAAACAAAAGACAGAGCTGAGTCCTGCAGTTGGTTAGCTGACGCATTTCTCAAAATAAAAGTATCGAATTAGCAATATAATATCAGATGTCCTGTATTGCAAAACAGAGCGTAGAACGAGGGCACTCACTACTGCTGCTGGCAGTTCCACTTCCACTTGAATTGCCAGCCGGCATGCTGCTGGTGCTCCTCAAACTCAAACACAGACTCTGTCTCAACCTTAGTCTCCACCTCAGAATCGGTTGGCTCTGCATTGGTAATGTTGCGAGCAGATTGTGCTCATTATCTCAGGGTACGTCAGCTGAAGAGACTTTTGATAAAGGCTAGCACCAGTTGCAACAACAGCAACAGCAACAACGGATTCGCAACCGCAATTTCCGCGCCCCCTTGACATATGTAAACCTAATTCCAAATCTACCAACATACACACATAGACTACAGTTGCATGTTGTTGCTACATTTATAAGTACATCTCCTCATCCCGTTCCTCCTTCCCTGTTTTTTTTTTCTTTTTTTGCAAGCGCAACCGCAACTTGTTCGCCTGAATGCATTAGAATCGTTTTCATATCGAGTCTGGGGTTCGTTGCAGCCACCAAATCGCCTGGGTTCTCGAGGATTTATGGAATAATGGTCGCAAAATATGTTTTTTATAATTCTTTGTGTTTTTTTTATATTTTTTCTTTTCTTTTTTTTATTTCTTTACGGTTATGTATATATCCGCAAAGGGAGAAATATGAACAAAAGTGACGCGGCACATTGTGCGCGGTTTTACTATTGTTGTCTGAGCGATTCGTGGACTACCGGCTATTCATCAAATGTTGCACTGAGACACTGGGCAGCAAGTAGTGCAGCACTGTCGAGGGCTAATCTTCAACATATATAGGGGATAAGCATTTCAAAGAATTCGAATCGTTTTTTTATGCGATGTGAAAAATTGTCAGCGGAGGCAGCCCATCTGCAGAACATAATTCAATGTCTTTTCGATATGCTAACAGTATCACTTATAAAAAGAAATTAACTGAGAGGAGGCACAGATCCCGCTAAAATTAAAATGGTTGTTTAAAGTGCTCTAATTTGAGCACAATTGCTGTTATCTCCCAATTGGAGCACAACTGACTATTTGCGTTGATCATTTTGACCCAGCATTATCTGTCCTAGTCTAAAACTTTAATGTTAGACAACGCATAAGCAAATCAAAATATTAAAAATTCTATTCATTCTAGCAAATATATCCGAATAATAAGCTCTAATAAAAGAGCTTGAAAGTTACACGATCTATAACTCAACTAAGAAATATATAAATCACATAAAAAATCGACGTTCTCCTTGCGCTGTGTAAGTTGCTGACAAGCAACTGTCACCACCTATGTATACTACCAAAGCTCCATGGTAGTAAAGGCGCATCTTTGGCCTGGGCTGCCATTTGCACACAAATAGGCCGCCCCCACCAAAACTGGCAGTAAAACAAGCTGGCAGGGCAACAAAACGTCAACGGCCAGACACGAAAACATTGGCCACAAAGGGTATTTTGTTGGGGCTTTGCTTATAAATCAGTTGCGCGTCTTTTAATAAATTGTAATTGAGTCGCGCTTCGCCATTCGCGACTGAGCAGCTCATAGATACATTTGTATCTGCTGCTTGTTGCTGCTTGTTGTTGCTGTTGTTACTGTTGTTGTTGCTGTTGTTGTTGCTCTTGCTTAGGCGACTGCGATTGCGATCGCGTGTGGGAATGCAGACAAGGTGATGTCGATCCTTATGGCTTAGCGGCGACCCTAAACAATCCTTTTATTGTTGCTGTTGTGTTTATTGTAGTTGTTGTTGCTGTTGTTGTTGCTGTTGTTGTTACTGTTGCTGTTGTTGTTGCTGTTGTTGTTGTATACTTGGTGCTGTGCCGGCTGTCGCCACTTATGGCGCTCTGAGCATCTCCGCTTGCAGCTCGCCTGCATGGCATGCTTGAAAATCACGTAATGAAAAATGTTTTGAGTGCAATTTTTCTTTTCATTTGCTTCGTGCTACTTCTCCTCCTGCTGTTGCAGCTTGTGCTGCCTGTGCTGCCTGTGATGCCTGTGCTGCTGCTGCTGCTGCCGCTGCTGTTGTTGTTTGTGTGTTGAGCAGCAATAAAACTCATTGAACATGAGTTGCTTTTGAGCAACATGAACAATTAATGCAACATATGTTTGCCGGAGACCGCACCGCACCGTGCTGCAACAACAACAACAACAACAACTAAATACACATCTTTCGATCCTTTTGGTAGTCAATGCTGCATTGAAATCGAATTAGTTGGCAACGCGACTCCGCACTCTTTGCCAAATGTTGCACAACACGCAAACGAAAAACAGAATTCGAAAGACTTTTTCAAAGTGCAACTCAATGAAGTTTTCATGCCCTTATTTAATTGTATTAAATGCCACATACAAATCAACTAAACTTTAAACAATAATAACATTTTAATAGCTTGCACAACTTATAACAAAAGTCAACTCTAACTGATCTTTGCGAGATATGAATTCATATAGATATCTCCTTATTAGCTTGATAAGGCTGATGATCAGTCGATCAGTCCTTGCTGCAATAGGTATACGAAATTTATTTCACAACGCTGATCAAGCAACACGCCCCTCACCACAACCACACAGATCTCGGACAGTCGTTAAGTTAGATGCACCTACTAGCCCCAGATCAATTGCACTGATACGAATTAGCCGAATCGGAAGCGGGGTGCAGAGATAGATAGCCGTAGAATGCAACCGCAGATTCTTGTAAAAAATTGCACTTTTAATTGTGTCTAGGCGATGCCAAACCAACATTGGATTGTTTCTTTTTAATTGACTTCGGTTTGCGCGTATTTGTTTTCGGCTGAACTTTGTAAGTCGAGTGCTTTATAACATTTTTCTGCATTTTACGGCTGTTCAGGTGGGAGGGCGTTGGATTTTAGATGAAGCGGTTTTTGGTCAAGTGGCGAAACGCCAAAAAATAAATTAATAATACAAAAAATTAATAGTAAAACAAATTAAAGACAGCGACAGAAAATTAATTATTCAATTCCATAATAATAATTTATATTTTATAAATTATATTGTGCGGCTGTCTTTATTTTTTGATTGGTTTTTTCCGGGCTTTCCCCAATAAATGCAGCAAATGTTGGAGAAATTTTAAAAAAAAAAACTCAAAAAAAAAAAAAAATTATTTTTAATTTAAAGTTGTTTTTATTCAAAATTTTGTATTTTACTATTTTCCAAAATTAAATTAATAAATATCTAAATAAATTAACTCTCTGAGAGAAATGTGAACTGAGTGTTTATATAAATTTGTACATTTTATGTCAAACAATTTTGAATAATTATTATATACAGCCAAAAAGCGCTGCTAACCAAAAGGCAAATGCGAAATGTTGAATGGCATTTAACATAAAATATGATTGCCGAAAACTGACAATCAACGAGAAGAAACCAGCTATCAGCTAAACGTTTCACATTTGCTCAAAAGAAATTAATGAGAATTAAGCGATCTGCCCACCTAATACCAGAGACGACGACATATGCCCCAAGTATCACACTGGGACCTTGCCCCTCGATTGGCTGGCGTCGCGGGGATGGTCATCAAAAGCATTCCATTTAAATTCAAGTTTTTTTTTTGCATTGAAGATGGACACGAAACGTCCACGGCCAAGGACCGTGGCCAAATCAAAAGCACCAAATCTAAACCAATAATAAAGTTAAATCGATAATTGAGGTCAGGCGAAAGGTATTTTTGGGGGCCGATAATATTTTAAATCGCAGGGGCCTTTGGCGAACATACGTGATCGCTTAACTGTAAATTAAATATAATTTACCAATAATCATAATTACAATATGTAGTTTTGTTATGTTCTTTTTCTTTTTCTTTTCGGGTTTTTTTTTTCCTCTTTTGTTTCCGTGCAAATCTCGAGCTTCAGCTGATCCCTTAAGCCACACCAGACGCATAAATCATCAAGCAAAAAGTGTTTGGATCGATAACTGTTTAAGTCTGAGCCGTCTAACCGTGAGATTGCCGATTTGTTAGAAGATTGCCTCTGTCTCAACGTGCGCCAGCCAGCTAATGTTGGTTTATCTTTTTGTTTTGTCTTTTTAATTGCATTTGCTTAACCGATCACGCACTATTGGAGTTAGTGACCTCAGAGACTTTAAACTTTTTATATAGCCACGTTAAGAACACTTTCCATTGGAAAAATCAAGAAAAATCAGTTCAGTTTCCTTAAATACCATATTAAAACAAATTGATCCATTAATGCTTTTTCAATAATAATTTATTATATATTGTTTTTAAACTTGTTCACTTTTCGTTATGTTTGCTGTTCTCTAGTTGCTGGTGTCCTGTCAGTATTCAGTATTATTTTAATGCTATTTATTGTAATAATATGTATGTTTTTGCAGCGAGCGACAAATGTTGCACAATAAGTTAACATTTTTGATTCAATTTACACTATAATTCGCTTAGCTGCACCCCAAACAAATCCACCAGAATATTTGAGTTTTTTTTTATAAAAATTAAGCTTGTTTTACTTTCTGGTTTCAGAAAAAAAATTAAGGAAATGAGTTAAGAAAAAACAATTGCCTAAGAAAATTAATGAATATTTGAAAATTTTATTTGAAATGTTGGACAATTAATTAGGGACAGATCAGCGAATTACAGTGTATTATGTTGTCAATACAATGTTCAGTGACTATTAGGACTAATGTTAATGTAATGTTAATATTTAAGGTATATATTATTATTATTATAGCATATGAAGCGTTTAAATAGATATATTTAATGTCGACTTTATAACACATTTTTTAATGAAGTTCGTATTATTTCTAATTATCATTTTTATTTATTTCCATCTCTTGCATTATGCTACTATATATATATATATTTTTTATTATATTTTTTTTTGTATGGTTTAATGTCTAAGCATGTGTGAATACTTTAAGTGTTTAGTTTATAAAATACTATGATTAGTTTTGCTTAATGCGCTTCTAAGCTAATAAATAAATTAAAACCTTGGCTTATAACATTAACTCTCAATCACTTAATTTCCATTTAAAACACTAAAAAGCGATTTATAAAATGATTACCGATGATTGAAGACATCCATATATATATACACTACAATTGCTATATATATATATATATGCATATGGTCTTCATTCATTCATTTCATTGTATAAATTAAATGCTTAAGAATTGTAGTTAGAAGCAATGATAAAATGTGTCGCAGTTAGTAAATGCTAAATGCTATGCCAACTCTAGTTTAGCAGCCATTTGTGGCATCCAGCACTACTTTAAAAAGTCTTTGTATGCCTATGTACAAAATGCTGGAGGCTATCCTAAATCTTAAGTGTACAACTGGGTTATGTCTATGCATTATGTATTGGTATCGGAAGTGTTTAATTTTTGCTATTTTAAAGTATGTACAAAACAGGGCATTCCAACATTTGCAACATTTGCAATTTGTCTCTGCTCGAGACTTTTGCATGACTTCTGTTTTTAATTTTGAATACGTATTTACATATGTTTTTGCACTAATCATGTTGGAGTTCTGCATTTAGCATTTTGGTCTGGCCGCGCCCTCACACGACGCCCACTTCTGAAACGCCGCCGACACCTGGATTGCACTTTGAGATCAAATATCCTTGTCGCCTTTGGCAAGAGCTTACCGCATCAGGAGCCTAATTAGCACTTCCGAACAGTACCGAGTTCTTGTAATATGCCGTTGGTCTCTCCGATAACGGACTTTTCACATCCCGCTCTGCATTCGCCGCCCGTGTCTTGCGCTCCATTTCCAGTTCCTGTGCAAGGGATTCTTTAAAATACACAAAAGAAATACCAAAAAAAAAAAACATATTTTATAAAGCTGACTGCATTAAATATATATATATATATTTACTAAAGGAGATGCAACCAAAGGAGATGGTTCAAAGGTAACCCAGCAAGCAATAAAACACCAAAAGTTTAGTAATTGGAAAACATACTTCAACCAGCAGCAACATTGTTTGTGATGTTGGCAAAGCGTACTTAACTCTGTCATCGAATATGTAAAGCATATTGAATTTTCTTGTTGCAAGCAACGAGCAAAGCGACATCGATTATAATTAGATTCATTATCTAGTCAAGCTTGTCCTTGTCCGTGCTCAGCGTCCAGTAGAATAAGCAAGTCAGCATACAAAAGACCTTTTTCAAAATACTCTTTTGTGTTTTTACTTACTTCTTCTACTGGAAAACATTTAAATATATTTAAAGATATATGCGAAAATTCATTAAGCTGACAATGGAAATTTTAGTTGATTTTCCCTAAAATTCCCTCATTTTAGTGACACCCAAAACTAAAGACAAAGTCTCTTTTAAATATAATCCCCAAGGGATGGAAAATGTCAGTAATTATGTGGATCGCGGATCTATGCATAAATTCATTAAACTCTTTTCGAATAACTAAATTTATTTCCTTGAATATTTTGATAATAAATTGATTAAATAAAGCATTGCTCAACTTACCCGAATAGTTTTGCCAGAAGGCGCCGGTGGCCATCAAATCGATGCCTGGATAGCTCCACGGAGCTTTCCGTGCCAGCAGCAGCGGCAGCTGCAGCAGAAGGCGGCTGCGGCTAAAACTGCCCTCAGCAGCAGCAGCAGCAGCCGCAGCAGCTGCACCAGAGGCAGCACTGGGCGGGTTGGTCCTCGCGATCCCGACTGGAGCAGCGCGACTCATTGTCGCAGGACAGCGCTGCTGCACTGCTAGCGCTCGATGGAGCCCTCGTGATCGGAATGCGGCTCGCGCTTAAAGTGGGTGGGGGAGTCCGAGCGGGTGGCGGATGCCGGCTGGACCGTTTGACTGGTCACATCACATGAGGAGCTGGAGGACTTCTCGGACTTATCACTGCCGCCACGGCTACCGCAGTCGATGTCTATGGGATTCAATGTAAAACAGAGGGCGCTGTGTTGGTTATCAAAGCGTTAGGCGCGGGGAGGGGGGGACAAGCGAGAGAGTCGAGAGGCGAAAAGCGGAGCAGGGAGGGATGGATTGGTATTGTTAGCCATGCGTTATGGTCGCCTCTGCCTTTTTTTCTTTCGTTTTCCTTTTTCTTTCTCTTTTTTTTTTTTGCCCCAAAACTTACCTTTGAGCGCCTCGGCGCCTTCGCTGCTGCCACTGCTGCATTTGCCATCAGCAGCGTTGCCTGCCCCACACAGCTCTGCATCGGTGCAGGTGACGCTGTTGCCATTCGCGTTCGAGTTGCCCCCTTTGCTGCCCCCTTCGCCCAGCTGCTGCTGATAGCGGATGCGAATCTTTCGCTCGCGTCTGAAGCGTTTCTGATAGAGCACTGCAAAGTCGGGAAAAATAAATAGGGAAAACCAAAATAATGAGTCATATGTCGAGTATTTCTCTTTTATAAAATTGAAATTTATTTTGTTGCTATTTAATAACTGTTTAATTGCTGTCGTATTTGACATTTTCAGCAATTGCACATTTTAGATTTATTCCAAACTTTTAGAATCATTTCAAATTAATTTCACTCTAATATTTTTTAATATTTTAAAGAAAATAAAATAATCCTATACAATTAGTATTTTATTTTATTTAAAATAAGATAAGTATTAAATTGAAATTTCTTTTGAATAATTCGTAATATGTGCAATAAATTGAAAGTATCCTAAAAGAGAAAGTTTTCTGTAATAAATTATATTACATAGTAATTTTTCTAAAACTATTTTCAAGTCTAACTTGAATTCAATGTTAAAACCATTTTGTTAAAATTTTGATAATTTTGGAAAACTGCGTGAAAATGTTCAAGTTTGCCGAGATGAAAATACTTAATCATATTTAGAAACCATAGAATTATTCACATCATATTCATTTTGTTGATTTGAAATACATTTTACATAGAGAAGAAAGTTTTCGAAAATTCAAGAAATTAGAAAAAATTATATTATATTATTGTAAATTTTGAATAATTATTTATTTGTATTTCCCGCAAAGCTGAAGTTTGACTGTGTGGCAGCGGCCCAGGAATGCCCCAGATATAAATCTGTGAACTCAATCGATTGATCGCTGATCGTTAATCGTTAATCGTTGATCGTTGATCGCTGGCTGTGGCTGTGGCTGTGGCAGCTCAACTGCGCATCCGCCCGTGTGTGTGGGCGCAATTTGAGCAAAAAGAGACTGTGGAGACATAGAAACATAATCGAACGTTGATCGAGTCAGTGGAGCGTGGTGACAGCCGTTTTGAGGGTGTAGCAAATTCATCAAAACGATGCACGTAAATAAATGTTGTATATGTATTTTGTTGCTTTGGGCTGTGCTGATATTGAATTTCACTCATTGGTCATTGGGGAGCGACACGGCGACACAGCGACAGTAGAGCTGCTTGAGGACCGAGTGAGCAATGTTCTTGACGTTGCGCCGATGCACTCACGCTCCCGATGCATTTGGGCCAATTTGTAGCGTGTTGTACAACCTCAAGATGTTTATCGCTTTGCTTTATTATTAGTTGCAATTAGATGTCTGTGTGGCTTTAACATTGTTGCATGCAATTTGTGTGTTTAGACCCCGGCAAACAGCAACAACTGCAATAGCAGCAAATAAAATGGCAATGTGGGACGAGCCCAACAACATTCCAAGTGCCTTCAACATTTATAAATGCAGTTCGCTCTACTCTACTGATTTATATGCAACTCCGAATGCGATTGCTTGCTAGGACCTCGCTCCAGCAAGAAGTGGCAGCAAAAAACGTAACGAAATAAATGGTGAGACTTGCCACAATTACCATTTCGAGTTTACAATTTTTTGAATTGAAATTGGTGCTCCTTGCTGACTTTGAGGTGTTAGCCAAAGCGAAGGCGTTTGCAATTTGAACACGGCCTACAATTTGGGCCAAGTGGATTGTGCAATATCAAACTTATATAACCACTCAAGGTACTGATCGATCGAGTCTTTATCTTCTTTTTTTTTTTTTCTTTAAAATCAAAAGTTATTGATGGCTCTCGTTGAATTTCACAATTTGATGGCATACTTTTCTCCAAGTAGTTGTCGTTGTTGGTAAATCCAAAGCCAAAAAACAAAGCGAGCACAAAAGATATTAATATTATGTTATTCATTCGTTGATATTTGATCCATTTCAAATACAAGCCTGACTAGTTTCAGCAAACGAATCCTATTTACTGAATACCCACCCACAGACATATATATGATATTTAATGGCCATCAGAGTAATTGGCTGAATGGTTTCTTATTTCAAATATAATATGTATGGCAAAGATTTTGCTGTTCACGCTGACACATTGGCAACTCACCCCTAAAGACTTGCCAGAAAGTTTGACAACCCTTTTAGTCTTTCGGAGTCATCATAAACATAATAACAACCAATTAAAAGATCTTTGTGCGTCAAATAAAACTTTTTGTCTGTAACCAAAAGCAACTCAAATTCCACACCCAAAAAGCAGTGAAACACCCTTTCCCTTCCCCCTCACCCGTTTCCCCTCTGTCCACCCACGAACTCAACCAGACATCGACATCATCTAATGTTGTAGCGTCGTCGTTGGAGTTGGAGTTGAAGTTGGAGTTGAAGTTGGAGTTGAAGTTGGAGTTGAAGTTGCTACTTTTTGCCAATCGCTCGAGTGTAACTAAATAATGAAATGATATTAAATTCATTTGAATTGTGATTTCTGTTGAAAAGGTACCCGCTACGGCAAATGAACGGAACGGAACAGAACGGCAGCCTTGGACTGAGAAAGCCCTTTTGAGCCTTGTCGACAGACAACCAGAACGACCACCAAAGCACCAAAAGAGCGACAGAGAGACAGAGAGTGCGAGAGAGTGAGTAAGAGCGAGAGAGAGAGAGAGAGAGAGCGAAAGAGTGAGGCTGCTGTCGATGGACATATCAGGTGTCATTGTCATTTGAGTCAGCTTACATTAAGCGCACACGATTGGAGTCGGCATAGGCACTCAGCCACTCAGCCACTCAGCCAGTCAGCCACTCGGCACTCGGCACTCTTTTAGAGAACTCACTGCGGACGCTGCTCGCTGTCAGCGTTCTGGCTTGTGAAAAGGGATTGCTGCCAAGTCAAAACTCACGCAGCACGGATATGAAACTATAAATAGGCATACAACACTCGTTGCATAAATGCAAATTGACAAATGTACTATGAAATTAAAGCGCGAATGGAGAAATCATCAACAAATAAAAAGGAGGCAACTTTGCATTTCAGATTTATATATATATACAAACATGTTGCAAGCAATCCATAAGTCGTTGTCAACTGGATTGCATTGCTATATCATATAGCAACCATAGAAACTATCATTCCTAGCTCAAAACTGTCAACCTTTGTCAAAATTGAACCGATTTTCATAGTTTGAGCTTTAGATCAATGCTCCATTTAAAGTTAAAAACACGATTTAAATTGGTATTCAAATATTTAAAAATTAAATATATAGATTATATTCAAGCTTGCTCACAGAAACGCAGTCTAAACTTGAGACTCGAACATTTTAGCAACTTATTTTAATTATTTAATTGGTTGAGTAGCTCAGGCGATAATCACTTTGAAGAATAAATATACACTCAATATTAATGCGATTTACAAATTGCTCTGTGCAATCGATTAGAGTCAAAATACAGCTGCGAAATAAATAATAGAAATTTTCTCAAATGTTTATTAATTACACTTGTAGGTTTAAGGAACTTAGGAAAATGGTTTTAGAAGTCAAAGACTTTAAAAAAAAAATGTGAATAATTTAGCGTTTGCAAGAAATGAAGAAAATAAATGGAAAAAATAATAGCACAACCTGTTAAAGTATTAATATTGTTAATAATATATATACTTTATTATTTTACCTATTAATATTATTAATAATATATATACTTTAATAAATAGTATTATCTATAAACGCAAATCTAGGAATCATAACGATTTCTATAAATAATGCGTAAGTGTTGCTATTATTTTTATCGCTACTTTTTGGCACTTTCCCTTCAAATTAAAAAATATATATATATATATATTTATATATTTAAAAGAGCAGTACTACCTTTAGGGGCAATTCGAAGCAATATAATGAAAATGATTATCTTAAGACATTGCAAACGCAATTGTTTGCTTTGTGACCAGCAACAAAATATGTCAAAGTGGCGCTATTCTTTCGCAACTGTTTGTATATATGTATATATATGTTCCAGTTCAACGATTCGTCAAGATATATCTTTGATTATATGTATTTAATGTGCTGGTTACTTTATTTCCAGCTCTCGAACTTACCACGTAATTTGCGTTCATCCACAAGCTGCCTTTCCAGCGCATCTTTGACTTCCCGTTCGCGCAACACATCCATCTTGAGTTCGGCTGTGAAGTACACAGAGAGAAAAAACCAGAGAAAGAGATAGAGAAAGAGAGAGATGAGAGATGAGAGTTAGTTACGGTCACATTGAGCACGACTTGCTTTGCATATCGATGCCAATAAATGTATTTTGTGGCTTGTAAGTTGTTTGTTGCTCACCTTTCTCGTAGCTAATCTGACGCTCCTGTTGCCTGGCATTGTCGGCGGCGACTTTCAGCAGACTTTGGATGTTCCGCAGCAGCGTCTCCGTGGAGCTGGCGGGCACCACGGCATGCCCATCGATGCCGAGCGGACCCAGCGCCAGGCCGCCAGCGAGCGCTGCCGCAGCGGTGCCATCGTTTGCCGCCAAGAGCGCCTCGTTGGGCGTCAGCGCACCGCCGCCGGCCGGTGGTGGACCATTGACGGCGGCAGCGGCACCAGCGGCCGCACCATTGGCAACGGCAGCGGCGGCTGCCAACTGGGAGTAGTTGAGGGCGCGCTGATGCTGCAGTGCAGCGGCCGCCGCCACCTCGGCTGTGGGTGAGCCGTGCTGGCCGACAACAACAACGCCCAGATGATGCGCCGGACCCGGATGCTGATGCGAGGAGGCGGCTGCCGCATGTTGATGCAAGTGTGCAGCGGCGGCAGCAGCAGCGGCGGCAGCGGCCGCTGAACCCGTCGACAGATTATCACGCTCCGTGTCACTCAGATCTGTGGTTGGAAGGCACACACACACACACATTAACACACACAAACACATACACACATAAACAGACAGAGAGTCGTCAGTCGAGTGGCAGTCAGAATTTGTAAACGTTATTTTCTTATCGCAAAACGCAAAGTTTACTCACCCTCATCGTCTTTGGCGAGGCAACGTTCATCGACTTCGGATTGGTTCTCGTCGCTCAGATTCTCCTCCTCGTCGTCGTCCTCGACGCCAATGATGGCGACACCGCCGCCAACACTGCGACTGCCCTCGTCCAAGCTGCGCGAGCCGCGAGGCGATGCTGCCGCCGAGAGGCAATCGCTGCGCTCGCTGCCGGCATCACAATTGCTGCCGCCGTGGTCCGTGTTGCCGCCGGACTTGCTCAGATTCAGCACGGGACTCTGGCGCGTCGGGGAGCCTGCGGGCAACAACAACAACAACAACAAGAACAACATCAACACTTGCCACAAGCACAAGGAAACCATTGCAACCATTTCGAACTTACAATTGCGTGAGCTGAGATCCCTCGGCTTCGAGTCCCGTTCGCTGACAATGCTGCCACATCGATCGATGCCGCCGGCACAGATGGCCTGTTGCCGCTCATCGGTGCGCTCCTCGCGCAAGCGCTCCAAGTGCTTCACAATGTCCTCATAGGCGGCACGGCAATTCTCCCAGATGCCCGACCGAGCCAGTGCATCCATATTGGCTGCCGACATGCCAGCATTCTGCGCCGCCGCCTTCAGCATCTGGCTCTCGGGACGCGCATGGAGACCGTGTGGCGGCATGCCAGGCGACATTAAGGCCGCCGCGCCCGGATGATGGGCATTAATCTGCATAAATGCCATATGGTTAATGGGCGGTGGATTATAGCCATTGGCCAACAGCGGCGACTTCTCCATCCGATTCATATCTGCAACAGGAATAAATGCGACAATGGACATATTAATTTTCGCCTGAAGTCTGAAATATGTGTGTATATATAATCTGAAATAAATATATAATATATAAATCTGAAATATATATATAATTCGCAGTCAAACATAAGAAACAAGTTTATAGAAATTTCGCAGTTAGCAAAAGCGGAAGAGTTCTGAGTAAATTGGAGAATGGAATGCCTGATAAGTTTTTCATTATAAACATTAATATATTATTATGAATTTATATAATCTGAAATATATATAATCTGCAGTTTATATAGTCCACAATCAAACATACGAAATCTGCTACAGTTCTGCAGTTTGACTAAATACAAAAAGAAAGACAAATTCAGCTGTTGATGTTGTTCTTTAATATATAAAATTATTCATTTATTTTGGATACAGACTATTTTCGAGTAATTGGCATACAATTTGTAACCGTTTTTATATTTTATTAAGATTTATTTTACTAAGGCAAAAGTATAAAGCATCAAAAGATTTGATTGAATGCTTAACTTGGCGTTAAAGTTAAACGAAACTAAAATGATGGAGTCAAATGGATAATAATAATTGTATTCAAATAAATGTAATTATTAAATAAAAATAATTATTAATTTGCATTTTATTGAATTAAAAGACTGCAAATCAAATTTATGCAATTCAAAGTATTTTAAATGGCTTTCAACACAAATAACACTTTCGATTTTTATTTCGCGAAATGCTTTGCAGCTCTTTTTGTTCAATTGAATTCAGTGGAACGCCCACCTGTTCACTATGGATATACATATATATATATATATATATATATATATTGCATGTGTATGTGTATACTTATCTAATAATGTCTGCACGCCCAGACTAAACACAACAACTAAAATAAAAACATGATAAATGCCCATATTTAAGGCCACCTTTTGTTTACACACACAGACAGACAGACAGACAGACAAACGGACAGCGTCATTAAAGTGCATAAAATATGAAAATGTTGTATTAAGTTTGAAATGCGTAATGCAATTAAAAGTTTTCAGATTTTAACGCTTTAAGTGCTTAAATACAATCGACTAACACAAAAATGCAGTTGCATTTGTCCTTCGCATCGCAGCCGAATAGTGCAATATCACTCAAAAATCAACGCCCTATAATTCAACGAGTATTTCTCAGCTGCCTTAAAGGGATTGAATGACTTGGCAAATCTTAATATACACACACACACACACACACACACACACACACACACACACACATACATTACATACATACATAAATATCGAGTTCTCAGTGATGAACAGGCGCCGGCGGCGCATAGTTCTAAAGAAATAATAAATAAAAAATAAAAAAAAAATGAGCATGGGATGTTTTTGATATATGTTTCTGATATTGTGCGTCGGGGCTCAGACACATTAATAGAAATGGGCGTGTTCGTGGTTGTCAGACGCATCAGGAAATCATAGAGCCACAATATGTAAAAATCAATAATCGATAATTTTTGTAAGCCTCGCTTTTGTGTGCAACTGTAAGTACTTATAATAATTACAATGCCAAGCCAAACAAAAAAAAAAAAGAAAGAAAGAAACAATTCAAATAGCAGTCATAAGTCGGCAGTCTTGATTTGGTTTGGTTTGGTTTGGTTTGGTTTGTTACTTTTAAATGCGGTTTCCTGTACAAATCACATGTTGGCGAGTCGAAACGTTTTCGATATGATTGCTTTGCCTTGGACAAATGGCCATTTATCTGAACTTGAAGCTGGGAAACTGCGAACTGCGAACTGGGAACTGGGAACTGTGTGAGTGAGCCAAGCTGCGATCTCTGTGAGCTGTGAGCTGTGTGCTGGCAACGTGCTTTACAAGTTGTTATTGTTATTGTTGTTGTACTACAAAACAATTGTGCATTGTGTGCATCTGTATCTGTATCCGTTCGCCAAAGTTATAATCAACTCAGCCACAAATCACAAACATTTCTTTAGCCACTTTCAATTGGCTGCACGAGCATCGAACGATTGAGCAAAGTCAACCAGCAACGTATAAACAGATCTCGATCCGCAACAAAGCCCAGAGCAATTTCAATGAAATCATTTCATTAGGATTTCAAGTGCGTTATTTGGCATTTGCCAATCGAGTTATGCGCCTTGTTATTGGATCAGATCGTGGTTATGGTGGCGCTGACGGCCATAACATTATACTAAATGACATACCAAAACGATCAATGCACTCAAATTGTGCAACAAGGACCACAATACACTGGGCAAAAAGAAGCTATAGAATGGAAATGTGAAAAAATCCTACCTGAATTCCAAAGTGCATTTTTATGTAAATATTTTTGTTTATAGAAATTGATTAGGCTTTGATTGATTTCATGGTTGCCTCAATCGCAACGAGTAGAAGAATTGAATGGAATTTGAATTACTTACCACTAATATGGCCATTCTCGTAGGCATAGTCACCATTGTCCAGGCGATGCTTCTTCAGCTGCGGATGCTGGGTGAGATGCGAGGGCGGCAACGAGAGGCCGACGGGGCCACGTTTGGGCGGTCTACCCGGTCTGGAACTGCGGAATTGCAGAGAGTTACTGTTGGGTTGAAAGCAATGACAATTGGCTTGGTATCAGTATAAAGCAGCTGTAGCACAAATGGGGAAACACACACACACACACACAGAGAGAGAGAGGGGGTTGTGGTGGCATAACTGGGTTAATATTATTTATTTGAGTTCTCTTGAGCTGCACATAATATATAATATTTTTGATTAAAAACTAAATCTTGAGAGTATTATAATTATTTTTAATTGATTATTAGTATTTTATGTTGCTTGATAAATTTATTTCGACTTGAACTTGTTCAAAAGTTATAGAGTTAAGCATTTATGAAGCACCCCGTTGATCTGACCATTAAACCTGCAACCACTTTAATTATCTGCTATAAAAAAGTGTACACAGAAAACAATAAAAAAAAAAATGAAAGAAACTATATTTTCGAGTCAGTTTTGTAACCGGGCAGAGGCAAATGCTACTATTTGGTTTTCAAATATTTAAATAAGCCCAAAGCAAATACTTGACGTACGTAAATGTATACATACATATATTGTAGTTACCAAAAGGCATAAACAAGTTTGCGCAGCAGGCAGCAGCAGCAGTTATGACAAACAACAACTGATGCAGATAAAGATACAAATACAACAACAGCAACAACAAGAACAGAAGAGAAGAACAGAAAAAACTGCGTCTGCCGCAAATACTCAGAAACTAAATGCAAATAGCGACTAAAGGCAGAGACAGCTCCACAAACTCCAACCACGGCAAACAATTAACCAAATTACTCAAATTAAATATAAAAAAAAAAAAAAACAGAAAAAAAAACAGAAAAAAAAACAGAAAACTGGGTTCTTAGTTGGCTGTTGGCTGTTGACTTGTGGCAAACATGAGAACAAATAAACACGGGTAGCAAATGTGGGCGCAGATTGAACAATTTATAATTGTGCGTGGACGCAGTTGTTCCCAGAGCGATACAGTTGCAATCGGCAAGCGATTGCAAATATTTACAGTTATTTCAACAATAAACATCAATATCAATATTTGCATGTAAGACCTGACTCGAGATTTAATTGTGCAGCAACAACACAATGACAACAAACACAGACTTGCCCCGCCGGGTCATGTAAAGAGACCAGTTAATGAGTAATCAAAAGTTTAAATATTATCTAGCGAAAGTGTTTTTTTTTTTTTATATATCTTTTGTTATATCTGTTTTCTTTTGTTTTTGTTTTTGTGTCCTAATCGGACTTGTACAGGTCTGTGACGTGCAAAAAACATGAGAGCGTTTCTACTGTTTGTGTCGGTGTCGTCAGTCAGTGAAGTTAATGAATTTATGAACCAGCAAGTGAAAGGGAAGACTTGAGTCAACAATCATCACCAACGGGCAACCAACAGGCAACCAACCGACCAACCAACAAACAACAGCGACACTCTTCTCGTTAACAGGGCCACCGATAAGGGGGCGCCACACATTGTTGGTGGCAACTTCATTGGAATTGGAATTTCTGTTGGCCAACAACTGTCGCCGTAGATTGAAAACTGCCTACATTTGTCGACTTTCGTCGACTTGCTTGCTTGTTTTGTGAATATATCATTTCTCGGATAAGATTTGTTTGCTTTGGATTATGCAAGGATAAGATAAAATAAATAAAAATCAGATAAAGAAAATTCTTGGTTTAAGATTTAATTTAACTAATATTTAATTACTGTTCAAGCTTGGGATTATTCGTGATTGATTTTGAATTGGACTTCCTGTGGGGCCAACAACATTGAAAACTTCCAACCAATTTGTCATCTCTCGAGTTGGCTTTGTAAATATACTTTCTCGGATAAGATATGTTTGGCTTGTCTTGTTAAGTAGGCCAACAGTTTTGACTAATAACTGTCTTTTGGATTATGCAAGGATAAATCAAATAATAGTCAGATTACTCATAAGACTCATATCAGCATTGTCCAAGTTTGGTTTTATTCGCGATTGGTTTGCGAGCACTTTTTTTGATTATGCACTTGTCGGTGGATTTAACCCAATTCAAATGCAGCCAAATACATATGTAGAGCTAAAACAAACGTTTAGTCAGGTACAAGCCAGAAAGTCAGGCCAAAGCATGAGGCAAACCGGTTCGCAGTAGCCCAACTAGTAGCTACTTACAACTGGCGAGCAATTTGCTCCGAGGGCGTACTACAACTGCCACAACCGAACCAGTTTGCAGCTGTGTTTCAATATAATCAAGGCAGAGCTTTGCACTGAACCAAGTCCTGGCGCTGCAGTCGCAACAAACAGCGCCAAATGTTCCAATCAATTGGCTCAGCTACTATTCGCAAACAGTTCCAATTGCAATTGCAAATGTCATAAAAAGTGCTGGGCGTTGCCAACATTTGTCAATGTGAATATGGGTCTGGATTGCGGCCCAGATATCAGACTATATATGTATATATATATGTGTATGTGTGTATGTGTGTGTGCTGCATTTGTCGCTTTCGCAAATTGGCAAATCAATTAAGTTTATGGCTGCGTTGCCACCTTAATAGTTTGGTTAAATCAATGCTATGCGGAGCACGGCAATTAAATAATGCCAGCCAAATTTCCATATTTCAATTATGCAATGCAAACGCGAGCTTTTAATTGAATCTACAATTTAAATTGATTTTTACAACATTGCATGCCACTTGTCTATTTGCGCCAAACCAAAGTGGTTTGCCTTTGATCCCAAAGACATCAAGCATTTCGCAGAAGAAGCCGGCGCTTGAAGTCGACTCACATTTCTCCAACAACAACAACAGCAGCAGACTCAAAGTCAGTTCACGTCTAGCATTAGAATTAGCATGTCGATATATATATATATATATAGACATATATAGACTTATTCGCAACGGTCGAGCTCAGCTGCGTTGCTTGCCCAACTTTGGCATTCATTGTAAAGCGACATGCAAATGCACAAATGACATGGCATGACAGTCACATATCAGTCACATAAGCACACTGCAAGAAACAAATGCAACTTTTAGTATTCCAATCAAACCAAGAAATCATTGAACGAAATTCTTTCCCGCAAAAATATCCATTGTGAAATAAGTAATTAAGATATTTAATTCTTATTTGAATCAGACTTAAATCAACAACGAACGAACTCTACAATTCACTTCTTTTTTTGTAATCTCTCATAAATAAAATAACAACTTCGAAATAAGTAAATAAATTCTTTAGTTCGTATTTAAAGTGCTCCAACGTGGAATGCAACAAAATTCGGCTTGAATATCTCAATTAGTTTCCTCAATTAAAAACGACAGCGTTTTCGCTCAGTGTAGATATGTAGCTCAACGGACAAAAACAATGGCAAATTGTGGGCTTGTATTGGGTAGCATTTCAAATGACTAGATAAACAGAAATCCAGTTATAGGAGAGACTACTGTTACTGATAACAAGCGGCTGCCGGATAGCAATCATTTCACTGTGCAATGGGTCAGTTAATCAGTTATCAAAGCAGGATAAACAACTGCCAGCAAACTATTTGCAAATACTAAAAACAAACACTAATTGTACATTTCATCTGTCTATATATGTACCTATATATATATATATATATGTATATGGAGTCCAAGTTCCCGTAGTTATTGAAGCTATTCGCTCTTCTTTTTTCTTGCTGTTGACTTCAATTTTCAATTGGCGTGTTAATATCTCATTTAGTTCTCGTCATAAATTACCAGCATGCTACGTGTTTCTCTTACAAACTTCTGCCGAGTCCGCTGCTATACAGATACATATATATATATATATATATATCTCCCTGCATTCACCCCGTTCGAGAAGTCGCCGCGCTCGTGATGATGCTGAGAGAATATTAGTTGCATTTTTATTTTTATTTCTTTTTGTTTTTCTCTTTTATTTCGGTGGCTGTGTAATTATTTATTATAAAAATAAATTGATCTATTGTTGCTTCATTTATATTAAAAACAATGTTGCTTTTGTTTTTCGGTTACACTCAATTAAGTCGCATTTGCAAAATGCAAAATTGCCAACAATAATAACATTAGACTAGAAATCTCACATCTCGCAGCAGACAGCGAACCGATGCAAAAACAAAAATTATGTTTTCGAAATTATGAAAATTGTAATCTTGGTGTAGGCGAAGAATTAATACCCTGGCATATATATATATATATGTATTAATGGACCGATTTTGATAATCATTGATTCGCAACTAATTTTTGGAAAATTAAAGTCGGAGCTTTAGGAAAAAAACATGAATTGCCTGCTAGTTAATTAATCAATTCGAACTCTAAACTGCGATTAGCTGGATTTGAGCACTTAAAAGTGCCCCCAAAAATACTATGCACATAATTGTGTTTGAAAAGCAAAATGTGGCCAATTTCAATTTAAGCCTGAACCTTCAATTTGCATAGCTGTTGCCAAGCATGGCCAATTTTGTGTAAAAGGTGTGCCCGTCAGACCGTTTACAACACGTTGCATCGATCCTATGGCTAATGTGGACCCGCCTCCAAAGCGCTCACTTTGTGGATGCCGCACCACACAAGTCTGCAAGTCTGCAAGCGTCGCTTTGGCCAATGTGGCAGGTAAGGAGACAGCCAACTGTCATTTCAGATCAAATTCAATTTCAATCCGGAGCAGCACCTAATGCATTGCCTAACCAACCAATCGATTGAGCGAACACTGACAAAAACTAACTGACGGCGACTCATCAACTGACTGACTAACTGCCTGACTGAGTGACTGACACAGCTGACACAGCTGTCGGAGTTAAATGTTAAATGTTTATTTTTTTTATCGAATGAAAGAAAAAAAATGTGTGTGAGACAAAAATGCTCGCCAAAAGAGGCAAACAAATATAATAAAAAATATTGCAAAATATAACAAAAACGGATGAGAGCTCAAGAGTATTTTAGAGTGAAAAATAAAGAGAAATTCCAAAAAAAAAATGTTTAAAAAAAAAAAAACAAATTGTTGTCGTTCAAAATTTGCTGTTGTTGCTTTTGTTGTTGTTTTTCTTGTTGTTGTTGTTGTTGTTGTTGTACATCCGATCATAAAAATGTGTTTACTAAACCGTCTGTGGAATTTGATTAGACTGGCTCGCTTTGACCCACATCTTTTCGCATAGCTGGCCAAACGCGTTATCCTTAACCAAAAGCAACAACAAAAAAGAAAAAGAAGTGGAAAAAAAAGCCCATTAACACGCTCTATTTGTTTACGTTCCCAAAAAACTTCCGGCTGTCGTACGCTGGCTCGTCCCATTTCCGCATTAAGTAATTAATTTAATAACAATTTTTTATTTTTTGTTTTTTTTTTTTCGCTCTAAAAACTCTCAAGTGCACACAGAACCGAGTACATCGATTGTAGGATCGATTTCGATTTCGATTTCAACAGATTGCCATAGTTTTTTTTTTATTATACTTGTGTGTTTACCTCTCTGGCGGCTTGATCGATAGGCATCTGCAATTAAAAAGAGAAGAACAAGAGACAAGAGTGAAGTATAAAAAACACATAGGTAAAAAACGTTGTATGTGTGTGTGTGGTTTGTTGTGTGTGTGTGTGTTAAGCTTCGACTAAAACAAAAACAAAAACAGCAACAAAAAACAAAAAAAAAAAACACGATCAGAAAAAAGAAAACGCAATTTTAAAAATTTCAAAATTATGTTTCACTTATGGACGGCACGGCGGGAAAGCGGGTGTGAAAATGCACACGCCCCAACCCCTTCAAATAAAAAATAAGAGACGCAGGCCGAGGCAGGCAGCCACGATAACTACAGTTTATAATTACCCCAGGTCCCAGACCATAAACGCAATGGGGTGCACACACTGAGCTGACCACGTCCTTGCTCTGCCCGGTTCACCCCGCCCCCCTCCCATCCGCCCCACATCCCGTCTTGTTCCACAGAACCAGAGACTATAAAACAACTGACAACTGCCTTTAGCGGTTTTCAACTCGCATTTTTCGCTTTACCCTTTTTTCGGTCAGTTTTGTGTCGACTCGTTCCTCGTTCCTCGTTCTCTCTTTCGTTCTCCGTTCCCCGTAACCCGTAACCCGTTGCTCATTCCCCGTTCCTCATTCCTCATTCCTCGTTGCTCGTTCCTTGTTCCTCGTTCGTTGTGTTTTCAAAAAATTTTTTTGGCTCTGTCAGCGCCCAATTCTCTACTTGTTTCAATTTAACGCAAGTCTTTCAAGCTAATAATAGGTTTAACCGCATTTTTAACTGTTCTTCAATTGGTTGAACGCACTCAGCGTCGAGCCGCACAGCCCTTGAAACTGTTCTACACAGCGCATGTGCACTTTTGGAGCAATGTTTCCATAATTAACTATATGGTTTTCCAACTCGGCATTTCTGTGGCTAGGGCGACTCCCGGGGGCTGCCCGTCTGTCCCCGGGCCCGATGCTAACTGCACTAAAAATGGGTACCACAAGCAAATTGTCCAAATAAATACTCGTATGCTGTCTCTATCATCAAAAATGATTATGGTTTTAGGGTATTTTTTTTGTTTTTTTGTCTTTTACAAATAAAACGTTTATGTCGAAAATAACTATTTTATGGGTGCTTTTACATTTTGGCAAAATATGAATAATCGTGAAAATAACATGATCTAAGAGTCACTATAAGACAGAACAGGAAAAATCGAAAAATATACTAGAGATATTTGTGCTGTTGAAATTTGATTGAACAGCAAGTCAAAATTTGATCAGGTTTGACTTTGGAAGTAAAAGTGGCATGAATAAAAAGTTGATATAGAAAATTAGTATTTTCTAATAATAATATTTCTAATAAATCGACACTTTTCGCATGTTCTACAAATGAATATATTAAGATTTGAGTTGCTCGAATTCAGCATGACTGAAAAAGGGAATTAAGATCTAAGTTGATTGAAATAACGATCGATAAATTCGATCAGATAACTTAAACGATTTAGTGTTGACTTTAGCAGCAACATTAACTAATTGTTCATATATATATTGACCAACAAAATTGAATTAAAATTTGAATTAATTGAAATAGCAAGTCAAAATTTGATTTGAGCTAATTGTTTATATATTTTATAGAATCAAGTGTCTATCAGTGTAATTGCTCTGAAAAGTGTATAGTTTTTTTTGGCAAAGTTCAGGCACAGATCGAGATACTTATTTTTGCTGGCACTACTTGCACATGAGTTCAGACTATATATATTATATATGTATAAATATATATATATATATATATATAGTTTTTTGTGCTGTTGCTGTTATTTTAAATCGAACGGAAATGCTTTGACAAGGCACCGCACGCGTCGAATGTTTTGTGTTGTAAGCCAACAACAAAAACAGCAACAGCAACTGCAACAGCAACAACAACAACAGGGGCAGCAGCAGCAGCAGCAGGGAAACTGTTGGCCAACTATTGTTAGAATCGTTCACAAATTTACGCAATTGTGATGGGCGCTGTTAGCTGAACAATTGACTGCAGCGAAAAGGCCCTCTTTGAAGTTAGAGGGTCAACTGTTTGCAGGTGGTGAAGGGGTTGGGATGGGATGGGATGGGGGAAGGAGGAGGAACTGCAGTTACGTTTGCATTGCGTATTTCCGCCAAATGTCAACAGAGCAAACTTTTGTTGATTAGTTGCCGAAGACGAGTTGGTTGGGGCTCAAAAATCAATCGATATCGTTCTACTGATTTACAAAACTAACTATTTGCATACACTCAAAAAAAAAAAAAGATGCACAAAAACAAACGACAGAAAACTAATCTTACTTTGGATATTGAAGATAAACTGATAAACATAGTTTAGATTGTTTATATTTGCCTGCATTTTAAGAGACTAATTTGAAACCAGAAGTTGACTTTGCTACTTTTCCGCAAAATATATATTCCATAAATAGAAAGTATTTCCGATATTTCATAAGCATAATTCTGTGATGGTTAATCTCCAACCCTAAAGATACTGTTAATATATAAACTCATTTGTAAAATACAAAAGAAGTTAATGATAAAGACGAATTCTTCCGCTTTAAAAATGTTGAATAGGAATTTTGGAAATGCCGAGGAATACATTTTGTTGGCGAGTGTATCAAGTGCGTTTCTTGGACCCTTCTCTAGCTAAAAGTTGAACTCACGCAATTATGCCCCCCCCCACCCCTGCCCCTAACTACACCGATCCTCTGCCGCGCCCCGCAAACGTAAACAGGAAATAAGGAAAATTGAACAAGAATTGCGAGTGGAATTTGCATTTCGTACCTGGCCGTGGTGCAGTCTCTGTAGAGGACATCAAAGTCCTTACAGCTGAGCAGCTTGCAGCGATTGACGCCCGGCTGAATGGCGCCCAATCCACGCAATATCCGCACCTGTTCCACATTGCACACGAGCGGCACAATGTCCAAGCGCTTCAGTTTCGTGTACACCGTGTGCAGGCCACCGACGAGATGCTTGAGGAATAGCTCGAATGCCTGCGGCAGACACAACATCGTCTCGTTGCTGATGATGAAGGCGGCGACCTTCTGGCCCCGATACTCGACCAGCTTGCACTCGTTGGCGCTGGGATCGGAGGTCGAGATCGGCGGCGGCGAGTTATACGAACGTGGCGGCACATGATGATGCGCCGCCGCCATCAGCTCCAGCGGCGACGCATGATGCATCATCTGCAGCGAGTTGAGCAAACCCAGCGAATGCGGCGGCAAACCATGCGGCATCCGTGGCGCCAACCCTGTCGCCAGCGCACCCGTCACATGCGGCGGCGGACTCAGCTGATGGTGTTGCTGCTGCTGCTGTTGCTGCTGCTGTTGTTGCTGCTGCTGCTGCTGTTGCTGCTGGTGTTGCTGTTGCGCCATTTGGGCCATCATCGAGTGATTCAGCGAGCTGACCGGACTGACTGCACTGCCGCCGTGTCGCGTCGGACTGCTGGCCGGCGAGCAGCTGGAGCCGCGTCCATTGCCCGTATGTGAGCTGCGTCCATTTGGCCGATCGTCGGCGGCGCCACGCGAACTGTTGCTGCCGTCGCGTCCGCCATTCTGTTGCTGATGTTGTTGTTGTTGCTGCTGTTGTTGTTGCTGCTGCTGTTGTTGCTGCTGCTGCTGTTGTTGCTGCTGCTGTTGTTGCTGTTGTGCTGCTGCTGCTGCTGCGGCGGCGGCTGCTGCTGCCGCTTGCTGTTGCTGCTGATGATGCATTAGCATCGCTGTCGTATTCATATTGCTGCTGGCCAGAAGCTTGCTATAGTTGCTATGATTATTATTGATTGCGGATATATTGTTGTTATTGTTGTTGTTATTGTTGTTATTATTGTTGTTGTTAAACGACCGTTCATCGGTTGCTTGTTGTTCTTTTTGCAGTTGTTGTTGTTCACTATATTCACTTGTCACGGATTGGCTATTGACATTGACAGAATCCATGCTTCGTCATTGGTTAAAATATATTTTTTGTTGCGCGTCTTCTCCGTTTTTGTATTTTTCTTTTTTTTTTGTTTTTATTTAATGGTATTTGTTAACCTGTGTTTCGAGCTTCCTAAAACCAAAAAAATAACGTATGTTGTACATAATTAATGGGCTTTTAATTTATTTTTAATTATTTATGCGCTTGATTGTCAGCCAAAAAAATAAATAAATAACACATGGCTTCAGCTAAGGAATTCTTCAAACTTTAAAAATTATAAAAAGCTAATGGACAAATGATAATTCTCACTACACGTGTGAAAACGATTGGTCTAAAATCTGATTTCAGATGCCTAATTAAGTTAGCAATTAAGTCATTGGTTAACGGAAATGTTTTCATCTAAACATTCTCAACAATCTTTGAGTTTATTTAAACAATACGAAATCCATCGGACCATCATTTTTTCATATATTTTTCAGTTTCATTTATATTTCCAATTCATATAAACACAAACCTAAGTAAACTAAATAAACATGCTAATAAATATTTTTTAATGCTCGTAACATTTCCGATTTCTTTTAATAAAACTTGTTTTTTTTCTAATTGTCCTATTCTGTGCAAAAATTTACCTTTTCTTATTTAATTATTAACGCGTTATTTATGAAGCAGTATTTATTGAATTTATTATTCGTAATCACACACACTTTTTTTATATTTGTTTTCTTGTTTCTTTGAAAGTTTAATTGAACTTTGGCTAATTGCATTTGCCATCAAACTGAATTCTCGATGCGTTTTCAGGCATTTTCAATCAAATAAAATGCCACTCGCATCATGATCTTTGCACAAATCAGAATGCGAACCGACGACACCGTCTCAGCAAAGCGCCAATTGGCTGAGTGAGAGGACGTAACCGTTACTCGTTACCGTACCGACGGCGTGTCATTGAGCTTTTTGGGGCCCGTCTGCTGCGCACGAGAGGACGACGGCGACAACTGCGACTGCGACTGCGACTGCAAGAAATCAACGAAACGAATTGCATTCGAAAGGGAATCGTCACTCACTCGCACACCCTCCTCCCACACACAAAGACACATTAATTGGTAATGCTCTTGTTACGCGAGAGCGAGAGAAAAAGAGAGAGAGAGAGAGAGCACGCGCAAGCACAGGCACAAGCACACAAGCACACACATACGCTTGCACACAAATCGAATGTTTTTTTTTTTGTTAATACACCCACACCATGAGTCGCCGATGTTCCGTTATATACCGAGGTACATTTTCGTCAACGATGTCGCGAGAGTCGAAAATGGAAATGCGCGCGCAAAAATTTTATTGCATTACCTTCGCTTACGAATGACAAATTCGTAATGAAAGGCGAGCCAAATGTGTTTCGTTTCGTTGCCAGTTTCCAGTGTTCGAGCCGAGTCTCTGCGTCCGCAGCGCCAGCAGTAGTAGCTACAGCCCCATCTACATTACATATACACATGCATACGTATCAATGTAGCTGTTTCTGCGTCCGTGTGTCTCTCTCTGTATATATGTGTGTGTGTTTGTGTGTGTGCAAAACCCGAAACTATATGTATACGATTGTGTTGCCGTTTGAATTGTACACCAATACTATCAAGAAGTGGGAGTGGTATACGATGCTTACCTCTGTTCGTAAGTGCGTGTGTGTGTGTGTGTGTGTCTGTGAGTCGATATGCGCTTGTGTTAGCATCCCCGAAAACACAATGACAAACGTAATAAAATACAAACAAAAACAAACACAAATGAAATGAAACACAGAAGCAGAAAAGACAGAACGAGAACGATGGCTGAGACGGAAGAAAATTAGCAGCAGCACTCATGCACACACACACACGTGCATTAATGCGTGTGTGTGTTGTGTATATACTGACAGAGCTCTCTCACTCATACTTTCGTGGATGGCAACGCCGACGTTGACGCTGCTGTCGCCGCCCTGCACACAATACACAGTACATTCGTTTTATTTATTTTTTCATTTCGTTTGTTGGCTTGGCGTTTTTTGATTGCGACGATTTCATTTCATTTGCGTTTCAATTTCATTTCGTTTCAGGCAGCAGGGCGCACTCTTCGCTCTCGCTTATTCTTGTTTTGGCTGCGAGCAGCGCTCTCGCTTCCACATCGGGCACATACTACAATCGTGCACACAGACAGAGCAGGTGGCTTGCAACCAATAAACATGAGTGAGCGTGAGCAGCTCATTTACATATTTGCATTGTGTGTGTGACTGTGTCTGTGTGTGTATGGCGTTTGAGAGTGAGCGTTACCCAGTAGCGCGCACTCACTCACTCCAATGGCCGATGTCGCTTATATAAACAAATGACAATTGTTTTGCATTTCTGTTCGTTGGCTGCTTTTTTTTCTTTCTTCTCTTTATGTCAAAGTAAATTAAAATAAATGCACTGCATTTACAAAAAAAAAAAAAGAAAACAAAACTTCGTGTTTGCACCCGATGCCAAACTTAGAGTTCGAGTTCGAGTTCGACTCTGACGTTTGCGCAGCTGCTTAGCGAGCACCTCTTTTGCTTTATTTTTATATTAGTATTTTGTATTTTTTATTGGAAAAGCATTTTAATTTCAATTAAAAAGTAAATGACAAAGTTTTTTCATATCCCCCCACCCCATGCCCCCGCCTCCGATAACCTCCTGCCCTTTCCATCTATCAACGTACGGCAGCAGTTCTCCTTCACCCGATCCTTATTAAACTGAACTTTTGGGCGTGCAAGCGAGACAGCTGCTGCTCCTGCTCGGCCTGATGGCCATCTCACATCTTCACTGCTGCTTCTTCTTCTTTTTTTTATGCTATTTGTGGGTTTGTCAACCGTTTTCCGTTTTCGTTTCTCATTCGTTTCACTTTTTCCATTTCATCTTCGTCGTCACATTTATATTTCTTGCAATTTTTTGCTTTGATTCTGAGCAGTTCGGCAACTGTTTTTTTCGTCATCCATCCCGTTCGCACTCGCTGACAGTTTTAAACTTGAAGTGCTGTGTGTGTGTAAGTGAGTGAGTGCGAACCGAGAGAGGTGTAGGAGTTTGGGAGGGGGTGATGGGGGGAGGAGGCTGCCTAGGAGTACGAATGTCAGACTTTGGGGCTGGCCCTGGGCGTTTATACTTATAATAAAATACGAAATACTTCTCGTTGTCGCACCTTTTGGCATCTACACATACAAACAAACATACAGACATACATATATTTTTATGTACATATGAACGAATGAATTTGTGTACATATGTATGCATTTATACATACGTATGTATGTATGTACATATGTATTTATGTATGTTCTATGTGCATGCTGGGCGTTAATACGGCGGGTTCTCTTTTCTCTTTTTTCTCTATTATTTGTTCTCAGTGGCTGCTGTTGCTGCTGCTGCGGCTGCTGCTGCTGATGGCGATTCTTTCTGTTCTGTTCTGTGTTTGTGTATCTTATTAAATTTCAGTTGGCACAACCAATCGGATATCGTTCTCTTCTCATTGCTTGCCTTGTTTGTCGCATTTTTTTCTTCTTTCATATTTGGGTACACATACATATGTATTTATGTATTTATATATATATATATATATATATATTTATATATATATATATGTATATGTATATGTAGCTAAATGTGTTCACGTTCTTATACATTGTATGTGCATATGCCTTTATACGGATGCTGTATTAAACATATATGTATATATTTATATATATAGGTATATATGTATGTACATAGCTAAAGATATGCTTGTACATATAAATATTTAATAATATTTAGTCAAAACTAGCTGAATTCCAAGCTTTTTCAATTTAAAAAATCGATTAATCACAAAACTATTCAATTTTCACACAACTTCAATAACTATTCATCGACTCTGAGGTTCTTTTCGGAATTTAATTAAATTTAAAACGAAAGAGTTCTTAAAATCAGCAATAATAATACTCAACAAATAATACTCAATAAATAATACGCGTCTGTAAAATCCTATAACGGATCATCTTTTGTCAACTTTCTGTTTCCGATTAAATTAAATACTTAATTCAGTTGCATTCTTTAAACATGACCTGGTAATTCATCAACACATTAATAACTTGTTATCTTAAAAGAAGTTGTTAAATTGTTATTTTTAATATGTAGCTTCTTAAATTAATTCGTATATCATAAAAAATTAGAACTAAGTCCGTTTGAATCAAGAATTTTAGTTATTGAATAAATAAACCATTTATTAACTTTATTGGTTTAAGCACAACAAGAAAGAACGGCATTTCTGGGCATGCCGAACATTAAATACCCTGGTATATTTAGGTAACTTCTTAATGGGAGTATAAAGTATTGTCTGAAGTTAAAAATGATTTCCCAAAACGTAAGTCTTTATTACATCCGAATGTAATGATTTTGGCTCGGATATCTTAGTAAATAAAAAAGTTTTTTATACAACAAAATCAACAGATAGTTTCACAAAATAAATATAAACGTAATAGTAAAAATGCTTTATAAAACTGATGTTCTAAGATTCATAAGGATTGCTGTGATTGCGCAGAGAAACTGATAGATGGATAAGCTGAAATGACTATTCAAACTCGGCTATTCATGCTGATCTAGAGAATATATACATACATATTCCTTCTGAGATCACAAAGAACTACCTCAGTACGTAAACACCTCACAAAAATTATATTATCTAAGCTTAACAATTGCAGAGCCGGATTTAAGCCAGGAATAAAGTACTTTCAATTCCCCTTGTGTAACTAATACATAAAAATAAATAAATAAAAAATAAGTAATACAAACTTAAACAATAAAAATGTCAAGTCAATCTTCCATAATTTAATACATTTGAAAATTGTCTGTGAAATACTTTTCTGGTTTAAAATTTGCGCCAGAAAGACTGACAGCCAAAAGCAGGCTGCTATGTAACGATCTGTTTTTCAAATGAATATAAATCAATATGGTAACCCTAAGAAATCAGCTGCAAATCTGATGTCAGTTTGTTTTGATTTAGTTAGTAGAGTGACCGCTCACATTATAGAAAACAGTTCATTTTTTTAATTTTGTTAATCTGATTTTATTTCCCATATAAATATTTGTCAAGCTGCGTGTTTGCTTACAAAAAATTGATCTCAATATCAAAATCAAATCGAACAAAAGTTGCATTGTGTTATACAGCAATAATATTACCGCTAAGCCGAGTTTCAAAATACTGTTGCATTGTATAAATGTGAAAATACGTAAATAAACCAGCGGCCGTATTCTTTTGACATTTGATACATTTGAAAAACAAAAACCGTTTGGTGTTGAAGCTTTGCGCTAGAGCGTCTTACGATAAAATCACCACTGAAGCTATCGTTGTTATCGATACTTGGTCGATACCAGCACTAATTCTTTCGTTCATTTCATAAGCACGCTGACGCTGCCTGTCGGGTCTAAATTTTAGGATTAATCTCATAAATTGTTGTTATGCTGCACTAGCAACATTTATTGGCTCGTGCACTGTGAAACAGACGACTCGGCAATATCAAATATCGCATTTTCTGTGGCTGCATATCGACCGGAGCAACAAGGGAACTCAATTTTCTCAGCGTGTGCAAATCGGAGGGGCCAACAAAAACAATACATACGAAATTGTTGCAAACAAAGGCAAAGAACGCAACGAAAAGGAAGGAAAAGAAAAGAAGAGAATAGAATATAAAGAAAAAAAACAGGCCACAATTTGATTATTCCGTGTTTGTTTGCTGCGAATGGACGACGTCATTGAGATTAGCGATAGCGAGCGCGAGGAAAGCTTGTCAACATCTGACATGGAAGTGGAACTGCCCGAGGAAGTCGTCGACGGTGAGCAGATTGTGCCAAAGGACGCGGCAACGTAAGTAAACCTAACAGGACACTTGTTCTCCGTTCCGTCGCCCATTCCATTTGTTCTATATTTGTTTTGTTTAACTATTTAATTAATTGGCAATTAATTAATATTCAATTTAGATTGTCAGCATTTGCACAGTTTTGTGCAAGGCCGTCCAGCTGGAAACCAGTTTCTCTTCTCGTGCTCCCATTTGGAGCACCACAAACCTAAAGAGAAACTGGCAACGCCAACGCAGGCGTCCAGCGTTGTTATAATTGGTTCCCTTTCGCCCCTCTCCCGTCCACCATCAGCACCACGGCCAGCAACCCAATTCAATTTGTTTCTTTCTAGAAACAAGTTTTTCTTTTTGCTTAGATTCAAGTGCGCTGAGCTTACGTTAATTACGAAAAAAAAAAACGATGAACTCTGTTGCCAAGGATTTTCTCTTTCTTTAAGAATATATAGAAAAATTAATCAATTTAATGACTGATTTTATTAACATTCGAACTGCAAACGAATATTCGAGAATACACTCAAGAATACACACATATTTCACAACTCGCAAGTGTTTGTCTAATGAAAATAGAAATCAATTCATATCTTTTTGTTGTTTGTTTGTTTTTTGTTTACAAACAATTAGGTGCTCTATATAAACAGTAAACAGCAAATTCACTGCAAGGTGTTGTTCAATGGCAAAGATTAGCAAACCAGAATTATTGACAACTTTTTGCTTATGCAATAGCAGCTGAAAAGGAGTTAAAAACATCAAAAAGTTAAGCTAAAAGTGAGTCAGGAAATGAATTTCTTAATTTTACTCCTTTGCGTGCCACGCCTCGCTGACATTTCCAAATAAATAGAATAAAACCCGCACAAGTTGAACAAATTGTTTGTTTTATTTATTGCGTGTTTTTTTTCCCCGTTTTCTTCCGTTACTCATGCAACCAACAAATGATATTTTTTATTTTTTGTGTCTAGCTGGAGGAGTATCATTTGCGGGGGGAACCCGTTTAACTGTTGAAAATCTTTGCTGTCTGCGATGACTCATGAGTCATCTTTTAGCTGGTAGCCTAACCAGTTAGCTAAGCGTCAAGCCAAATTGGGATGCCACACTTCATTGTATATATGTATTTAGCTAGTTTTATGTAGTAAACTCAAACAAAAGACAGTTTCTCTCTCTGCGATAATATCTTAGTTGCAGCTGCAATGTCTTAATTGAATTGAATTATTGATTTGAAATAAGCGAGAATTTATTGTATGCCACATGTGGCGAAATACTTCCGCTACACATATAAGCTAAGCGTGTAGAACTGATCACCGTTAAGCAAAACAAATTTCCATGTAATTTTCGTTGTTGTTGACCTCAAAAAGTAGTTTAACCCGCACAAAGCCGGGCAAATTTATTTACCATCGAATGTTGTGCTTAAATTCATGGCCAGCAGTGTGTTTCTGCACGCTGCTTGGCTCTCTTCACTAGCATTGAAAACGCTGAGTTTTTTGAACTTGTCGCAGCATGTGTAACACACTCAAGGAAAAATAACCAATGACAACAAATATTTGTATGAAATTTAGATTAGCTCACATCTTATCGTCTTATGCTACTATATATATATTTATGTATATTTAAACTTTCTCTTTTGTTCAAGTTTTATTTGCAAAGTGGCTAAAGCTTAGGTCAAAGTCTTTTTGGGTAATGATCGCTTGTGTTTCACTAAATTCCCAAATGTTCCCAATTAGTGCGCTCTTCGCTATTACAATACACACACACGCACACACATACATCACATACAGACAGCACACACACATACAACACACACATATTGTTTCGATAGCTCTCTCGTTTTTTCGTTGGCTTTTCAATGCATATTTATGTCTGCATTTGCAGTGCGTTTCTGTCATCGATGTAGTTCTCATCGTCGTTCTTTCGTCGGATCGTTGCCGTAGCTAATCACAACCCAAATACATATATACATATACATTATATATATATCTATATCTATATATATGTGTATATATATATAAATATTGGCAAACTAACAATTGTGTTTACTGGCTTTTTCTAGTTAAGCCCACGCCTGCAGATAATACGGCTGATAACTCGTTGTTGTTGTTGTTGTTTTTATTGCTACTGTTGAATACTTGTCGTTATTTGTAGCTTTGAATTAAATGTCGAATAGTAAAGGCAAAATTATAGTTTTAAACACTTGAACAATAAACCCCAATAATAGCTCACAACAAGAAAGTGGTTCAAACAGCTGTGGCAAGCAACGCAAAGACCGAATCAAAAGCAAAAAAAGAATCAAAGCAAACAATCAATCTTTAAAACTAAAAAAAAGAAGCGAGCATCGAGCAGAATTTCGCAGAAAGTGGAAAATGTTTTAGTAAGTTGCGTTACTCAATGTGTACATATATTCACATGCATGCATGTAAATATATACACATATCAACCGACTAAAATAAAACCGCACAAAGTTCTCGGTACTTCGCTGAGGTCGTCGAGTATATATAATTATTTGCATATATATATATATATATATATATCGGACCACGTGTAAATGTGTATAAAGAATTTTTGGCTAATTTTTTGTTGCTCTTAAAAAATTGCAGCATTGAATTATATAAAACTAAATAGTATTTGTTACAGATAAAGTGAAATCTTTTAGGCTAAACCCGAAACTTTGGATGTAGTCTGATCTTTATCTATAAACAGATAAAAACTCAAATTTCTCTTTAGCTCAAATTTTGAATTTGGATGACACAGCTGCATTATGTATATATATATATATATATCAATTTATATATATTTTTGCATTGTTGAATTTTTGGGTGTGTCTTTTATTAATGCAGCATAAAAAGTACATTAAACATGGCATGTGGACACATCTGAACATGTTTATATAGCCAAATTTAAAAAAAGAATTGAGCACATTTGCAAATGATTGATAGATACACATATATATATATATATACAGCAATATGTGTAGATTTTAGTAAATATATATATATAGCAGCAATAACTATGCTGCTCAATTTCTTGACATTTTTATGTAATTCAATTCGTTAATTGCTAAAAATATTAATTGATTAATTTTGTTAATTGTTGTCTGTGGCATTTGCAGCATTGCTGAAGAGAAAAAGAAACTGGGCAACGACCAATACAAGGCACAAAACTATCAGAATGCACTCAAACTGTACTCGGATGCGATCTCGCTGTGCCCCGATTCGGCGGCCTACTACGGCAACCGTGCCGCCTGCTACATGATGCTGCTCAACTATAACAACGCTCTCATGGACGCCCGCAACGCCATCCGACTTGATCCCAACTTTGAGAAGGCCTATGTGCGTGTGGCCAAGTGCTGCCTGGCCCTGGGCGACATCATTGGCACGGAGCAGGCGGTCAAAACGGTTGCCGAACTGGATCCGCAGAGCAAGGCGCTGAGCGGCGAGGAGCAGGCTGTGCAAAAGCTGCGACAGCTGGAGACGACCATACAGAGCAACTACGGATCGCAGTCATATCGCAATGTCGTCTACTATTTGGATAGTGCGCTCAAGCTTGCACCTGCCTGCCTGCGGTAAGTTTTTGACTCACCAAAAAACAAACAATGCGAATAATGAATGAATGAATAACAACAATTTGCTTCCGCTCTGCTCTCATTCTGATAACAGATATCGTCTGCTGAAGGCCGAGTGTTTGGCCTATTTGGGGCGATGTGATGAGGCATTGGATATTGCCGTTAGCGTCATGAAATTGGACAGCACCTCGGCAGATGCGATCTATGTGCGTGGCCTGTGTCTGTTCTACACGGACAATCTGGAGAAGGGCATACTGCATTTTGAGCGGGCTCTGCAACTGGATCCCGATCATCAGAAGTCGAAGGAGATGCGCAGCAAGTGCAAGCTGCTCAAGGAGATGAAGGAGAACGGCAATATGCTGTTCAAATCGGGACGATATCGCGAGGCGCACGTCATCTACACGGATGCCCTGAAAATTGACGAGCACAACAAGGACATCAACTCGAAGCTGCTCTACAATCGCGCCCTGGTCAACACACGCATTGGCTCGCTGCGCGAGGCTGTCGCCGACTGCACACGCGTGCTGGAGCTGAAAGCACAGTATCTGAAGGCGTTGCTGTTGCGCGCCCGCTGCCACAACGATCTGGAGAAGTTCGAGGAGTCGGTGGCCGACTATGAGACGGCGCTGCAGTTGGAGAAGACGCCGGAGATAAAGCGATTGCTGCGCGACGCAAAGTTTGCGCTGAAGAAGTCAAAGCGTAAGGATTACTACAAGATTTTGGGCGTTTCGCGAAATGCCACCGAGGATGAGGTGAAGAAGGCGTATCGCAAGAAGGCAATGGTCCATCATCCAGATAGGCACACAAGCAGCAGTGCCGAGGTGCGCAAGGACGAGGAGCTCAAGTTCAAAGAGGTGGGCGAGGCCTATGCCATCCTGTCGGATGCGCAAAAGAAATCCCGATACGACAACGGACACGACATTGAAGACCAAATGCAAGGTGCTTAGTCCTTTCAATTATACTATCTATATATATATATAAATATATATGCTTTAGATTCTAATTGAATGCTTTTCTTTCCCATTTTGCACAGCCGATTTCGATCCGAATCAAATGTTTCGTTCGTTCTTCCAATTCAGCGGCGGACGCAACTCTTCCTTCAACTTTGAGTACTGAACAACCACAAAAGATGATCCACATCCTGATTAGCTACATCGCCACGTACTTGCGGCAGGCAACTGATGCACAAATTAAAGTCTTTGCATTTTACACAACTACTTTATTTGTTTTTTTTTTTTTGTTTTCTGTCCTAACACAAAATTCTTCAGCGGTTTTTTTTGTATTTCAATTTTGTTTGGCGTTTAGCTTTAAAAAAAAAAAAAAAGAAAAGAGAAACTGATTTAAAGATAACAAATTGTGTAAAATACTTAAATTCTTGGTAACGTTTCGAAGCCTAGTCTATCGAATGGGTTGTTCAAAAATTTGAATTTGATCCCATCATTAATGATGCCGCAGCCTTTTGTGTAACCAATTAAATTTGTTTTAAGCAGACTGGATAAGTTTTATGTTTAAGTTGCAAAATAATGTCTTAGGCAGTTCAAAATAGATACAAAAAAAAATCAAAACAAAAGTTGCAATTGTGTTATATTGAAATATACAGCATTATATGGAAATATATAGTTAAAGTCAATTGTAAAAGTTGTTTCTTCTGCACATTTGGTGGGCATGGTCAATTTGACTACATTTTATTATTGTTTTCCAAATGAAACTCACAATTAAGTTTCTACTAATGGCAATTAAACAGAGTTTTTGTTAGCAACATCTTCATCAAATTTCGATTTCTAATTTAATTTATACTTTACCTTTTCAATTTGCTATCTGCAACTTTAGCATTCCATAGTATTTTTCTTAAAGATTGCAGAACCAGAACCAATAAAAAACCAATCCAAGTTACTAATTTGAAGCAGCGCCATTTCGGAAGACCCCCTTTTGGAACATTGAGAAGACAATTGTAAATTTCTGATTTCGTCTATATTTGCACCAATAAAACACTTAATAAGTTTAAAAAAGACTTTGACATTTGTCTGTGTGTGTGTGTGTGTGTATGTAGTGTGTGTGTGTGTTTGTATGTGTGTGTGTATGTGCAAAACAGTTGACAAACTTACATAAAACGGGATGTTTGAAAAATGTTCACTTTTTTATGTACTCGCCCAAATGTCAACTAAAAAAAAATAATTTAAATTCCTTTTTTTTAGCTAGCCTTTTTGTAGTTTTTTTTTTTATAATATTTACCATCTTTTTCTCTCATTTACATGACTAATTTGCCCATTTTCTGTTTGTATTTATAAATTAATTTAATGTTTTTCATATCAGTTTTTTTGTTTTGTTTTGTTTTGTTTTGCTTTGCATATCTTAAACTACTTAAACATTATGCAAACATTATTATGACCTAAAAACATGCACGCAAAAAATTTACAATAATTAAATTACAATATTTATTTATAATAGTGTATTTTGTGTATTTTTTTTTTGTTGTTGTTGTTTTTGTTTTGTTGGTTTTGGTTTTTTAATATTTTATTTAACGAACTAGTGACGACGTCATGCATAGCTTTAGTTATACATTCATATTCATACATTCACACAATTTATACATTTTATTTTTATTTTATTTGCTTCTTTTTTATGTTTTTCACGTTTTTTGTTTTTTGTTTTCTTTATTTTATTTACTTTTTACATACGTTTCTTGTATAGGTTGGTATCAGTTGCTGTATTGATTGGTGTTGGTAAGTTAACGACCAGACTTAAGTGACTACAAAAACATTTTTGTTTCAAAATAAGGTACAATGATATATAGCTTTACATAAATATATAAAAACGAGTAAGAGTGTATATAGTCGAGATTGGCCGACTAGCACATATCCTGTACCCAGTGTTGCTGTACCAAGTAACTAACTTAAATATCTATATCTATATATATATATATATATATATATATATGTATATAAAAACACAGACATTCACAAATATACAGAGAATACTCCATAGAATAATATACTTTAGAAAAGTGTTTTCTTTTTCTTTTTCCTTAGATACCAAAAATAAAGGCTAAACCTGTACACATTTAATTGAATTAATCGACAATCGATATTAATCGACAATCGATATTAATCGACTCTTTACAGACAGATGGATAAATTAATTGTATTATACATTTTAATTGGGTACAGGATATATGTAAAAAAACATTGATATATTTATATATATATTTAGGTGTTTATATACAAAAGTGCAATGATTTAACCCCTGGAACCCTTTACACGGCGAGCTTATGGATCTACCAAATTCAGCACTTTCCCATCAAGGGATTCTTTTTATTTATAGTTTTCTTTTTGTTTTTCTTTTTTTGTTTGTTTGTCTTTTTGCTAACGTGGACTTTAATTAAATAGTTGAACTTCTTATTAGCTGTGCCCACAAGCCGCGTTTTTTGTTATTCTTTTGAGCCTAGTCAATATGGCCGGATGTGTGTGTGTGTTAATAATGGGCCCCACCCACCCCCCTCGAAAACCCCACCCACTCCCCTCTAATCCTCTAACCCAACATGGCAAATGCTTTTCCTGCAAGTAGAGTAGCTTTTCTATGTATATATGTATGTATGTATGTATGTATGTATGTATATTTCTTGTAGGTGGTATACATTAGTATCTATCTAGATACATTTATGTATTTTTGTAAGTAATACTGAGATTCTGTCAGTTAGTTGTGGTGCTATTGTTGTTGAATGAACATTTTTTCTCTCACAAAATTAGTAACTGTTTCGGCAAGGACACTTGCTGCCTTGACATCCTTGTAGTTGTTGCTTGTCTCATGTCGCATGTCGCATGTTGCTTGTTGCATGCTCTTCATTCTAAGTAACGCTGCCCCCAAATGTGCTTTGTACCCTGTTCGAACTAAAAGTAAATTGTACTGTTTTTCTCCGTTTTCTGTTTTCCGCGATACCCTTGCAGAGAACAGTTTAATTTAATTTAGTTTAATTTAATTGCATTTCATTTTTTAAGATGTCAAATGAAATTCTGCTTTTTTTAAGAATTAATTCTCATTTACAGCTGACTTCTGCAAGGATATTTCAACTTTAAGTTTTGCTTTGCTTTGTTCTGTTTTTTTTTTTTTAGTTTTCGTGTGGCTAGTTTAGAGTTGGAATTACGTTTACAGTTTTGTTTTTATTTGCCATGTTGCAGCAAGCCGACTCCCAGTCCCCAACTGCAGTCCCAACTGCAGTCCCTTCGCTGTTGCGGATACCCTTACCCCAATATATATTTAAATCTAAGCCTAGACTACGCGTCGTCCACTCCGCGAGAGCGTCAGCCAGTGTCACTTGGGCTGGATGCAGGCGGTTCGCTCCAGTTCGTTGAGCTGGCCAAAGTAGAGCACCTCGCCGATCAGCTTCTCGGCAATGATGCGCTGCGTCCGATCCATTGTGCGCAGCTTCATCGACACATTCGATCCGATGAAGTCGCAATCGTCCCGACTGAGACTCTCCGCGTAGAGTGCGGCTGCTGCCGCCGCCGCTGAGCTGGCATCTTGGGCGGAGGCGCTGCTCTTGATGTGGCCGGGACTGGGTGCCGATTCGGTGGCCTCATCGTTATCGACATCGCCATCCGCATCGGACATGCTCTCCCTGGAGCTGAGCAATGAGTTCATGAGCATGTGGCCCGCCGCGCTCGAGGCTGCCGTCAATTTGCGCATATTTAGTGGCATGGAGGCGGCGGCTGCTGCTGCTGCTGCGGCTGCCAATTTGGCGCTGCTGCTGCGCGGTGGCAGTACGAAGGCGCCAACAAAATTCGCCTGCGCCTTGGCCTGGGCGACGCGCAGATCCTGCGCCATATCCGTATGCAGGCGACTCTCCTCGCCGGCCGAACTGTAGGAACGATGCGACTCCGGCGGCGGCGGCGGCGGTGCTGCATTAAAGTATTCGACCAGCTCCTGCTTAATGTCCAGCTCATCCGGATGATGATGTTGCTGCTGCTGCTGCTGCTGCTGCTGCTGTTGATGCGGATGCTGATGTTGATGCTGATGCGGATGATGATGCTGGCCATGGTGCAGCTGGAGCTGCTCGTGCGCATGCCGCGGCGTCGTTGCACGTGCCGCCGCCGGACTCGATTGCAGCAGATGATTCTTATGCGCCTCGTGCATATTCGTGTTGGGTATGGGACTGGAGCCGGTCTCGCTCAGCGCCACGCCCACAGCAGCTGTGGGCTCACTGCTCATCGCATCGACCATCGGCTCGTGTGGATTACTGATGCCGCCGCCTTCCAGGCCACCGCTGCAGGGATTCGCATTGGCATTGGCGGAGTGCGGCGAGCGTCGTTCCACTTTGGCTGCCAGCTGGCCGAGTGCTGCTGCCGTCGCCTCGTCCCTCATATTGTTGTTGTCCTCGTTGTCCGACGTGTCGATCGTCTTGTGCGGACTGGGCTGGAAATCGCTGCTGCTGCTGCCACCGCCACCGATGCAAGTGTAGGCTGTGCTGCTCACGCCACCAGCGTACGACATTGGCAGTGAGACGCGCAACTGTTGTTGTTGCTGCTGCTGCTGCTGCTGCTGTTGTTGGTGTTGTTGCTGTTGTTGCTGCTGGGGATTGGGTAGTGCGCCGCCTCCATCGCCTAACGCTCGAATGTTGGGCGGCGAGAATTGACCCGATGTGTTCCAGCTGTCCAGCTGCGTTTGACTACTCGCTATCAGCAGGGGTATGTTGAGGCCCATCTGCAAGACAAGACAGGACAAGACAAGATGGGTTAACAAACATTAGTCGAAATTCTGTTTCTTCTCTGATTGATTTGTCAGCGATATTCCAAATATAGTCGTTGCCCTCCTGCTGCTATCAGGCCCAGCCTAGTCTTGAATGAATGACTGAATGAATGGAATAAAAGATCAGCTGCCAAGTCATAAAATTCACAGCATGATCGAGCAGTTTTATACACTGCGCCTCCGATCCCACATAAGGCATATTTATTCCTATCAAGATATATAAGATCTAGCTCTGAAAGTGAGTTAAGCTTATTATTTATAACAATTTACACATTTTATAGCAAATATAATAGTTAAAATTGTGGCACGTTTATTTATAGTTATTATATTTGTTATAGTTAAGCTTATTTATTATATTTGTTATAATGCAGTTGCTTATCCTTTTCATATTATAATTATTATTATTATTTTTATCAGATCTATTATGTTCTCCTCTGAAGCAATAACTCTTCCATTAACCCTTATTCTTGCACAAGTGGATGCATCTGTGTTGAGTTGAGGATTTCTATATCTTCAGTTTACAGTTTAGTTTGGAGATTACTCAGTCTAAACAGTCCAACTATTCTAGGCCAACTGTTGTACGACTTTGCAGCCTAATCAAGGCAACAGTTTTCGAGTATTTACTACAAAAATAGGCAGAAATTCCATATTTAAAAAAAAAGATTATCTTTGAATGAAATTAAGTAAAAATACAACTAATTTTGAGTCAGTTAAGCACAGAAAAAAAGAAGAAGACTAAGCAAGCATAATCAAGAAATAAACATTAGCAGAATTCTTATCTGCTGCGCATCCCGCTTAAATCCAAATCAAAACAGACAAAGCTAACAGCTTTAGTCTTAACCAATCACACACACACAGACACACACACACACAGCACACAGAGCACACATTCAAGAATGTGGCAAGGTGTTGGAAATGTGCAAAATCATATTTGATGAGCATGTTTGTTTCGTACAGTTTTTGTTGCTGCTGCTGCTGCTTCTGCGCCAACAGCAGTTATGATTAGGCGCTGATTGTTGTTGTTGTTGCTGCTGCTGCTGCTGTGATTGTAATTCATAGTCTCAAAATGGCACTTGTTACAGCAATGATTGTTGTATTTGTTGAATATAATATTAACACTTCTTTATGTTGCTATCGAACGACGCGTCGACGACGACAGCGCAACTCGCATTGTCGAAAAAATTCTAGCGGCGTAGTAAATGTTTTTTTTGCTTTTTTTTTTTAAAGCAGCAGAACAGAGAGAGCAAGAGAGCGAGAGAGAGAGAGAGAGAGCGGCGCCAGCAGCAACACAGAGAGCGATGCAATTTGTTGTTGCTATTGCATATTTATGTTAGTATGCGTGCAAGAGAGAGAGACAGAGGGGGAGTGAGAGACAGTAATGAAGAGAGCATATCGGTGAGCGACACTTAACGGTTCAAAGATTGTATTTTTAATTATACACTGTTACCGCACAGCAATAGTGTTATAACATTAAATACAAATTTTTTTTTTAAATTGGTAAATTTGAATTTTTAACATCGTCAAACATTTCTTTGATTTGTTTTGAATGCAAAATCTACAATTTGTGTGGTTTTTTTGCTTAAATAATAAACTTTAATACTTGTATATATTGTAGGGATTACATGCAAAGTTTTTTTTTGCAACACTCGATCACTTTAATCTGGTTGTGAGCAGAGTATTGCACAGTCGATCATGCCAGAGCACAATATTCTGACTTGTTTTCATTCGGGCAGTCACGAAAACATCTACAACTCATTACGAACGGGAAATATGAAAAGCTATCCAGCAGCAGCAGCAGCAGTAGCAGCAGGTTCATTAATATTAACAACCTACCCCACGTTGATGATGGTGGGGAAATACGTACGACAAATATGCTAATGTGATCATCGATGATCATTCTCTCGCTCTCGCTCTTGATCTCTCTCCCTCTTTCTCTTCTCTTGCTGATTCGTCGGGTCTTTCTGCTACTGGCGCCTAGAACTTTCTACGATTCACAAATACAACTGTCGAGGGCTATTTGCTGTTGTTGTTGCTGTTATTGTTGTTGTTGATTTTGTCGTTTGCTTTTTTCTTCTTGCCTTTGCTGTTATTTTTATTGCTGCAGCTGTTTGTGTTGTTGTTTAAGAGTATTTGGAGACAATGTATGTGTGTGCGTTTGAGTGTGTGCGTATGCGTGTCTGACTTGTTTGCGTGCCCGCAGCCCAAACAAAAGTTAGCTCTCTCTTTCTCTCTACCTCTCTCGCACTCTCATTCTGTACTTTGTTGAGCATATGTGCTTGTATATATGTGTGTGTACATTTGTACTCTTGCTGATTGTGTATGTGTGTGTGTGCGTGTGCAACTGAAAAATGTAAACAAACTGATTATCATCCAATCCAATGAATAAATAACACACACTCTACAACAACAACAACTACGATATAAACCACGTCAACTATTCCTTTTAGCACTCCGTACAGACCCCCTCTACCCAACCAACCCAGACCCCTCCCCACTCCCCACTCCCACCCCCTTCTCTATTTCACTCTTTTTTTTTGTCAGCATGAGTGTCGCTGCTCACGCAAATGTTTATGAAGTACGATACGATATTTTTGTACTCACACACACACTCATACACACAGACTCAACTGAAACACTAACATTAATGAAACTCCATAAAACCGCAGCTTGTGCAGCGTAAATGTGAATGAGCATCGTCGTCGCCTTTGTGTGTGTGTGTGTGTCTGTGTGTAATCATGCATTCCCTTTCCCCTACACATCCTAAAGCAATGAGTATTTTTAAAGGGGATTTACACACACACACAGCTAGAGGGAGGTAGCTGTAAAATTAACAGCGAAACATTGGAAAAGTTAGTTGACAATAAAAAGAGTTGCCAACTAAGCGACGTAAAAATTGTTTATTGCCATATCGTACTGGATATAGTTATAAACTATAAACATAACTTTAATATTGCCATTGCCTGCTGTCTGGCATATTGCAATTAAGCTCGAATCGAACCCGGATCAGCGATTCTCAGTTGCCTGAATGAACGGGTAGCTCGACTTAGTAGAGGGGATACTACCAAAAGTTACTTTAAAATATAAAAACAATAATATTTGTATAAAAATATATTCCACGATTTGTGGGTGATTATGATTTTGTACTATGTTGATGATATCCTTAAGAGATCAACACCAAAGTAATTCTTCCATTTAAATTTCTGCTTCAATAAATTTTTTAAAATCATTTAACATGAATAATGGTATAATTTGAAGCAAACGTTTTTAGAAAAATATCAAATTAAAGCATTAAAAAAAAATGCTCATTCAATTTAAGGGGATTTACCGAACTTTCTACTATTTCCCTGCTATTTTTAACCAATTGCTTTATGTTCCTCAACACATCTCTTTTGTACCATTTCTGCTTGCACGTGTATATATGTGAGTATGGATATGGATATGTGTGTGTGTGTGTGTGTGCATCGGCGAACATGTCGTTACGTCCTTCAGCCATTTAAAAAGACACCCCCCCAAATTGTTGCACCTTCGCACTCACACCACAATAACCCAAATTCTTGCAAAACTTTCACAATAACAAGCCACTCCCTTTGTGTACCATGGATGCCCATTAAAATTGGGTGAATGGGTATATGATAAATATGTAGAAATGGATGCAACAAGCCAAATGATTCCAAAAGATGCATATTCCGCGTATCTTTCTCGATAACTCTTAATGTTTTGCTTCAGATTATGTCTTTAACCTATAGAAAGCTAGCTGTTCCTATGCCTTTTAGGGCACGGAGTTTAGTGAAAGTAAAACATTTGAAATGATAGCGAAAAAAATAAAGAACTGTAACATTTACTATGATTCAGATTGAAATAGTATGAAAACATATTTTCGAGTTTCGTAAAATGCATAACAATTGTTACGGGGTATGTTGTAGTCGAGGCAGCTCAACCGGGAGCACCTTGGCCCCAGCACCCTTCAAGTCGATTTCCAGCCAGGCTGGCAACGCTGCGCGCACAGCTAAACAACTTTGCAATGAATGAGTAAACAAAAACAAACGCTGACGTCGCAGTTGCCATCGCGGTCGCGGTCTCTGTCTCCGTCGCAGCTGCAGTTGCAGTCGCAGTCAGCGACTGCTTTACTGCTGTTGTCGGTTGCATTGCTTGCTTTTGGTTTCTGCTGCTGCTGCTGCCGCTGCTACTTTGACTATTGCTGCATATTTGCCTTGCACTTTTCAGACCTCGCCTCGCCTTACCACCTCACCTCGCCGCAGGGGACTAAAAGCAGGCATTTTAAAAAGCGCATGCGAGAGAAAACAACAACAACAACGATGAAAATTACAGACGCATCGCAGCAACAAAAACAACAACAACAGTTGCTGCTGACTGCTCCAAGCTACAAGGACAATAGGAAGCAGGCGTGCATTTTATAAACACAAACAAACTGTAAAATGTTGGGTGGCTTTGGGGTGGGGGTGGTGGGGGGTGTGTTGGTGTACTCAACGCGTGTGGCGGGCATCGCTGCCAACGTCGCTGCTTTGGGCGCCAGCTACGCCAACATATTATTATTGTTGTTGTTGTTCTTGTTGCTGTTGCTGTTATTCGGTGTCTTGGAGAAAATGCCGCAACAAAACAGTTGAGGAAAAACCATACATACATACATATTTACGCATATATGCTTGTACATATGTTTATATATATTTAACGAGGGGCGGCATTTGGTGGGTGGGTTGGTTGCGTGGGCAGCTGCTGCTGCTGCAGTAATAATGGCGGAAAAACAAAAGCACGGCACTCACCAACTGCGGAGGTAACGGTAAATAAGTGCAGGTAAGCAAGCAAGGTGCGAAATCTTTTTGCAAAGTGCACCCAAAAGAAGAACAGCATTTTCCAGTTGTGTTCCGGCTAATAAATGAAAAATTCTACGAAAAAAAAAATTTTAGGCAACACAATAAACAAAAATATCAGGTCGACTTGCGGGAAAACAAAAAAAAAAAAAACAGGTGCCACGCCCGCTCAGTTAAACGCCCAAGTTTGTTGTATTAACCGAATAAAATTGCATTCATTTTGTAGAAACAACAGCAAAACAGTAAATGAAAACAGCAGTAACTATAACAATACTGCTGCTTGGCATTTTGTTTTGATAACTCTGGCAAACAGAAGCAGCAGCAGCAACAGCAGCAGGAACAACAACAATAACAACAGCAGAAACAACAATAACAAGAGCAGTGGCAACAGTAGCACAGAACGAATGAAAACCACAGGCCCAAGTCAAAACAAGTGTTGACTTCCTAATTGCTCGACTAGGATATATCCTGTGTTAAATACCACACACATGATATGTAGATATACATATAGATAGTTTAAGTTGCATTTTTTGTAACATGACAAAATTCCATGACTGGATATCTTTTTGTAAATACAAATTTAAATAACAAGCACATGCTATGTAGATATTGTTTCAGTATATTTTTTTTTTAATTATTCCATAACTCTTCATAACTCGATAACTCTATGTAATTAATTGTGTAAATAAGTGCATACCTAATAAGATATATCCTACAGGGTATAAAAAAAGTACACAAGGAAAACGAACAAACGAATCACAATCGCAACACACACACTAACGCACATGTAAATACATACACACATATATACGTGCGAAGTGTGGGGAAGGCGGAGCAAGAGAGGCCACTAGGCAACCACAAAACAAAACATTACAAAAACAACAATAACAACAACAACGGCAACGCTGGCGCAAGTGCTACGCGCATTTCGCCGTGCAAAACAAACATTTCATCACAGACAAAAACAGAGCATGTGAGCGACAACGGCGACGAAATGTCAGCAGAGAACCCGCCTCGCTTGCCCACCCACACCCGCTCCCACAACACGAAAGCTTGCTTGCCTGGCGCGACTAAGCAAATACATATAAACCGCACATACTCACACACAACCTACATATTTAAATACACATGTATGTGTTGTCTGCGTGTGTGTCTATGTGCACAGATTCTCGCGTAACTGAGGGCAATACCTCACGCACACAACGCCAAGTTCCTTAGAAAAATTTATGCGTAAAATTTTAATTCTGTTTTGATCGTCAATAACAAAATACATATGTACATGGGCAAACATACACACACACACACCTACGAATCAGACAGAGCGAGAGAGAGAGAGAAGCAAATGTGATTCTCTCTCGGTGTCGGCAGAAAAAATAGCAAGTCACTTGCGCACATGGCGTTCCGTTTGTCTCTGTGTTGTTGGCGTATTCAGCTTAAAACACAGTTAACTTTGCGCTTTTGATTGAAATTAACACCAGAAAGGCAAAAACTACACAGAATATATTAATCCGAATTTTGCATTACTTTTGAAGCGCTTTGAATGCGCTTCTTTCTGACTGTATTTTGACAGTATTTTTGTAAACAAAAAACCTGCTGCTTCTGAATTAAATATAAGCATTGAAATTTATTTAACAATCAATTTTCGATTCGTTGTGTGCAAAAGAAAACAACAAATGAGCTGGTTAAACAGCATTTGTATTCAATTTATGCATTATTAAAGTGTGAATCTGTTCAAGGATTTTCAATTTAATCAATTGCAATTGAAAACAACTTGATAACCCATCAGAGCAGCTGCCTTGTAGATTTTGTTGTCATGGCAAAAATAGCACCTTGGTCAGAGAGGTGTTAAAGGGCTGTTTGGCTAGTCAATGGTCGCCGACGCTTTTTGGCTGTTTGTCACTCACTCTCTCACTCACTCAGACAGTCACTCAGTCAGTCACTCAGACAGTCACTCAGTCAGTCACTTGTTTTGTTGTGTTTGTGTGAAATGCTTACGCATTCGGTTATTTTTTGCCCCGCTTACTCACCGCTCCAAAATATTTCAGCTCTTTGGTTTTGATGCGTCTGTGCTGCGATGCGGGCGTTGCTGCTCCAATTGTTGTTGTTGTTGTCGTTGTTGACGCTGCTGCTGTCGCACACCCAATGGCAACGCCGGTCGCACCGCCATTTGCTGCCGCCGCCGCCGCAATAGTGCTGCTCTCGTATGCCGCCGCTGCAACGGCTGCAGCAGCCGCCAGTCCATTGAGGCCGTTGTGGGTTGTGCTGCCCGACGAGGAGGCGGATGCGGATGAGGAGGTGGCGAGTGCGGCAACTGTGGCACTGCCGGGCAGTCCGCTCAGACTGCCACCGCCGGCTTCCATAAAGTCGAATCGCTTGAAGGCATACCACTTGGACGGATTCGGCTGGATGCCCTGATATATTTTCACAAACATCTTGTGCTTCTCGCGCCTGTACTGTGTGAGCAGGACATTCATCTTGCGCTCCACCTCGGCCTTGCTGCAGCCAAAGCGATCCGCTATCTCTGACCACGCCCGAAAGCGGCACAACTTGTCCTTGTACTTGGGATCGGCACGATTCCACAGCTCTGTGTGGCAGCGATACTGTTCGATTAGCTCTAGCGCATCGTCGTTGGTCCATTCCATGATTTTAGTTGAGCTATCTCCGCCGTCACTGCTGCTACCGCCGCCAGACCCGATGGCCAGGCCAATAGCCGAGTGGCTAGTGTAGCTCGGCAATGGTATAATGTGTGCCTGGTCCCGATGCTGATGCTGTTGGTAATGATGATGCTGATGATGAAAATGAGGCGAGTTTTGGACGGTTGCAGCTGCTCCGGCTACAAAGCTCTCTGGATTGAAGTTCATTTGCTGTTCCAAGCAAAACTCTCCCTCTCCCTCTCTCTCTCTCTCTTTCTGTCTGTCTGCCTCTTTTTCACTCTGTTAACTTGGTGGGTTGTGTAGCGCTGAGCTTTTGTTTGGCAGTCACTCGCTTTTAATTAGCTTTTTGAGTTGTACTCCTTTTGTTGCTTTGTTCCTTGCTTCCTTTTTGTTTTGGTTTTTGTTTTCTTTTTGTTTGTGTTCGCGAAATGCACTCAAATTAACATTTGATGTTCTGATTTTCGGTCATTTATTCACATTCCGACACTGTAATCGAGCGAAATAAGTCGAATTTAGTATTTTGTTTGTTTAAACTTATAGATAAATCACATTTTTGGGTTTCCAAATATAGTCAAGAGGTGTTAAGTGTTTCTTGCACGCTTTCATTCAGCAAAGACATGTCGATCAACACCGAGCCAAAATAGGTGACTTCTTTTCTGATCCTGAATAAGATTCCAATAAGCGTTTTTGCAATTTTTAGTGCATTACATTTTGCATTTGTTTTGTTTTGTTTTTTGTTTTTTAGCACACGTCAATGTTTGGAATTATGAATAAATACATATTAATGTACGATATGTAAATTAAGTGAAATACATCAGTAGCACAATCGGCGCAATGCACACACAAATACATATTTTGTGTAATTGTGAATTTAACTTAACGGAAAAATTGCGACGCTGCGTTTTTCTTTGGCATGAATTAGCAACATTTGTCGTACGACTTTTCGAAACAGGCGCTAAGAAATTCTCCTCAGTGAATACAAATACGCGTGTGCAAATGTCACAATTCATAGCACAAATAGCAACAACAGCAAGAGCAACAACTACAACAACAACTACATCGATAACAGTCTAGTTATTCACAATAGACGGAAGCTATTTCACATAAAACACACACGCACACACATGCACACAGGCGGGCACACACATACACACACACACACACACGGACACTGAGTGAGAGCAGGGACACGTGCGTTTTCATTCGCACACATTGCGCGGCTGCCTATGCGGCATCTCGTTTTGACATCAATCTTTGTCGCCCGATTTGCTTCCTGGTAAGTTGTTCTTCTTAACACATTCACACACACACACACGTGTATATATGTATATATATATTTAACTTTTGCACACATTTCGTTTCATTTCACTTAATAAATGATGTCGTTAGTATATGTATTATTTATTATTGCCTTTGTTTAGACAATTTGCGCAGAATGTAAATGCTGCTGCGCAAACAGCTGGATGAATCATAACAGTAAACGAATGCACAAGTACACACATACACTCACACGCACACACACACACATGCACATAAGATTCGCACAAAGAATGAGAACTCAAACTCAGTGCACATCCCGATCTTTTTTTTTGAGTTTGCCGTCTTTTTGAAAAACAAAATGTTTTTTATTTTTATTTTTTTTGGTTTTTTTTTAGTTCATGTTTAATTGTTAGCGTTCACTTTGTAGACGCGACGCATTTTTTGTTGCTATTTTTAGCTGTCGATTTTTAATGGCATTACTTTTGGCACTATTCTCTGTTTAACAAATAAGCTTGTTCACAATTCTGTAGGATTTTTCCTTTTTGAATATTATATTATTATTTGATGGGTTTTGGCATATGTGCGGCCTTCATAGATTTTAAAGTAGCACAGTTTTGAGGGATTGACTTGGCTAAGTTTGGGTTTTTCTGCATACGCTGTTGTTATTGTTGTTGTTTCTTTTGATTGTGTTTACAGCATTGGGGCTTTTCCACAACATTGTTTGCGTGTAATCAATCGGCATTTTTTTTGCGTGATTCAAAAATTGGGTTTTTTTTATGCTTCCAGAACGGTTTTACGGAGCGAAACTAGTTATTTTATTTATTTTTCAAAATGTTCATTAATGCTATGCATTTATTTTGATTTTATGTTTAAGATTTGCTTCTTGTTTTTCTGAATTTTGTTTTTGTGTTTCACTTTATTTTGATTTTTGCGTTTTGTTTTTCTGACTTTTGTTCAGTTCTAAACAAAACAACAATTTAATTTGCGATGATAACTTATTACGCACAATAAGTAATGAACATTCCGTATTTTTTTTCACATCCAATGAGTATTCCAACGTATTAATCCTAAAAAGTTCGTTAACAATTTGAAACAGTTCATATTAATCGTTTTTGTCATGTGGAAAACACCAACATGAAACAACAACGTTTATGACAATTTGCATAAAAATTCACAAGCAAACACACATTTTTTACCCGCCTTCCACTTCTGTCATTTTCGAAAATAAAAAAAGCACTCATAGAGAGGCAAACAAATAATAAAAAAAAAAAAAAACACACACAACGCAAAAAGTAAACAACATAAAAATCGGATCAAAAACTTAAAAATACATTTCAAGGCGCGTAAAAAAGCAAACAGCCACACACACACACATGCACGCACACACACACGCACACACGTGTAGGTAGAGGCAAGTAAGTGAAATAATATTGAAATTATTCTATAACCTATATATTTTTTTAGACTGATGCGTACTTTTCACTTAACACATTTAAATGCACAATTTGTGGTTGTACTTTGGCATTTCAGTTTCGAAACTGTAACAAAGCCGTTTCTCCTTGTACATATTAGTTTTTCCGTTATTTGTTCAGCAAACAACACACACAATAACAATAACAATAATAACAACAACAACAGGAGTGGCAGCAGCAGCAGCAGGCAGAGGGCTGCTGTGTTTATCGCATCTCGCCTCCCTCGCACTTGCTCACTTGCTTGCTGACTGGCGAGAAGCACCGAAGAGCGATGTTACCGTTAGCGCGACTTTCTTCTGCGCGCCCAAAAAAACTCGTACTCTTTCGGATACACACAACCGTTCGCGAACAGCGACTGCTAACGTCTGAATCTGAACTGTGCGTTGCTTTTTCCCGACAAACACTGACAAACTTATCGAAATCGATTTGTAACGAACCTACAACTGCGACAGAGACGGAGACGGAGACTGAGACTGAGACTGCGACGCGTCGCTGGCCGGGCTGCGTATTGAAATGAAATTTCTCGGTGGACGTTTGAATGAAACGAGCGCAACGTACGCCACACATATATACACACACACACACATACATACATATAAAATACAATACACATAAGCACAGAGAACGAACAGACAGCGCTATCACTGCGCTGCTGACGTCTGCTGCGGCAGAGCAGCCACGTTCGGTAAACAGTTGTTTCGTGGAAAAACAAGCCGAACATCATAATGAAGTTGCTGTTGTGAAATTGTACGGTGCTTTGTCATGCTTAAAAAACAACAGCAACAACAGCGGACGATCTGAGTACGCGCCAAAACACAAAAACGAGGGCAGCCACAATTGTTTTTGGATTAATTCGACTTCTGTCATTATATCTGTAAATGTCTATGTATTTGTATACATAACTGTATTTTCATTTTTTAAATCAATTTCTAAAATTATTAGCTTGTTAACTATGACATATATTACTTACAAATATACATGTTTATATGTTTCTATTGTGTATATTGTGGTAATGAATGCTTGACAAGTTGTGAAGCACACGGGGCAGCCCTCGCACAAACTCTTCTTGGCACCAACACATGCGCAGCGAGTCAAACAAACAAATAGAATGCGAAGCAGAAATGGCAAAAAATTAAACAAACAAGTAGACAGGAGCGGTTCAGGTTTGAATCCAGACGATAGGGCAGCGGGTGGCGGCTGTCGCGAGGCTGTCGAGTTGAACGAACGAGGGCAGAAAAATAACGCTACAAAAAAGGTGCGCGCCAATATCGAAAAATTGTTCTACTACGTCGTAGTAAAATTTCGAAAGGTTAATAGAATTTCGCCTCAATCTGCCATTGCTTAGTTATTTGTTTTTGTTTAGTTGTGTTTGCTCGTTAGCAGAGCGATAGGAAGGGAAGTGGGCAAAAGGAGAGGCAGAGGGAGATGGCAGTTGGATGTGTGACTGCCAGTGCCAGGCAGGCAGGCAGGTGCCGCGCTCTACGTTCGCTATCGCCCCATTCAGCAGCTTTCTCACTCGCCACAACGCGCTGCTTTGCTTGCTTGCTTGCTTGTTTGTTTGTTTTTCGTGCCGTGTTTTATTGTTGCTGCTGTTGTTGTTGTTGTTGCTGTCTCTGTTGTTGTTGCTGTTGCTTGGTGCGTAGTTTTTACGTTCGTCATCGTTGGTTTGGTATTTCCGTCTTCTGCTAAGGCTGACGACGCTGATATATATACATATATATATATAGATGCATGTGTGTGTGTGTCTGTATGTATTTGTCTGTATGTATATTTGTCTGTTCAAATGTTAATATATAAATAAGTACAATACAATTATATTTATTTACAAATAGCAGATATATGCATATATTTTATGTATGTTTATGTACAGCATATTGCATGCTGTCTGAATTAATATTAAATTATATACAATCCAATTCTCTCGAGCAACATTTTGAATCATTAAACAATTTAATTCTTTAATATTTACTCAATTTCTTGTTGGCATAAAAATAATATAGAATTCTGCACTTAACCGCTTTCGATGAACGAAATAAGATGTCAGCTACTGTATTTGTGTCGTAAATACACACACACAGACACACATACAAACATACGCATACTATTCGCTGGTTCTCCTTGAATGTCTCTTATAGTATTTTGCAGTTGTTGCTGTTGCTGCTGTTCTACAAACAACATGCATTTGTATGTATGCACATGTGTACATACAGTAATAATTTAAATTGTTATTGCTTACGTTTCAGTCAGCAGCGGCAGCAGCAGCAGCGGCGGTTTTGTTTTTGTAGCTGACCGTCGCCGCTGGTGGCAAAGTGCATTGCGTTTTCACTCTTTGCGTGGGAGGCGTTGGAGCAGTTGTTGTTGTTGTTCTTGTTCTTGTTATTCTTTTTGTTGCTCATTCTCTCGTGCGCAAGCTCTCACGTGCGGCTGTCCAAGCGACTGAACGACAAAACATCATTGCTCTCTCTCTCTCTCTTTCTCTCGGTTGTATTTTTCTTATTTGCTCTTATTAGAATTTCGTTATTACGCATAACTAACTGTACAAGGGACGAGGTTGATGTGATTTTTATAATTTCTCGGCAAATGATTCATTTTTTATTTTTAATTATTCCAAAAAAATATTTGCATTTGCGTTTTACTGGAAATTGGTTTACCAGTAATTTTAAAAATTTTAAGCACTTTTTAATTAATTAGTATTTCCAAGAATTATTTGATTTGGTAAAACGTAGTTTTAACAAAACGTAAATTCGACCCACTGTGGCATTCAAGCCATGTAAAATGCTAATTAGTACGAATTCTCAAAGAAGCTTGCGCGTTTTCAAATAAGTTTCAGTTCAAGTGTGGGTGGTGGTCACTAGGCTGAATCATGTTTGACAGGGACGAAACAGTCTCTGCCGGTTGCCGACGCGGCAAACAAACACTTGTTTGCACAGGAGCGCCAATGTGGCGAGTGACCGACTGAGAGAGAGAGAGGAGAGAGCGGAGAGCGCACACGCCATTGCCGTGCAATCAAACACATGTATGTACACACATACATATATATTTATGAGAACATTTGCAACTAGGAAGCGTTGTCAACGGTAGTGAGACGCGAGCAGTGAGGAGCGAGCAGCGCAGTCGCTGCTTGTTTACTAAGTAGGTGCGTGGGCGCGGGACAGAGAGAGAGAGAGAGAGAGGTAGGCAAAGGCGTGTAGAAATTAAGTCGTGTGGGGGTGGCGGCAAAGAGACCTGACCCGAGCAACAGCCAAGTCAGGCCAAACAGACGTATGCCGACGTCGACGCCGACGCCAGCTGTGATGTTGACGACGCGTCACGACGTTAGCGTCACTGAAGGTCATTATGCCGACGTTGCCGTCGCTGCTTCTTTTGAGCATTTTGCGCTGTTTGTTTTTTATTGTTGGACTTCGGCTATGGAATTGAGTAAACATCAGTGGCAGCGACGGTGACGCAGGCGGCAACGGCGACAGCGACGCTGACAGCGATGGCGATGGCGACAGCAACAACAACAAAAGCAACTCAGGCATTCCAAGTAAACAAAGTTGTTTTTTTTTTTGAGCCAGCCCCTGGCAGAGGCAATGCAAGAAAGTTATGCAGTGGAATGGGTAGGTGTTGGTGTGAGGCAGAGAGACAGAGAGTTAGGGCAAGAGAGAGACCGAGAGAGAGAGAGAAAGAGAGAGGGACAGCGAGCGAGCGAGAGAGACAGAGAGAGAGAGAGAGCAAGCAGACTGACGAAAGCAGGGCTAATGAAGATGAGCCTGATGTGTTGTTTCGTTGTTATTGTTGTTTCGTTGTTGCCGCTGGTCGCTTTTGTTGCTGAGCTACAAAAATATGCAAAAACGACAACAACAATAACGGAGAGAAATATGCAAGGCAGCGGAATACGCAAATAGAAGCAATGAACTTAATTATTTGCTGCTGTTGTCGCAAAGCTTAGCGAAAGGGAAGGTGAGCGAAATAAATACAAAATATATATATATATATATATATATATATATATATATATACATATGTATGTATGTATGTACTTACATATATTCGTGTACAATAAATATATATTTATAAGTTGTATGTATTTTACACATTTATAAATTGATATCTCAAAATAGCCACATAAAATAGGAGATTCATTTAAATTGTCATTTAACTAACTATTTTTAAAGATATTTTAACTAAGCCTGTTTCAAATATGAATATGCTCTTAAATCTCTTATCAATATAATATTATTTGTAAACATTTATTTTGGTTTTAATACAGTTCTTAATAATATATATATATATATATATATATATGTTTCTTCTTCTTATTTTTGCTATTATTTCTCGGGCTTTTATAACAATAATAATAATATTTATTATTAATACATCATTAAAACATATATATTATTAATTAAGTTTTGCAAGGTTTAACTATATTTTATTTATAGTTTATCTTATGTTTAAAATATTTTTCTGCCTATAAATGGTTATTTTTGAGTTCCAGAAAAGTAGCAATTCTCTATTCCAGATAGTTCCAGGAAACCCTTCACACAGATTTTGCTTTTGCCTACTCAAATCCAAAGAGAATCATGTTCTATTTATTACATCTTATACGATATTAAGGATATTTAAATATCCTGTCCAAAAAGTATAAATTGGCATCCTCAACAATCCCAAACAACTTCATTATACCACTTTTAACCACTAAACATGGACTTGGAAGACACCAAACTGTGAAAATGGAAAAGGTTGCAGCTTTTGCTATAGCTTCATGGCCTCTCCAAGTCCAAGACCTTCGGCTACATACATATTTGTTTTTCACGGGAAAGCACAGCGCAAATTGCAAGAATTGTAAGAACAATTGAAGGCACGCCGAAAGCGGAAGTCAACAAAAGTCGCATTTTCTTTGCTGGCTTTTTATACTCTTTCAGCGAGTAGTGTGCAACACGGATTGTGCAACATATTTCCTTAACACACACACATGAAACTGCCCCAAGTCGAATGCTCTATTTATGTTTAATATTATTTAGCGAAATCTTCGCGCAATTCTCGCTTTGTAAAAGTATTTTGCATTTTTTAAAATGTTGTTTATTCTATTTATATTTTTGCACTAAAAAATCGATTTCGAGTGTTTAATTTAGCAGCCAAACATCAAGTTCGATAGTTCGAATTAGTATTGTATATATTTATTATTAAAAATGGCATCCATAATTGGCGAGTTCGACTGTGGCTCCCATTGATTTTTGAGGACTTTAAATATCATACTTTTCTTCAAGAATCGATTTTTGATTTTTATAACAATTATTGTAATAAATTTAAAATTTTGAATTTTTGAATCACAGAAACCCATTCTCAATACAACAAAGATAAGACGAGTGAACAAATCAATTAAGTTAACTTGTTAATATTATCTTAATATACATATATATTAAGATGTTAAAAAGATAGTACTGTAATTAAAAAAATTTTAATAATGACAAATTTGTAAAAAGTTTTGAAGCACTGAAGTGTGTCTATATGAATGAAGATATACTTTAGATAGTTAATCAATAAGTTTTTGAATCTTGCTGGCAATAATGATATTTAAAAATTGATACGTTGAATCTTTTTCTCTTCCCTGATATAGCTCTAAAAGTCATAAGCAGCAGTCCAAAAGTGATTCTCTATTCATTTTTTTTTTATACATTGATTTGGCTTCAGAGACTGCTTATGTAATGTCATTCTAAAGATTCTTGATGGAGTTTAGATCTGGCGGATATACTTGGCACTCCTTGACGAGAAGCGAATAGTCCTTCAGCTACTTGAGAGCCTTTTTGCCGTTGTAGACTCATAATAAAGCCATTTCACACTACAATTAACAATATTTCAGCGTAAGAATATTCATTCCTGACTATTTTTATCAAATCAATCGAAATCATTACATAAAAGAAAAAAAACCGTGAATATTTTGAAATTATTCTAAAATAAAAATCACGTTGAAGACGGAAAAGTTGTATAGTATATAAATAAAAATAATAGAATAATCGAAAAATAATAGAAATAAAATAAAAACCCTTCTTTTTCGAAAGAGCTCATTTCTGAAATATATAAAATAGTAATTAAAATGAGATCTTTTGACATTTGTATATGTTTTTATAATAGTTTCTTAATAATAGAATAATAATATAATAAGAGAAAGTATTTCTAAAAGCAATAAATGAACATATTTATTTTTAGAAAGAGATCCTTTCTGAAATTTATAAAATAGTAATTAAAAATGGATCTTTAGAGATTTGTATATGTTTTTATAATAAGTTTTTAATAATAATATAAAAGAATAATGATAGAAGTAATTTCTTAAAGCTAAAAAGATTATTTCTGAAATTTATAAAATAGTAATTAAATTTGGACCTTTCGACTGCTATATTTTTTTACACATTTTTTTAGAGTTCCTCTGAGTTGATGATAGTACTCTTTATATGTAGTGCTATGGATATGTTCTCCAAGAATAAAAAGGGTATCTCAGCTTCGGTGTGTTGTTCTTTGCTTGCTGCAATTTGCGTTTACTTATTGACATTGGTATTGTTGTTGTTTGTCTGAGTGTCTGTCTGTCTGTCTGTCTGTTCGTCTGTCTGTCTGTTCGTTTGTCTGTCTGTTCGTTTGTCTGTCTGTCTGTGTAGTTGTGCGCAACCTTGCGCCTGTTTGTATGCAACGCTTTTAACAATTGTTGATGAACTTGCGCATCATCAATTCACGGAGCCAACTGTACAAAACAATGTGCAACGTAATTATGATAAAACGTTACTCGAATGTTGCATTGCTGTTTGTTTGCTTTGTTGCACACAGTGCATTTAGCTAGAACTGATTGTAGTATTGTTATTACTATTATTATAATTATTATTATTTACTTTGTTGCTTATTATTATATTCAAGTTGAGCTGCTGTCTATGTTGACATTGATTTGACGAAAATACGCTTGTCGCATTTATTTTGTTTTATTTACTATCTGTTGTTTTGTCTGTTTGTATCTATGTGTGTGTGTGTGTGTGTGTTTTGTTGAACCTCCTCTTGCAAATTTCACATTCGTTTGCTTCACTTTTCTGGTTGGTTGTTTTTGTTTCTTATTTTTTGTGCGCGCTCAGCGAAAATGTTGTGCCGCAAAATTGTTTTTGTTATTGTTGTTTTCGTTTACGTTTTCGTTTTCGTTTGCGTTTGTGTTTTTCTTTTGTTGCTTCCATTATCGCTGTAATTTTTTGGAAAAATACAGCTGTTAACAATTGCATTGACATATAACCCAGGCAGAGAAAATGCCAACGCAGCTCTGCCATTTAAAATTAATTAATTAAGCATTTTCTGCCCAACAATAACACGTGCACTTCGAGTGGGTGGCTTGCTTGATTTTTCGATTTCTGATTTCTGATTTTTAACCTTACTCGTCTCTTTCATATTTGATTTATTTTATTTTATTTCTCGTTATATGCTCGACAACCAATGCAAGCCAGGGTTGCTGGTAAGCGTGCCTTGAATTGTTCTTCTTGTTGCGACTGTTGTTGAACACACACACACACACAAACACACACACACACACTTATATATTTATGTAAGCCAACTAGACTAACTAGACAAGTAGCCAGTCTAAATAGAAGCTCAGCTTCGTCTAGTTAAGGCCATTTGGCAGCTCTTCTTGGAAGTTGTCAAGGAGCTAAGCAAATTACACAAGCATAAAAAAAAGTTATTTTCTTACGTAGAATTTTATACATTTAATGTTAAAGCGAAGGTTGACTCGCAGAACCATAATTTGTTTATACTTTTAACACTTTTCTATTGAGATAAATGCAAAAATATATCGAAATTTGTTGCGTGGTAAAAAACTTAAGATTTAACTTGGCCTCAACTTGCTTTTACATACATAAATAGATATGTACATATTTTTGCATATTTTTACATCATTACATAATAATAATTACAAATTGTTCTGTATTTAAAAAAAAACTGTTATAAACCTGCCGACAAGGATTACTCTCCTTATTATTCGAAAAGTATACTTCCAAGACTAAAGTTTGTCTATTTGAAAAATCTGAGTTTTTTTTTCGTAATTCCCTTTAACATTTTTCTAAAATTTAGCATCTCATCTTTATTATTATTATTATTCTTACATTAAGCTTTTTACTGACTCCATATTTTTATAAAACACTCATTATAATCTTTCAGAAATCTAAAAAAAAAATCTAAAATTTTATATGAAAACATTGATATATAATCAAAAATCATGGCAAAGGCCAACTTTTCGACAGAGGTCAAGAGACAGAAAATAATACTATTTTTATTGTTACAACGGTTTGCATTTCTACTTGAAAATATTTTCTATTATAATGAAATAAATTGTTGAAAAATAGAATTGAAAAAAGTCATTTTACTTTAAAGAAAACATTTTTTGTTGTATATTTTGAAATTATGTGTTAGAAACCGGTTTTAGTATTCAGGACGATTAATTTATATATTTATAATTTTATTATATATTTATATTTTTGTTGCGTTTATTTATATATTTATTTTGTTCATTAATTTAGCATTTATCAATTAAAATAAATAAATCCAAATCCATAACAAAGCAGAAAAGACTTGTCCAAAACTTGCCAATGTATTTATATATATATATATATATATATATATATATATATATATATATGTATATATATACATATTTACATAGCTGCTACTGATGTAAAAAGTTTTTTAATTGCCAACTCGAATTTGGAGTTGTTCCTCTGCAACGAGTATGATTTGTGGTATGCATCATTTTGTGTCAGGTTGCAGGTTAAATGCTTCTTCTTCTAAAATATTCTATTGGACTTAAAGGAGTTGTTTGCAGGGGGGCGGGGGAGTGGTTTTAATGCTAACAAAATATGTATATTTTTTTTTGTTGAAAAGAATAGGAATATGGCCAAAGTCCACAAGTGTATGCCGAGGGGGGGGGGAGTTGAGTAAGGGGGGGCCAGTCACGGAGCAAGGCCAAAAAGGAACAATAGAAATAATACTATAGACGCTGTTGCTGTTGCTGTTCAACGAAATGAAATACAATAAAATTTAAAAACAAACAAATGCAAACACACACAGTGGGTGGGGAGGAGGCAGACGGTGGAGTGGCGCACACAAAATAAGGAGGGATTCTGAATGCGACTAATGAGCACCGAAACAAGTACAACAACAACAACCAGAACAAGAACAACAGTAGCAGCAGCAGCAGCAGAAGCAGCAGCAGCAGCAATAAACAGTGGAGTGGCAGCAGCACGCTGCTAGCGTCGACTGCGCTGCTGCTGTCAGAGCTTTGAAATAAACAAACAGAACTAAAAACAAAACAAAATAAAATAAAATAACAGCTATATCCAGCACGTGTGCGGATTGAATACCCTGTGTCTAAGCAGAAGTCGACCAGCACCAAAAATGATAATGAATTATAGCATTTAAATATAGTTTCGTGGAATTAATTGTATGCATACAAATAGTATTTATAATAATTTAATTTATAATTAAAAAACAGGTATTTCTAAATAAAATTTGTAATACAGATATTTAAGATTTGGACATTTGCACAAAGCGTGACACGCTGATTATTATTCCCTGTGCAAAGCTTTAACAACAACAACAGCAAAAACAGCAGCAGCAGCAGCCAAAATAAGCACAGTTGTTGTTGTTTTATTATAGAATGCTTATTTACGCACACAGTTGCATTGTGTGCGAAAGAGAAAGGCAACAATTGACGACAGTCCCAGAGCGGAGTGCGAGAGGGCGAGATCGGGACTAACTTTGTTTGTGGAGCGCACAGAAGCAACGCACACATTTATTTATGCAGTGTTGTGTGTGTGTGTGTGTGTTTCCATGTATGCCTTTGTGTGTTTGGCCTAAAACTCAAACTAAAATTCGACTCCGCCCTAATTCTGCCCACCAGAGGCAGCTGCTGCTGCCCCATTGCCTGGCTGCATTTCCTATTTCGTTGTGTTGCCCCAAAAAGTTTGTTGAGAACATTTGCAAATGTTTGTTTTAGCCAAACGGTATATGCTTCGTTTGCTTAATCATCGTCATCATCAACATCATTATCATGATCATCATCATCATCGTCATTATTACCGTTGCATTGCCTTGTTTTGTACAATTTCATTTGTTTGTTTGTTTGGGTTTGGGCGTGCGTTGGTGTGTTTATGTGCGTGTGTGTGTGTGTGTTTATGTGTGTGTGTGTGTGTATTGTTTTGCTGGTGTGGGTGTCTTGCTTTGGCTTCTTCCATTCTTTCATGCCCACTGCCCTTTTCACTCTGCTATTGTTTCTGTTGCTCCTTGTTTGCCATCCTCGTTGCCGTTGTCGTTGCCGTTGCCGTCGTCGTTGACGTTCCCGTTGTCGTTGACGTCTGCCTGCTACTTCTGCGTAGTTTTGTTTATTTTATTTGTTTTTCTTTGTTTTATTTTTGTTTATTTTTGTTTGATTTACGTTTGGCCATACCGTTGCCAGTTACTCACCCACCAACCACCCACTACCAAACCCCCCTCCTCTCCAACACTCCCCCACTCCACCTTTTCTCCTTTGTTTTACTTGGTTTGCTACTTCCTCTTGCTTCTCTGGTTTGCTTCGCTCCCCAGCGAGCATGTTTATAGAGCGTTGGGAGAGGGGAGAGGGGGTTTGCTTTAGTTTGCTGCTGCTGCTGCTGCTTCGTTTCGTATTATTTTGCTTTGTTTTCGTTTTGTTGTTTTGTTTTATTTTTATTTTTATATGTAGGTACTGTATTGACTTAAAGTTTGTTTTACTTCTTTGTCTTTGCGTTCGCGTTGTTGTTTTTTGCTTATTGTCCGACAGAAATGCCTGGAAACATTTCTCTGCTTGACTCCGGGTGGATTGCTTTTTCAGATATCGACTGGGTCCTAATGAGACCGACTAGACCACTAACAAGAAAAATTAAATTTAACAAAAAAAATCCAAATTAAAGTGGCTGGCAAATTAGCTTTTGTATTCTATGTCAAAGCTGAGTTTTTGCTTTTCAGATTCATGCATTAATTTAATATGTCGCTTTGTCATTTAAATATCAAAATTTAAAGTGGATTTTTTTTTTTTTTTTATGGCAACTTATGGTAAAGTTAAGGAATGGTCGCGGTCATTGATATGCAGGCCAAAGGATAATCTAACAACCGAGGCTGGCTTACGGGCACAGCGACATGCAATGGTGTCAACCATCGAGTGTGAGGTGAGCACTTAATTGCAGTGCATTTAACTAACTAACTAAATACTAACAGTTTAATTGAAGTCTTTTCCAAACTCGATGTCGATGCTGATTGGCATGGAGTACGGGAGGACTTGGTTGCGGGACCGCGATGAATTTCAAAAGAAGCATGACTCGAAAGCTCAGGTAAAGTTCATCAAGAACGACTTTGAATGGTGGCTGAAGCTGCGCAAGACAAATAGGTGCACCTGCTCCCTCTGACAACTTTTCCCGTTTTGTGAAAAGTTTCGCTGCATTTTGCTTACAAGTACAATTAAATTACTACTGCTGCTGCTACTGCCGACCGAAAAAGCTATGCGTTCGTAACGGTATTAGCAAAGACACACACCACGTCGTCGCAAGCTTTTCACCCATTGTAATTGCGCAAAGTTTGTTGCTATCAGCTGGCTGCTGTTCAGTGCAAAATTTCTTGCTGCGACAATTGTGGAAAATGTGTATAATTAAAATTAAGCGAACTTTATGCACACAATAAATACAAGTAAGAAACTTGTTAATTGATTAATTTACTTTGCATATGGATATTAACATTAACTTGATTTATCTGTAGATATGTACATAAATTAATATTGCGTTTGGTCAAGTATAATTGGAAAACAGCTGTTGCATTTCGACCGGCGGCAGCAGCAAGAGACAAGAAAAAAGCTCTCGCCGCCTGCCTTCACACAGGTTGTAGTTATGCTCAAATTTGCGCTCTAACTCTCCTCTACTTCCCTCTCTCGCGCTCTCTCTCTCTCTCTCTCACTCTCTGGCCGAGAGGTGTACCACCCACATAGCAAAAGAATTTGCATGAATATTGACGAAGTTGCTCTCGGCTCTCGCTGCTGCTGCTGCTCCCACGCGGTCTTTCACATGTAGTTGCTGCTGTTGGCTTCGTGTGTCGTTCGGTCGTTCGCTCGGTCGGCTTATTGCTCATTGCTCGTCGTCGTCGTCGTTGTTGTCGTGCTTTGGCTCGTTTGCAGTTTTCCATGGTGGCACAGAGTCAATCAAAATCAAACGTTTGCCGCGTTTGGGTCGTCGTCTTGTGTATCGACTCTCTGTGTGTGTGTTGATTTTTCCCGTTGGTTTGTTAAATGCTCCGTCGAGCCCCAAATGCCAACAAGTTATACACAATAACTGAAATTTGCAAACTTGTTACGGTATTTTCAACACCAAAATAAATGCAAACGAAGAAAACGGCATCAAGCATAAAGCAAGCAAAAAGTCGAAAAAACAATAACAAATTGTTGCTGCTGCTTCGCTGCGTATTTGTTGTTTTCTTTCGTGCTCGCGTTCGTTTCGTTCCGTATGTGTTTTGAATTTGTCCTTGTGTGCATATGCGTGTGCCTATTTGTGTGTGTGTGTGTGTGCGTGTGTATTGCGCAAAATAAAAACATTTTCAGCTCTTTCGCTGCAGTAGCAGAGGCAGCAGTAGCAAGCAGCAGCTGGTAAGTTAAAAGCAAACTATTACAAATTTGCATATTTAATAGTTTTTTTTGCAAACATTTAATTGTTTTCATGTGTCGCTGGGATTCTGCAACATTTTATTATGATTTTTATGCGTGCAAATGGACAAAAATGGCAACAATATGTTAACTTCACACACACACACACAGACACATTTTAGCTTTTGTGTGTGTATGTCTGTATGTGTGAGAGAGTTGGAAATACCAAAGCAGCAAAAAGTGCCAACACAAGTTGGCTTACAGGTGCATGCACATACAGCAAATAAAGGCAAAGCAAAGCAACGCAACGCAAAGCAAAGCAAAGCAACGCAACGCAACCAGTTGACAACGGCAACAAAAGCGTAAAGCCGGCGTAGTAGTTGCGCCGCTGCTGCATGGTCAGGGCTTCGCAGCGGGCAGAGCAGAGAAGCGGACAGAGCAGCGGACAGAGCAGCGGACAGAGCAGCGGGCAGAGCAGCGGGCAAAGCAGCGTGCAGAGCTGAGCAAAAGCAGAAGCAAAAGCAGAAGCAAAAGCAGAAGCAAAAGCAGAAGCAAAAGCAAAAGCAGAAACAAAAGCAGAAGCAAGCAAAATTGAAGCCTTTTTTTTTTGTTGGTTTGAGTGTGTCTTGCTGGTGGCAGTTGCCACCGACTTCGCTGTCGACGTCAACTGTAAATTGCGCTGCTGTTGCACGTCAACGTTTTCCATGTCTTTTGGCATTTTCACATACACTGCTCAAATATGCATATGTATCCGTGTATCCGTGTATCTGTGTATCCGCGTATCTGTGTATCTTTGTACACACATAAATATTTATGTATCTATGCACGTAGAAATGTGTTGCCGTCTTTGCTTTTGCTTTTAGGATTAAGAGCTTTTCCCCCAGTTTTACTTTTCATGCATTTTTCAAGTCTATTGCGTTGTTTTACATCACATCGTGAATATTTCGCAATTAACGCAATTTCGCCTATGGCATATGTTTAACAGACATCGGTTTTCCCTTCATTAATTGACACTGCTCGACTAGAGATACCCTCACAAAATGCTAACAAATATTCTTAGTTGCCTGCTTGAATTTAAAATACGAAAAGATTATTATCAAGATGCTGATAAAAGGCACCCATTTAAGGTTTGCTTACACGCTTAAGCAAAGACGCAGTAGGAAATGCAGTTGCTTACATATATATATATATATGTATTTATATACATACATATATATAGAGCCGTATTTATGCCAGTATGCCGAAAGGAGGACGAGAAATAATCTCACTTTTCGCTGTGTTTAGAGAGCATCGCCCACGCGCCACAGGCGAAGCGACCATGTTGCCCCCACGCCAGCGAGAGCGTGTCCTTACCACACACACACACAGACACACACAGACACCTCGTCTTGTGGACGTTACAAACATTTGTTGCACTCTCGTTTCGCCAATTTCAACACGCGCTCGTTTCTCACCATGTTGACCATGTTTCCCTTCATTTACGCATGCTTTGTGCGCCTCTCTCTCTCTCTCTCTCTCTTTCTCACTGTCTCTCTCGCTCTGTGTCGCCTGTTAGCCAGTAGCCGATTTCTGTTTGCTTTGACTCTGTTTACATTGCAAGTGTCCTGCCCCTCCCCTGCCCATCCCCCTTCGCTGGCTGGTTCTATTGTCTCTGTTGTCGACGTCATCAACGCCGTCTGAGCGCACCGACCATGCACGAGTAACGGTAAGCGTAACAGGCGTGGGCGAGTGGCTTCCTCCAGCCAACCATATGGTCAATGCTCACTCCAAATTAAGAATGGCCAAAGGCAACGCATCATTTGCCATTCAAAATGGAATAGGAAACGTTGCGACGCGACACAACTTGACGCGACTCGACGTGGCACGCTGCGATGCGAAAATATCCTTCGCGTACTCGTCTCCTCTCGTGGATGGGCGAGTTGGCTGCGCTAATTGAGACATTTGTCAACTTCCACAAATGAGTGGCAATTTATTAAAATGTTTAGTACCATTTTCGTTTTCAGCGCATAATCAGTTTTCCCCTCCGAAAGAAAAGCGAAAAATAAAAATAAAAAGAACTTTCAATATTTTAAAGACAAAGAAAAAAAAACCCAAAATTTATTCTTTTATTTACCAGCCCAAAAATTTCGATAATTATCCAATAAAAGAAATCCGCATCAACTATTTAATTTTCAGTTGGGATCGCTTCGGTTTGCGTAGCAATTTTGAGTCTGCTGGCATCAGTGTTGTGGTTGACTCATTATTTATCTGCGATGCAGCTTCGCTGTCAACTTGGCCTTTCTTCAACGAACACATCTGCTTCGACTTCTTGTCTAATTTTTTCTTCGAGTCTACATTTTGTAGCCCAGCATTTGGGCCCACTGCTGCCGTCTCGGCCATAAGCAACTCAAAAGTCATCGGAAGTGCAAAATATCTGCCTGTGAATTTCGATTCGATTTAGATGGATTTTGTTTTCCGGCTAGTCGTGTAATGTTTACCATTTAGTTTTTGTAGAAATCCCATTTGATGGCCCATTTGCAGGGTCTGCCGGATGGGTTGGGTCAGCTCGTCCTCGGGCAAATTTGTGTTCTCGGCAATGGTTGCCACAATCTCGCGGAGTGTCGCCGGCGTCTTGATGAACTGCAACGTGTGCATAACGATGGCACCATTAAAATTCGGCATTTTCTGGTTGTTATTATTATTAATGTTTATAACTATTGAAAATAACCAAAAATTGTATTTACTGATGATTGATGAAAGCCTGCTTTGTGCTCGAAAACTATTGTCATCAACTCAATCAGAAATATTTGAAAAAAAAAGTATTTGACAAGCAGCATTGACAAATTATGTAAATCTGTCACACGCTTATAAATATGAATATAAATATGAACATATGTCGATATCGATTACCCAGTTGATATATCTTCAATTCTTGCTAAACATATGGATAGAAATTACTTGTAATATTGTGCTGTTCATGAATAATAAATATATCTATCATCGTTAACAGACATCCCACAGATAATTAGTCTTTCTAACAAAAAAATAATAAATAAATATTAAAAAAATACTGCGAAGAGCTGAGTCTGCCAAGCAACATTTGAATTGCCTATTAAAGAAAGTGATGAGGATTCAGTTGTCTGAGCATGTCGATAGTATATATATTAATCGTGGCAGATCGTCTATAATGCAAGAGAAATCTCCGATCGGATCCTATATTGCTGATTCCAACTGGATAACGACTTCAAGTAGACCTGAATTGTATAGAGAAAGCTAAGAAATCTTCTTTACTACTATTGTGATAAATTGAAATACTTTTTAAATAATTAAATATATTTTTTTATTAATAATTTCACAGCTTTGCCATCTTTCAATGTTTACTTATTTTTTACTATTGATTGTTTGTCTTCAAATAAAATGTTCATAGTTTTTAAACTATATTCAAACTATTCTTTAGCTTAGCAGTTTCCAAAAATATACATTTTCCAAATAGATACATTAATTAAATATATTACTGTCTGGCAATAATTGTGTTATTGTTATTTGCTTTGAGAAAATTGAACTCTGCTGGCATTTCACGCTTAACGCTTATCAGATATATATATATTTATATATATATATATATATATTTGTTGACAGATGAAAGTCTGAAATGAAACGTCAGCTCATATCTATTTCCGTAATCCATGACAACAACAGCACCGATTATAGGTTAAGGCTGTTACTCTGCCATTTGATATTTTTGCAAATATGCTGCTGCTGCTGCTGCTGATTATCAGCAGCTAAAAATAGAATATATCGAGCAGGCCGAGAATCCCCGAGCTGCTTGACAACTCTGCTGCAACATATGGCCAAAATTGGGTGTTTAATTAAACTGCCAACGCAAAAATAAAAAAGAAAAAAAGAAAAATGATATCAGCCATTGGCAGCCAGCATATTGTAAACTAAATGAGACTCTCAATTATCCAATCTAATATTATTATTATTATTATTGTGTGTTATGTTACTGTAATGATGAAATGCAGCTTCTGGAATGTTTGCGATAATGGCATTTGCATTTGTAGTCAACTTGTGCTGTGCCTTGCCATATGGGGCACAACTCAACTCAACTCAACTCGCACCGAACCGAATCGAGTGGGCTAAAAATAAAGCAGCCCAGCTAAGTATGCTTTAGTTTTTGGTGTAAGGTCAAACAAAGTTTGCAGCTGTTGTGTGCCACTGATTGCAAGTGGGTTGAAATTCGTTTAATTTCCGTTTTAGATATCACAACACAACCAGACCAGTTTGGCAGCCCCACAGACGCCAGCGGCAATAACTTCATATCCATCTGGCATAAGGTCACCGAGCACACGAACTAGATAAATTGATATTTATGGCAACAATTGTGAGCTGATTATATCAAAACAATAAAAGAGCAACAACAACAACAACAACGGCTATCCTAGACACGTGGAAAATTACTTAACCATCGACTTGTAAATTCCACTATTTAATTCGAGAACACAGACCAATTGTTCAGTTGAAAGCAGTTTGATATTTTTGCCAGATGTTGATGCTTTTTGATGAGTTTTATTTTGAAGAAAAGTTGGTAAATAAAGAACTCATCAGTCGACGGATCGTTTCTATGGCAGCTATATGTTGTAGTAGTCATTTCTCATTAAATTCACATCCAAATGTGAGCAACAGAATAAGTGGATTGGAAATATTGGTAAACAAAAAAGTTAAGCTTTCTTTCTTTCTTTTGCAATGCGTTATAAACTTGACGACAAATTACAATACTCTCTGTAAGTGTATGAATTGGGTATATATGTGTAGGAGAGCAGTAAACAGTTATAGGCAGATATAGTCAGTCTATAAGTAGACAAAAGCTGTAACTTATGGAATAGTTAACCCCTTTAAATACTCTTTACATATATTTAGTATACACATATTTATTCCAAATTTGAAATATCTCCTAGATAGCCCACTCTCGAAGCCAGCTTATTAAGTGATGAGTTTGATATTCAGCTCATATACCCTGTACATTTTATATATATATAAAATGTAGAAAATAAGTAACTCTTATTTAAATGCACAAAATGTATTAAATAAGTCGTCTTATTCATTGGCATTGGATGTCTTTTTAGATACCCTGTCCGCCTACTTAATATGCTGCTCTGTGTATCAAAGTTTCAAGGGGTATCTGCTAGTAAGACACTTGTCTGCCCTTGACTGTCTACCTTCGCGTGCGTCATTTGACTGCAACCGAAAATAATTAAGACAATGGCAGTGCCCAGATTTGAGTGGGTGGCAACTTTTACGCACTTGCGTCCTCATTTATTACACTGTTGCCATTTGAGGCTGTGCCACACACCCATCCCAGCTGTGGCTGGTGGTATGCCACAACCACAATTCCGTTAGCTTGCGCTCGCCATAAATCCTTAAGCTCCTTTCGGTGGCTGCTCCTGTTTTTGTAGGACTTCACTGAATACAAAGGAACTGGGCTTAGCGGCTGCAATGGAACAACTTTTGTGCTATCATGTTAACTTGGCTTAGGTATCTCTTACTCCAGAATAATATTTTAAATTTGTATACCCTACTCGCATTTATAGTTGGGTATATGCAGCTAGATCTGTTAACTTTTCCGACTAACATTTTGAATTGTGTATACCCGAAATGGTTATAATGTACAAGCTTTCTTGATAGTAGCTATATCTATATCTATATCTATATCTGTATCTGTATCCGTTGCCATTAGTAGTCAGCAGCAATCCTGGCTGTTCCCGCCTGAAATCATCGCTCAGTTTTAAAGCCTTACCAATGAAACTGGGCATAGATCAAAATGTCTGCTGTTGAATATTAATGCGTCTATCTGGGGTTATTTTGCTGGCATCAGTCATTACTCATACGTCCTGGGCTGGCTGGTCATGCGACGTGACTTGGCTGACCTTTATTTTTCGCCCGCCCTCCCCCACAGCAGATAAACCATAAGTTTGCGCTCATGTGGCGTATGCGCAATAAAATAAACTTACACACATATTAATCATACGCCGCTTGAGCCCAGTGAACATTAATGGGCAAAAACAGCAGCACCTTAACAGCGCCCACCTGACTGTAAAACTTGCTTTGATTCCTTGCCAGGTTATTCAATTAGAGATTTGCCGTCTAATAATCTTGCAATGAAATGTGTAACGACGTCTTCAGCGCTTTAAAGTATATCAACTTCACTAAAAGAGTCGTTTATCTGTCCGATTTTTGTTGCATATATATACAGAACTCAATCAGTCCTGAAGTTATCTATATTTTATAGTTGCCATTGAAACAAGACTTGCTTTCGTATAAAATATATTTTATTAAGCTTTAAGTCAGCTAAAAGATAAACATTATTTATTTATATGCTTTTATTTAAGCCATACTTATTCCCTGGCCAAGTTACTTGCTTATTAATATTTGAAGCAAAGCTATTATTCTATTTTTATCACGCATTTTGCATTCACCTTGTGGAAACCCCAATATTTAATTTTCTATTTTTCTTTCAATTGTTTTGGGTTGTTTATTGATATATATGTGAAAAACAAACCAAGATAAGCAAACCCTGCATTTGAGATGAGTTCAACTTTTATAATTGAAATGCATATTTAATGAGAGAAAATCAAAAATTGCTTGCAAAATTAATAACTGTTGAAATGAAATTCACAACTTGATTTTCCTTCTTTTTTTTACAGGCGCTGCAACTGCGAAAAAGGTGTAAATAAAAATATAAATCAAATAAAGTGTTTGTCACTGATTTAATAAGTTTCCCATCATTTTGATAAATGTATATTTGAGTGTCAGTGTAAATGAGATTATATATTCTAATACAGAGAACTAGGCTTGGGAAACAACAGCAAGAACAACATGACATTACTCACAAAAGCAATGCAACCAGTGCAACAACAGCAACAACAGCAGCAACAGCAGCAACAGCAACAACAACAACAATCAGCCCAATTTGCGCCTCTAACCGACATGCAGTTAATAATTAATCGCAGTGTAATTGGCGAGTAACAGTCCGCGACAGCGAAATATTCCCGGCTGGGGCATATTTAATTATAATGGCAGCAGCCACTGTCAGTTCACACTTGAAGGCGCCGTCGAATGATTTGGTGTGCGACGAATGTGTTTATTATGACGGTTGTGAAATACCAACAACAGCAACAGCAGCAGCAACAGCAGCAGCAACAGCAGCAGCAGCAGCAGCAACAACAACAACAGCTGATGCAGTCACAACAACAACAGCACTATTTATCGACAATAGCACGCAAACCGAAGACGAAATGGATGAGGAAGAGGAGGAGGAGGAGGAGGAGCTGCAGCTGGAGGTGTTGGTGTTGCAAGGGCAGGACGAGGAGGAGGAGCAGAGGGAGCAAGGGGAGGAGGAACAACGCGAGGAGAGTCGAAAGTCATCACGTTCGCAGCTTGAGCAGATCATTGAGGAAGAGCAGGATATCGAAGAAACCGATAACGATAACAATTTCGATAACCAGACCAATATGCCAGATTTACAAGACTATACAGCGCGAGAGGAGGAATCTTCCAGGGCACACGAACCCAAAGATTTGAAGGAATTCTACCACAACGACGTCAACGCCAATGGAGTCGATGATGATGTGGCCAGACTAACCGGACTAGCGCTTGAGATGGGCTATGCTCGAATAATAGACTACGATAACTTGCGCATTATCGAGCATGTTATCGAAAGCGATGATGACGACGACGATAATGATAATGATGATGATGATGAAGAAGGGAAAGGGAAAGATAAAAAAGTGGCAGCAACAACGCAACAGGCTGAATTGCAACAGGCCTGTCAGGATTTGGTTGCTTTCATCGATGAAAGCTACCAGTTAATCAACAATAATACTGTGGTCGACAACAACAACAATCGGGACATGGCTGCCATGCCGGAGCATGTGAAAGCGGTGCGTGATGAGAAGGCCGTAATTAAAAAGCCAGAGGATCTAAAGCCAACCAACTCAGTTGCAGCAGCAACATCAACAAGCAGCAGCAGCACCAACAGCAACAGCAGCAGCACCAGCAGCAGCAGTGCCTTGGTCAAGGCATACCAATCGAATCTAACGCCACTGGCGCCACCCTTTCAGCCGGCGGCATTAAAGGCTCACTTGCAGCCAACGACATCATTGGCCACAAATAGCATCAACAGCATCAGCAGCAGCAGCAGCAGCAGTAATTGCAACATGCCCCACAACAGGCAGACTCAGGCGACAAGCACTTTGTATGCCGCATATGAGCAGACAACGGTTTACTATCAGCAGCATGCGCTGTCCAGCTTACATCAGCAACAACAACAGCAACAGCAGCAACAGCAGCAACAACAACGGCAACAGTTGTCGCCCAAGCAACAGCAACAGCAGCAGCAGCAGCAACAGCATTGCAGTCAACACGGTGGCATACCACACATTCATTTGCAATCCGCAACTGGCGCTCAATTGCTGCCGGTGCAATTGGTCACACTAACGCCAACGGCTGCAGCAGCAGCAGCAGCGGCCGGATCTGCAGCAGGCGCAACAACAGCTGCTGCAGCGACAACAGCAACTGCTGCTGCCTGGCCACTTGTGGATGCGCCCATATTTATGGATATTAACGGTGAGATTCGTAGCTATTGTCCAGCTCATGGACCGCCAGCAGCAGCAGCAGCAGCAGTTGCAGCCGCAGCAGCAGCAGCAGCGGCAGCCGGCGCCACAGGACAACCATTGTTGTCCTCACATCATCATCATCATCAACAGCAACAGCAACAACAGCAGCAGCAGCAGCAGCAGCAACAGCAACATAATCTGCTGCACCATCAGCAGCAGCAGCATCATCTTCAGCAGCAGCAGCAACATCATCATGAACAGAAACTCGCACAGCAGCAACAATTGACACCGTCGTTGGCCGTTGTGACAAATGTTAATGGAAATATCGGCCAGGCTGAAACAACAGCGCCACAAATGATGTTGCAACTGGATGCGGCTATCCAACAGCAGCAAAAGCAGCAGTCTCAGCAACAACATCACCAGCAGCAGCAGCAGCAGCAACAGCAGCAACAACAACTACAACCAGCAATCGTTGCTGCTGGCAAACGCAACAAACTTTATCGAGGTGAGTGTCCGTTTTATGACATTTGTCCAGCAAATTTTATACTTATTTCCGCCAAAAGCTATTTGGCTTCGCCTCAACATTATGTTTGACTTTATAACTTCCATTTCTGACGCTTCTCCGGAACTCAATGGGTGCATGGTCAGTGGCTGATAGGCGAACAGGAACAAGAACAGGAACAGAACAGTTAATCAGCTTTGCTGGACTCAAATAGTCAAATGGTGAATGGGTTAGCAATAATTGAAATCAACTGCTGCCAATGGGAATTTGAACAATTACTGTTCAATCAATAATCAAGGAGGATTCTTATCGAGAAGATATGTAAAGACGTGAACCGTAATAAAACCTGCCGCGATAAGAGTTCTCCGACCTGATAGGATAATGAGTCTAGACGCATTTGCAGCAGTAAATATGTAGCTAGATAATGTACTAAATAGTATACAAATAATTGCTTATAACTATAAGATAATTTTGAAGTTTTCAATTCAAATTCAGCAATTCAGCAGCAGTCCATGTTCGATACTTAAACAAATTCGTTGTGTTCTAAAATTGCTCTTGGAATCATATCTCAGTTGTACTTGTGCCGCTTATATATTAAATAATTACTTCTTTGATTTGTAGACTCTAAGAAACCATCGCCAATTATAATTTGAAAATTACTTGAAACCCAAATCGATAGATCGATAGAAGTCTACTTCTTTTACTATTACAAGTCTACAATTGCCAACTATTGTTTGTCCCTCTGATTGCAACACAAAGCTAACAATCTGTGCAAAATTGAGTTAGTTAACTGGAGCAGTTAACAGTTAACAGTTTGCTGGAGCAGTCAACAGTACTCCAGGACAAAGACTTATGTACACATATTTACCAATTTTAATTGTTGTTTTCGACAGTTTCTTCATAGAGTAAATAAACAACAAGAAGTCTGAATACTCTAGTCGAGAGTGCTCGATTGGCTGATAATTGTTCTGAATGTATGCTGATTTTCCTTGTCTCTTAAGGGATGAGTGAAGGTAACAGGCAGAAGGCAGCATATCAGGAACAACAGCTGAGTCGATATAGCCATATCTGTCCCAATCTCAGAACTATATTATTCAAATTTGGAATATAAATATTGTGAATTTCTTTATCTATATTATATTATATATATAGAATTCCACTAGCAATAGGCAGATAGTTCTAACTGATATATAATATACATTAACATATTAATGGTCAACCACAAACATTTTATGAAGTTTGAATAAGGAACACCCAAGTTGCAGTCCAAAACCTTTTCTCATATTAAACTCAGGCACTCAACCGCATTTAAAGTAATTTTGGCTGCTGCTTGGCTATTGAATTGCGTTGCATTAATAATGAGTTGATTAAGCTGGGCTTAATTAAATTCATAAGTTGGCCTTTAATAAGGGTGTCTTTTTCGATGTATATCTTGCCACGCAGTCTCCCCCATAAAATTGATAATAATTATGCAAACTGGCTTGAGTATATAATGATTATAATTGATACCTCTTCAGTGGAGCGTTAACTGTGGTCTTCGACGAGCAGCTCGTCCTGCCACGTTGCATGCACCATCCTGCAGTTTTCTGTTAAGTCATCAAGTTGCGCCAACTTGACCATATCCAGCTGTGCATGCAGATGGCGCTCTGTAATCAATAGTCAATTTTGCTGTGGTTTTGTGGCTAGCTTGCTAGGACTTGTGTGTCTTTATTTGTTGGTTGCAAACTGTTTCTGTATCACACACACACACACACACACACACACACAGACTTTTCTATAAAGTATGATGTACATTTTCTGCTTGCCATTTCATAAGTTGTTTTCTTTTTCCTTATAGACACAATATTAAATTTTTTATATTATTTTTTATCGTGTCCGCATTTTAATTTTTTATTTTTTTTTTTGTGTTCATTTTTGGTAACAAGGCTCTTTGCCAAACCAATGTTTTTTTTTTTTTATTTCCTCTACATTTAATTTTCGTTATACTTTGTGGCATTGTCTGGTTTTCTTTTCGGCCGTGTTCCGCAAAACGTTTTCCACAAATATTCACGGAATTAATTAAAAAAAATTGCGCATTTAACGATAATGAAAGTGGAACATTTATAATAATTAAACGAGTAACAAAATGTCAGCGACAACAAGTTTGTCAAAATGATGGAGAAAACGTTCTTCGGATGAGAACAAATGGCTTTATGTGTCTATGATGATGATGAAGTGTGTGTGTGTGTGTGAGTGTGAGTGTGAGTGTGAGTGTGTGTGAGTGTGTGTTGGTAAAGTGAAGCATGCATCATTTGTCTGTCCGGCTGTCCCTGTCGTCCCTCAGTCAGTTGTCGCCATAGTGGTCAACGCTCACAGCCACATCCTTGTCCACATCCACATCCACATCCACATACTCCTCCTCGTTCTCGTCCAGCATGAATTGCGCCAATCGCATTCGGCTGCCATTTTTAAATTACCAGTTACCAGTTACCAGTTACCAGTAGCAGTTCGGCTACCCAGTCGCAGTCAGATGCAATAATTTTCACACTCTTTTCTTTTGCATGCCGCTTGCGACATCTGAAATGCGTTTGGTTTTGGCTGCGTTTCGGCTTTTCTGTATTTTCTGTATTTTCTTCTTTTTGTTTTTTATTGGTTGAGTATCATTTTCATTTGCTTGCTGCTTGTATGTCTCTCTCTCTGTGTGTATTTTTTTTTTATTTATATTTATATATAGTCTTTTTATAACATGTTGTAATTTATACTGTGCAAGTTCCGATTTTTTACAACTGTGCATCTCATGTGTTTATGGCCCGAAAGTTGTTTATTATTAATGTTTGCTTTATGCTGGCTGCCTTTTTTTTTCGATTTGTACTCATTCTTGCTAGTTTTTTTTTGTTATTATTGTTTTTCAACTGTAAAAGAGTGATTAATATTTGAGTTAAATTTGCCAATTGTGAAAAAAATATGTAAAATTTTATTTATATATATATTTTTTTTTCGTTGTTAAATTGGTGGAAAGCTGCTTCTGTTCAGATACCCTTTGCAATCTATAAAATTTTCCTGTTCGTTAAGTCATTTTCCCCTTTGTGAGTCAAAATTTCCATTTATTTTTGGTTTTAAAGTTGTTGGATTCATTTTTCTACTTTGACAGCTTTAAGTCGATGATATTTTTTTTTATTTTAGTCAGCTGAAATGTCGCAAAAGTTTGTCGTTTCTAGTTGGGGTTGGCAACCACTTGAAGCAAAGTAGCAATGGGATTAAGTATACGCCTGTTTGACACGCAATGATTACAAAGCAGTTGCAAAGTTTCAGATTAAATATTCAAAATATTGGCTCAACTTTAGGCGAGACTAGGACAACTTGCTGTTGAGCTGATTGCCATCTCTCAGAGACAGTGGGACAAAAAAGTATACAGCTCTCGGCACACACGCATTTTATATATTATTTTATATATTTATTTAACAGTTTGGCAAATTGATTGTTGATTAAGAAATACTACAGAGATAAAAAAAAGTTCAAGAATATTATTAAAATAAGTTTACTTAAAATTGAGTCCATCATTCATCATCATTAAAACATTTTCAAAACAGTTGATTGCATTTTGAAGAACCGGTAAAACACGTATTGACTTAAACCGATTTGCTGTTAAGCTGGCAAAATGAAAAAGTTATGAAAATCAATATCTGCACAGACTTAAAGCTAGACTCCCACAGCCTTGGCTGATTATGCTTGATAAAGGTCGAGTCAAAGGTCGAATACCCCCCAAAGAACTTATCTGGCACAGTTTAAAAGTCATTTCTCTCTGCTATGATTATTATTATTATTATTATTATTATTAGGAGAGTAACAAACTGGTGCAGTAACTGTTTATGCCACTGCACACATAATAACTTGGCCAACAATGTTGTTCAGTTGCCATTAAGTTCACACTGAGTGGGTACAGGTCAAATAATGGCAAGCATTCATTATACATATATATTGGATCAGGGGCATACTTAAATTGCCAAATCATCGGTTTGCTCTGAACTAACTTTCGCAAATAGAGGAACGCTCAGTGTAAACTTTCTCGAATCGAGCAAATCGCGTGCTTTGAACCGCCCAAGTCTCAAAATGAGACTGCTGCAGACCCGAAAATCTCCAAACTGAAATCAAAGTTGACTTCAAAAGCGAAAGGTGCCGCATCGCTTCGCTTATGATAATTGTACAGTGTGAAAGGTTGTCGTTGACTGAGGGGAGTGGGATGTGGATAAGAGATCCGAAAACAAGTTGCACGTACTTGAAGCAACATGAAAGGGAAAAGAAAAATAAAACGAAAAAGAAAAAGAAAAAGTCGCACTAGGAAAAACTCACTTAAAAACCGCAAATAAATGTCACGAATAAAGCCGCAGCTTGAGCCAGAGGTGATGCAACAATTGTCGACAGCAGACAGCCGACAGCGGACAGCGGACAGAGAGGGGGCTGCCAGGGTGCAGGGGCAGCAACAGCAACAGCAACAGCAGGAAAGTAGGAAAGTAAGGAAAATGCAAACGCGCAAAGTGCCAATAGACAGCGACAAAATAACAGTGCGGAAAATACGCTCAGCGAGCGACAACAATATAAACCTTTTGCAAGCAAAAAGATGAAGAAAAACACAATGCTTTGCGCTTTTATCTGGCTTATAATCAAGCTGTACAGATGCTTGCATTTTGCAGCTAAAAAAGCTAAAAAAAAACTCCAACGCGAACAGGTAAGAATGTTACCCAGTTACCCAGCTCAGCTCAGCTATTAAATATGTTCATTGAATGTTCTAGTTTCGGCAACTCAAATGTAAAAGCGAAATTATGTAAGTGAAAGTGCTCTAGCTTAATATAAATAATTATTAATTAATAATTATTAATTAAAGGACTTCTCAGTTATCCGTCAGCTCGTTGTTCCTTGCTCGACTCGCTTCCAACTTCAGTCAATGATTCCTTAATCTTTCATCTCTGAATCTCAACTTCAACTTAAACTAAAATAAAAGCAGTTATTAAGAAATTAGTTTGTTCAACTTGAAATATGTTTTAGTTAATTTATGTGCTTCTTATCCCATTTTTAAACAATTTTTTCAGTTGTCCAAAAATATGCCAGGCATATTTAAAGTCAATTAAAAAGTCTACCTTTTATTGATATCGATTTATCAGATATCGATTTCTATTTGATCGATCTACAAACTCAAAGAGGGACAATATCTGATAAAAGAGACCTTAATAGTCTCATACAGACGATAGATAAGCTCGGCTTTTGATACTGTTCACGAATATATATATATATATATATATACAGGATATGGTGACCCAAATACTTCCTTCAGCTTGTTACATACTTTTGTCCAGCTTTCTAATAGCCTTTTTGAGGCTTGATTCATTCATTTATTTATTGTTTTATCTTGGTTTTAACAGATATTATTAAAGGTTTTTGTATGTAAAACTTGTGTTTTACAAATTCCATTTGGGAACTTCAACTTTCTGTGTGTTTGAATTAAATGTAAACAACACAATCAAAGCTGCTGTAAAAATGTTGATTTTGAGTGTTTTTCACATTGAATGCGACTTAAAACTTATGCCAAGTTTTGCCAATTGCTCTGACCATTATGTGTGGCATACTCTTACTTTGCATAAAGTTGTAGCAGCAAAAATAATAATCATTTTTGACAATATAATGCGCATATTCTATCGGATTATAAATATTTGTTTGCAGCTATTTTGGCTGCATTTTCACTGATTTCAAGCTTTGCAAAGTTTTCGAAGGGAGGCAAAACTTTTACAAATTTTCTACAGCAAAGTACAAAAGGTCTATATATATATAAATATATATATATATACACCCTATGTACACATATGTTGAAGCATTTGCTTTAATATTATATATATATATATATATATATATATATACCCAATAACTGAAGTCGCTCTAAATAAATCAGAAAATTGTGTAACATTTTATTTAACGGGAAAGTTATAAGCATTCATTGTAAATCGACAAATCTAAAACAATATGGGATTTAATTCAAGTTTTTTTTAGTACACATTTTTCATTCATATATTTTCTTCGAAACTATTGTTTTAAAAATTCGGATAATTTTTTCAAAGAATTGGTAAATTGATATTTGAAGCGCATTCATTAAATACATTAATTTATTTCGACTTCTCAGAAATACTCTTTCATCTATATAGGAATGTATTTTGAATCAATAGTAATTCAAAACTTTTTGCATCAAATTCAGACAGCGTTTTGCATTAGCAAAGCAAATGAATTATTTATTTTGCTTAAAATAAACATTTTAATAAGACCTTTGCTGTTTTAGCGGTTTCCACTGACGTATTTTAATTTTTAATTTAAGTTTCTAATTGAGATGCAGTCGCGCAAAATGCTCGCTTTTAATGCAATTAAAATGCGAAAATGATACCAGTGGCAGCAATAAAACAGTTCAGGGAAATAATACAGAAATCTTCAAGCGTTAAGCATTAAATGACGCAATTAACATTTTTATTTATATGTACATTTGTGCAAATAATTAATTTGGGACGTCAAGTTCCGTTTCTTTTTTGTTTTTCTTTAATTAATCAAAATGAATAACTTTTTTCGCTTTTCTCTTTGTCTTTGCAGGTACGCAGTTTGAAGATTGATATGCTCTATTAAAATACCCATTTTGTTGAGGAATTGCAATCTAAAAGATGTGTAAATATTTAATTTGTAATTGTCCTTTACCCGCCAAAGGCACATTCTAAATTTATATGTCTGGCATTACTATTTTTTCTATTATATTCTGTTGCCAAGCGAATGTTTGTTCCAATTAAAATATATATATTTATATATCTGTACTAATCCGACATATTTTAGTACTTAAATGAAGTGTGTTGTTCTATAGTTTAAGAATTTATTTAAAATATTTGACTTGTCAAGCATTTCTACATATACATTTAACGATCATCATTTAATTTTGATCTCAAGAAATGATTAATGCGTAATCAGTGCGTTTAGTGCAACATATACAACACTGTGTGTAGCTGAACATAATCACACACACACACACACACGCACACACATACACATGCAATTCATGTTGAGAGCGTGGCTCGCTCAGTTGATCGTCGACACACATGTGTGACTCTTTCTTAAGACGGCGCACTCTCTTATACTCGCTCTTGCACTCTCTTATACACTGGAGACAATGATGGTCGAGTGCTGGTAAGACGTATGTACGTACGTATGTATGTATGTATGTATGTATGTATGTATGTATGTATGTACGTATACTGCTTCTAACTGGCAAAGCTGGCAAAGCTGGCAAGCTGGCAAACTGGTGACTGTGCAGCGTTACGAGTGTGTTGAACCTGTGGCAGAGCTCTTCAGCGCCATTCCAATTGAAAACTGGAATTGGTTTAACTGGAAGCATTGGTATGCGAATCTCGGAATGCCGGAATGGTCCATGGAAGTCTGCCAAGAAAACAAAATAATTGAGCACTTGATCAGTAGGCGCAACTTGTGCAAGAGCGAGACGGGGAGGACGCGGGCAAGAAGTCGAGAGAAGCGAGAGTCGAATCGAATCGAGAAAGGAGGCATCAAAATTAATACAATTCTTACACATTCTCACTCCTAAGAACGAAAATATATGTTTATTTGTAAATACGCATTTGTGCATGCACTAAAGACGCGCCAGGCATTTCAATGAATCAACACAAAATCGTTGTATCGCCGCACATTATATACCCTCTCGCGCATTATTATAAAATAGTGCATTTGTTTTACATAAAATCATAAAATCACTTACAAGACGTAGATGGCCAGTTTTATGCATTCTTTGGAATTCACTAGAAAAGACTAGAATACCCCATGTAAATGTAAATTTAAAGAGAACTTAGCTCGATGTAATGTAGTAGACAGAGAGAGAGAGATGGAAAGGTAAACCGGGAGAGCTGAGTGATGACAGAGAGAGGGAAGAGCGGCAGAGAATGGTGGTTTGGAGTTTTGCAATGTTGTTCCAACTGCTATTTCTTTGATTCCAATGAGCACTCAACAAGTCGATTTACAACAGCACGCACACACACACACACACAGGCAGCTACTCTCACGCATACACACACAAATAAATGCAGCAGCACGGTCAAGTGGTTTCCAAGTCGTCGAGCGGCTAGATACACAAGCCTGTATGTGTGTGTGCCTCTGTATGTGTTTGTTTGTGTTTGTGTGTGTGTGTGTTTGAAACAAGTAATGAAAGCAAAGCACTGGAAAAATAATGATTAGGTCTATGAAAAAATATACATTCAAAATTAGTCGAGAAGGAAAACTCTGCTTGGAAAAAATGCAACGCGTTAACGACTGAGGCGACGCCGAGTGTAGAGTTAAGGCAAAGAAACGAAATAAATAAATAAATAAAATGGGGAAAAAAAACTCGATTTATGAGTTTGAATTCAGTTTCTTTTTCACACGCACACTACAAACCAGCACATTGACAATAAACCGTTGTTCATTGCGTGTGTGTGTGTGTATGTGTGTGTTGCTTTTAAGCCGGGATTGCATACCACAAAAATGCTGGTTGCTGCTTGCTGCTGCTGGAAGTTGCGAGAGCTTGCCTCAAAATTATTCATTGCTCTGCATAAGTGAGTAAAATTGTAAAAAATGTGTGTGGCAAGCGGATGGGGTACACATATACATATATATATATATAAATATACATACATACAACATAAGATAAATGTACTAATTTTTCAAGTATTTTCCAAGTCAGCCGTCTCGCTCTCACACAAAGCATTCAAGTTCGTTTTCTCTTGTTTGTTGCTTACTTTAACCTTTGGGAAATCCCCCTTTTTGAGTACATATAAAAATGAGTAAACATCAAAAAATTCCAATACTTGTATTGTCTTGTATTGTTGTTGTAATTGTTGTTGTTGTAATTGTTGCTCACCTTGTGCTCTTCGGGACGCCGAAAGAGAGTGGCCCCGGCCAAGGTCTTTAAAAAACATTTCCAGTGCGAACTGACTGCTGCTTAAGGAATACAGGTAATAAAGATGGCCAGTTTTATGGGTGGGGGTGGTTAAGATGCCCCCTGAGCTCTTCCACATTCGTTTGCCAGTTTAAAAATAGAATAAAAATGTCTTTTATTAACCAGTTAGAAGTCAGCTTGCGTGACCGATCCTAAAATACTCTGTAAAAACTACTGTTTAAGCTACTGATGCCTAAAACTATAAAATATTTAATTTCTAAATAATTGTTTTATTCACATTTAAAAAATATATATTTAAAATCAATTCATTTTATGATTAGGATAAATATATATAAAATATTTAGTTGAAGAAATGACAAAACTAATATACTTTGTACCAGTTGGTAACAGGGTATAAGATCGAAGCTGTTCACATGGTAAGGGAGTTAGTGGGGGGGGTGCGAGCAGATGAGAAGGTGAAGTTTAAAGCGGAGACGCGGCACAGCATCGTAATCGGAACCACAAAAGCTAAACTGGGATCGGTTGATGGAAGGAAGGGAGGGGTGGGGGAAGGGGGGGGGAGTGGGGCTGACAAAGGAAATATGCTGCTGTGTTTATTTATATTTTTTCAACAGCTTGCAAAACCAGCGAGAAACGTGAGCTAAGGCAAATTGCACTTGGTATACAGTCGAATACATACAAACCTTATGTATTACATATATGCAATATTTATATTACATATATACATATGTATATATATATATATATATATATATATATGAGTGCAGCAGACAACAGAGAATATTTAGAAGAGTATTAATGGCATTACCTTGAGACCCTGGCCTGGCCTGGCCTGGCCTGGCTTGGCTTGGCCCAGCTAGGTGAAAGACAGCAGCCAGCAGTGTGTGGGGATGAAACAAAAACATTAATTACATATGCGCTGCCAGGGAAGACCTTGTGAGTTGTACATATCGTGTCGACACAGATAATTATGAAGCTGCAAAGCTTCGAGTTTTGATTGAAGATTGCAACAGCAACAGCAGCAACAGCAGCAACAGCAGCAGCAGCAGCAACAATAATTTACTTTGACTGTCACCGAGTCGCTTCACTCGCTGCAATTGGTGAAAGTTGGCGGCTGGCTGCAGTCTGCAACAGGCAAAATGCGAGTTTCATGATTTTTCAAGGTCTTTCCGAAAGTGTTGTTGCATGAAGTGGCGACTATCTACCTACAATGTTATCGTTGCGGCTGGCGAAAACCACTTCTGAGTTGCCTGAGTTGCCTGAGCTGGCTGAGTTTTGCTGAGTTTTGCTGAGTTGGCTAGTGAAACTCGATGGGCTGGCTTAGGTGACTTTAAGCCAAGTCATTTTCGAATGGCCCACTAATAACTGAGAAACTGCTGGAAAATTGGCATTCGCATAAAAAGGGCCAACTGCTAATGAAGAAGAAGCAGAAGTAGCATTTCAGTTGCAACAGTTGCAACAGTTGCATGCAGTTTTCTCGTTAGTTGCCCAATTGACTTGCGACTTCGATTTGTTTTAATTAAACGGCGACTTGAGTGTCAATTACTTATCACTCATAATATTCATATTGTTTTTTATTTGTTTTTTTTTGTTTTTGTTTTTTTTGTTGTTGTTGTTTGCTGTTTACCACATGACAGGCCGGGCCGCGGCTAGAGTGGCAATCAGTGTGAAAGGGTCGTTTCGACTGTATTGGTCATTCAACTCGACGGCTCGACGGCTCGACGGCTCGACAGTTGCCACTCAGTGTTAACGAGGCCTTATGTTTTATTTGTGCACACTCCAATTCGCTTGTAAGTATCTCGCAGAGACTCGCCACATCTTTGCGCCACAGCTGCATCGGGGATTCGCAATCGCAGTCGCAGTTGCAGTCGCAGTCGCATTCGCAGTTGCAGTTGCAGTTGCAGCCTCATTGGCCTCAGCGTTAACGTTGTTTTTATACCTGATGAGCATATATGTGCTGATGTACATATGTATATATGTATGTGTGTATCATATATATGTGTATACATACGCATGCAGCTTGAGGCGGATTTTACCTCATTTATACACGTTCCTGCTATGGTTGCTGTTGCTGCTGCTGCTGCTGTTTCTTCTGCTGCTGCTGTTGCTTCTTCTTCTTCTGCTGCTGCTGCTTCTTCTTCTTCTGCTGCTGCTGCTTCTACTTTATTTATTTTTTCTTTTTGCCTGCACCGACCCACCTACCCACCTCCAACCCCCTCCCACAGCGCAGCTTGCACCTCACACTCTGCCTACTCTACGCTCCATTGCGGGCAGTCAAGTTTTTTCCTCATCATCGTTGCTTTATTGTTTTGGTTGTTGCTGTTGGTTGTTGTTGCTGTTGGTTGTTGCTGTTGTTGTTGTTGGTTGCTGTTGTTGTTGGTTGTTTTTGGTTGTTGTTGCTGCTGTAATTGTTGGAGTGTAAAACTTTGGCTCTGGTATGCACTTTCTCCTCTAATACTATTTTTGCTAACATTGTTTTGCGTCGTCACTCGCCAGTCGTCAGTCGTCAGTCTTCGTCAAGCCTGAGCCGTAGCCGTAGCCGTAGCCGCTAAACAGCCATTGCCATCAACGTCAACGTCTCCGCCTTATACTAATAGTAGTAGTAGCAGTAGTAGTAGCAGTAGTAGTGGCAGTGGCAGTGGCAACCGTAGTATCAGTATAAGTATTCGTAGTAGGCTCGAGTATCTGTAACTTCAACATCTAATTTGCGGCTTTCCTCAATTTTCGTGGCACTTGCTTCCGTGTGTCATTCATTAGTCGCCACCCCCCACTGTTTTGCTGGAATTTTCTTCTTCTTTTCTTTTCTTGCTTTCTTTTTTTTAGGTTTTTTTTTTTGTGTATATTTTTATGTTACATCGTTTTTTTTTTCTTCATTTTTTGTGGTCCATAATTTTCAAGAAATCTCGCTTGATGACATTATTTAGTCTTGGAATAATTGCCAACAATTTTAAAGCACATTTATTTTGGACTAGGTTTATTTGGTATTGCATAGATTTGTATATTTTAATATTATTAAATTATCTTGAGTTTTTATTTATTTAATGTCAACTAAAGTCACTCGACACAATGAATACAAAAAGTCAAAGTAAAGAAAATATTAAATTAAATTAAATGTGTGCTAAAATTAAAACTATATAAAATATATATAATATTCCAAAAAAAAAAAAGTAATATATATAATATTTATTTATTTATTTATTTACCTTTATTTACATTTATTAAAATGTATAGTTTAAATATCGCTTGTATTTTATATTCTCCTAATTTTCTCGTCTTCACTTTCAAATATATATTCTTGTTCAGCATCACTAGCCGACTCCATATCCATTATTCTACTTGTAGTCAAGATTGTTCCTCATTTTCTTATATAAATCATTTTTTGTTTACAAAAAACGTATACAATCGGTAAAAAAAATTAATTTTTGTATAAAAAGTTTTTGGTTTACCAAATTATCCGGAACAAAATCGCCAGGTTGGGAACAAATTATAAATATTAAACGATTTTATCATATATAGCTTTCATAAGAATGAATTCATTATGTTGGTTTTTTTTTTTAATTTATTGTATAATTGGCTCCGTTCTACAAGGAGTGCCTAAGATAAAGCTTTATGCTTGTTTTTTTTTTTTGTAAATTTTCGAGGCCACAAATCTTTGCACTTTAGATAAGCAGAAGCCACTTAATGGGAACCCACATAGCTACAAATATATATACATATATCTATATACATATTTATAACGTTAGAAGGAAAATGTTATATGCAGGATGACAGCAACTATCAAAATATGTGGGGCAAGTCGAATGCAGTCGAGGAATCGACTTGTAGCAAGTTGTTGCCTGGACATGTTTGGCTCGAGGGAGTCACGCATGAAACTTGCCATTCATCTATATAGTAGCTGAATGTGTGTGTGTGTGTGTGTGTGTGTGTATTTTTTCAATAACTGAACACTCGAAGGCTGCCACACGAACTGAAAGCAAATGACATGAATGGCAGCAGCCTCAGCCTCAGCCTCAGCCTCAGCTGCTTAGTTCGAGTTTGGCTGTTCGTTTATTTTGTTGGTTTGTTGGTTTGTTGGCTTGTTCGCTTCGATGCTGGGGACTGGCAGAACAAGTTAGGATCTGTGTGCGAAAACAAGTCGCAAGACATTCAACTAAGCTGCACATCAAATGCAATTCAAATTGAAAGAGTTGCATTTCGCTTCGCTTAGCAGCAATCTCTTCTCCACACACACAGACACAAGCAAATATATTGGATGAATTTGTGTAATGGATTGGATCTTAACAAGAGTAAGAGTCGAGAGTGCTGCTTCAAGTAAATACCCTATAAATGCACAGTTCTCAATTGAGGTTGCCAACAATATGTTTAACAATTGAGTGAACTCGACTGGGATATACCCTGTCATATATAGATTTAAGCACAGCTTCTAATTCTGATATAAATTTGTTTCTTATTCAATCTTGATCAAATGTGTGCAATATATCAACTAAAAGGCTTTGCCTGTAAAATTGTCAATTTTATTGCTATCGGAAATCGATATATATCGATATTCTTGAAAGGGGATTTCGATAACATGGAAATGACTCTACCTGCGAGAACTTTTATTCGAAACTAGAAGAGTCAACTTCTTAAAGTCTCCGACTGTTTATCCTCAGCAAGAATATTTATATATATATATATATACTTTATATAGTCGCCGATGCTTCCTGCTGCCTGTTACATAATATCGCACAAAATTATTATACCTTTCTTGGCCATTTTCATGAATTCATTGTAGAAAATGCAGCTCGCCTTTAGCATTTACAAAGTTGTTGAAATATGATATAAAGCAGAAAAAGACATCTCCCACGCCACAAGATATATATTTATATATATATCTGTATGACTGTGCCGATCTGGCAGTTGAGAACAGTTGAAGAATTGTAATTTGATTGATTTTGGATATTTGTGTATTGAGATCAAAACTATAAAGCAATAAATATGAATAATCATATAGCGATAATCATATATATATAAATATGGATAATCATATGCATATTTAGTACGTACTGTGTATTTTCTCAAAGTGTAATGCAATTCCTCTGAGTAGGAGTCCCTTAGATGCAGTTCAAGATGCTCAACGCTTGCAAATGTATGCCAAATTGATAAGATAAAATAGTTTACACAAATCTGACCATCATGAAATTAACTGAAATTGCCTTAAATGCCACCACAGCACCACCAGCATCCAAACAAAGCCAACCAGCCAGCCAGTTAGCCAGCTAGCAATGGTCTCAATGTTATACAGCTGGTCCAAGCAGCGACCTCCACTCCACTCCCAGCTGGTTGGTTGGTTGGTTGCTGTTCGTTTCTTATTTCTTGTTGCTTTTTATTTTTTTTATTTTTTTTCTCCTTGTCTTGCCACAGCCACGTCTGATTCAGTCTGAGCGACCAGCTTCAGATTCAACTTTAGTTCCAGTTGGCTTTCTGCCCCTCAGCCCCGAGCTGCGAGCGGGGCAGCATTAAGAAAAAGTTGCAATCGCCGCATTGCTAACAAAGCCACTCGACAACTGCAAAAATGTGGCCACTCCACTAGGAAGGAGTTGTTGAATGGGGAAGTGCCGTGGGTAACGGCGGGGCACGGGGATGAGGGGGTGCTTTGGGGCAATTTGAAGATATTCGCAAAAGAGACTGCCGCCCGTTCGCATGACAAGTGGCTGACAAGAAAATTGCTGGAGCAGCCAAGCTTAGACAAAAATAGCATTTGACCAGCGCATTTCCATTTCTTAACCCCTTTTTCCTTTATCCTTTATCCTTTTTCAATTTTGTGCCTCACTTCTTGCCTTGTGAACATTTTCCTGGCCGAATAATCCAATTTGCAATCTGGAATATTCTACACAATATTCTATCACTTTAAATTAGATCAGTGTGGATCAGTTATTCTTTGGCCCATTTTTTTTGTTGGAAAAACTGCAAATCGCAACGAACAAAACTTGAACTTTTGCCCCAAGACAACCTTCAGCCATTAATATCTAACCAAGTGAATGGATTTTGTGTACATTGACCTTTAAAAATGAGTTAAGACCCGCAAAAACCAATTCTTCAATTTCATACAAAAAAGCATCAAACGAAATTTGATGAAATTTTTAAGTTGTTAGGTTTAATCAGAAATAATTTAAATAAAAATAAATAAATAATCAGTAAGGAAATCTTCCGATTTTGTGTTAATGAGTAGGAATCAGAGCAGAGCAGAGCACTTCATAGCAGATTGTGTTATCTTATCCAGAAGAAGGTGCAATATTCTAGAAAAACAAGTCTCTCTCAGCTCTCGGAAGATATCATCAATTCTCAAGTCGACAAAACATTCTTAAATTTGTCCAGGAAATGGGCTTGTTGGGTTAATTATACACTCAGCAAAAAAAGGTGCCCTGAATTCGCTACGAATTCGCCAGAGTTTTCTAGCTTAGTATTATGAAGGTATTTTTCTACAAAAACAGGGTATATTTTTGCTCAAATCAAAGATTTATTTTTGTAAAATTTAAAACAGCTTTTTTCGTTATTTGTATTATTATTAAACATTCGCATTTTAAAATTTTACAGTTAGCAAACAATTTAGATAGTTTAAATAATAAATAAATATAATTTTATAATTTTAAGAAATATTTTTCGCATATTTAGAAATTATTTTCAAAATCAAGAACATTTTTTTTAGTTTTCAGTGCTATTTTTATTTAAGGGCGATCTTTTCAAATTCAGTGATTTTTTTTCGAGTGTAGCTCGCCCTCAAATGATAAAAATAGCTGTGTGGAATTTCTACATCTCCAATAAATATGCACAGAGTACTTTGAAAATTAGTCTGAAGCCGAAAGGATAATAAACAATGCAGTTTCACGCCATAATTTTGCACTGATTTAAGAGCCTGTCGGGCAATTAATCTTAACATATTCAGCGACAAAACATTGCAAACTGATGTGCAACAATGTTGCAACGACAAACAAAGGCAACGCAAAGAGGCAAGAGGAAACAGGAAATATGTTACACAAAAACCAAACAGCAGCTCCAAACTGACCCAACGCCAGGACACAAAAAACAATTAAAATCAAAAATAATAGGGTATCTATCCTATTTATATATATATATAGATAGATATAGTTAGCCATGATGGATGTATGTGTAATTTATTCTATTCATTTGTTTAGTTGCATGCATCTGGCGCTGTCGCTGATGTGCACCGAATATTGATTGTGCCGCAAATACAATTGAAATGTATCTGTGACAAAAGTGGCAAGCAGCAAATTGCTGCTGCTGCTGAAATATCCAAATCAAATTGCAAATTTCTGTATAATTGGCGTGACCAATGCAAAAGCTCGATTTCAGCACATATGTCCAGCTACATACATGCATCTATAATATGTAAATACATATAGATATATATATATATAGATGTATATAATAATATTGGAGTTTTTGTATATTGTCATCGCGCCAAAAAGCGGCGTATGGCAAACTATTTAAAATGCATCCAAAGAGATACATTACACACTGCGAGCTTGGCTGCCAAGTCTCTGGAAATTCCCTTCACTGCATTCTTTTCCAAACCAAACCAAACCAACAAAAAAAAAATAAATATTAAAAAATGTAAAAAAGCCAACCAAGACAGATATATATATATGTAGAGAGAGAGAGAGAGGAGACAGAGAGAAACATTGAGCCAGCCAGAGACTGGCATTATAATACTATCTGAGAGATACTTTGGGGCAGGCTTGCAGGTTGGTTCGTTGGTTGGTTTGTTGGTTGGTTGGTTGGTCGGTCGGTCGGTCGGTTGGTGGCAGTTGCAGTTTGTTGTAGTTGTAGTTGTAGTTGTAGTTGTATGTCTGTATGACTGCAGGGCTTATGTCGCCGTAGTCATTTACAGTGTCGTAAATTTTATTAGAGTGTCCCATTCTGTTCGAGGTTGCCACGAAACCTAGTCAAGCAGGCTCGAGCAACTTTAACATCATAATCATCATCATGCAAGCGATTATTTCGTTGCAACACTGCAACAACGGCAACAACGGCTGCCGACCTAACACAATTTTTACTTACTTTGCATTTTATGTCTTTTGTGTTTTACTCGTCGCGTTGCAAAGCCAACAAACATACATATAAACATATATTTATATATATATATATATATACATATATACATTGGATACATTTGTATCTGTAAGTCGTTTCTCATTTCAAAGGCCAACCATTTTTAATGCTTTTATGCCCCGAACCCATTGAAATTGGGTAAAAAGGGTATTGGCAAGTTGTGCAAAAGTGTGTAACAAGCAGTGGATAGCATCTCAGACAGCATATAGCATATATATTCCTGATCCGCAAGACTGCTGCTCAAGATGGAGTCGGAGCTGCTTCCGTTATTTACTTTTGAACATTTGTATTTGAGAATTTGTATCGATTTTCAATGGATCGATGGAGTCTGCCTAATAAATAAATAAATAAGTAAAAAAATAAAACCTTCAATTTTAAAGATGTTATTTTCAAATTGGGTATACCTGCAACTAAATTTAATTTTAATTTATTTATGTGAATTTACTTAAAACAATCAACAGTTGTTAAAAATATGTTAATAAATTGAAAATTTAAAGTTGAAGCTACGTTAATTTAATTAAAAACTTAAGATAAAATAATATCAAATTAGATAAAGAATTAAATAAATAATTCTATAAACCATCTGTCGAAATTTGCTCAAAATTGGTTAAAAGATTATTTTCCAAAATATATTTTCAGCAGTATTGCAGTGAATATCTAAATCATGTATAGAGTATCTGTTAGTCGAGCACTTTCTGGAGTTTCTGGAGCATAATTATTTGTTTTTATTACATGTATATTTTGTTCCCTCGCCCCAAAAGTTTTCAATTTATTTGTAGGAAAACTGATATGACCCGCACTGCTCGAGATATTATTAGACTAGACATTGACTGGGCAATAATATTGTTCGTCTTTTTGTGTTTTTTTTTTGGAATTTGGAATGTGGAATTTTTCATTTGGCATTCATTCATTCAACTTCATTCAACCTCGCAACTTTAGAGAATAAAGTTCAAATGCTATCGGCTCTGACATACTTATATAATTGATAATGTCGCGATGATCCACGATCTGTGGCAGCATCGTTATTCAAATTTGGTTTACTTCAGCTGGTAACCTTTCAAGGTTATCGCTGATCTACACACACACACACACACACTTGATATGTTTAAATTTGAAAATGATTTATTTATTTGGCGATTTTTGAACGCAATTTCATTGAAATTTCCCTAAAGTTCTTTTTAGCTGAATTTATACGCCATGCTTCCATTTGATGTGGGAAAAGTTTGTGCTTAAGCTTCTGGGAAATCATTAAAGTTAAAATTTCATTAGAAGGCAATCATGAGCGCTTTTATACATATAGAATTATTGTTCAAACTTTGGCAAATGTCGAATTCGCTGCGTTCGTGGCATTCTCGAAACTGAAAATGACAGCGTCGCACCAAGTGCAGCCCAAAACACAATACAATTATCAGTGGGCAAATTGCAAAAGAGAGCGTGTGGGCCGTGGGCCGTGTGCTCCCTTGCGGCTTGTGCTCATGCTCTCTCTTAAGCTGTGCGCTCTTCGCCCGCACAAAATGCAGCGTTGCCGTTGTCTTTACCGGTTTTGCTTTTACTACGAATAACGATGCGTTCGTTTGCTGCTTTTCGTTTTGGTTTCTTCTCTTCTTTTTTTTTTTGTTTGTTTCTTTTGTTGCTTTTGGACTACGTGCGGCTGTCGTCTATCTTATAGATAAATTTGTATCTAACGGTTGATTGCAGTGGCAAATGCCGCTCAGCTGTGCGGACCGGCCGTATGTACTGAGACGACAGTGTAGGTATGCGGGCCGCTCAGCAGCGACTTCGTCGGCTTCGGCTTCGGTTCGCTTTCCAGTTTCAATTCCAGTCGTCTGTATTTGTATTTCGGACTGGGACTGAGTAGCCTTCCAACGAGAGCGGCCATGCAACATCGCAAAGTCGCTGGCTGCGTCGCTTAGCGTCAGTTCGGTTCAGTTCGGTTCGGTTCGTTTTCGTTTCGTTTCGCGATTGTTCGAGGGAACAGCACCAGCGTTCCGAACAGTCCGATATTAACTCTCAAACTGTACGGTTTGGCAGCGTTTCCATCAACGAAGGCAGCGCGTCGTGTTCCATGTTTTTACTCTGCCACTGCCTCCAACAACTACAACACTCTAACGCAAAGCAGCAGCAACGACAACGACAACGACAAAAAAAAAAATAAAATTAATACAAAAAAATACAACGACAACAACAACAATTATTGAGCATACTGCAATAAGCGATTGTTGTTGCAAAGTTTAAACAATTGAAGTGAGTGCGCGAAGACAAATAAATATGTGATAACGCAATATAAATTCGACAAAATTAATATATAATACAAAAGAAGAGAAAACAAAAATAATAACAATAATAATACATATTATGTTTGAGGGCAGAAGGGAAATTAACTAACTCAAGCTGTTATTGTTATTACCTCACATCCTGTTCTTTGTGTACTACTCGCACACGCATACAGACACGTACATACATACATATATACATGCATACAGAAGTACACATACATACATACATACATACTTAGATGCGAATTCGCATTCGTTTTTATCTCATATTAGTATGTGAAGGTGTCAGTTCGCGACAATAAATTTTTTGTTTAATATACTACATGTGTGTATTAAAATACCCTGTGTCCATTGAAAATAGGTTAAAGGGGTAGATGGCTGTTGTGTAAATCTATGAAGCAGCCAATCGTTGCTCTATTCTTGATTAGCCAGAGTCGATTGTGGTGTATATATATATGTCAGTCTGGAATATATATTTGAATGAATATATATTTCGACTGACTAATAAAAAAACACAACGTATACACATGTATATGTATGTATAAATATATATATATATATATGTGTGAGTGTATGATTCGAAGCATTAGTGCGGGGTATCTTATAGTCGGACATTGTCAATTAATATGTTTGTACTTGTTTTTGTGTAGATTTTGATTTGAGTAACGAATCCGCGCTTTTCAATTGTTATATCCGGTCTGCTGGAATGTTGCTGTGTGTGAATCTGAATTTCTACACATGTACATTAATGTGCATGCCTATGTTGTGTGTGTGTGTGCAAGAGAGAGAGCGATTGGTGGTACACATAAACAGGCTGAATGAAATAGAAAATTGATCCCAAGAAAAATGAAATGGTTTCGTGTCCGTTGTGTGGTTTTGTGTATTTTCTTTTGTATATTGAATTGATTTGTGTGTGTGTGTCTGCCTGCCAGCCAGCCAACATTGAGGTTATATAAAGATTATTAGTTGAAATTGACATCAATATGTCGTCTGTTTCCTAGAATGCCACATGTCTTCCATCTGACAAATGTCGAGCTATTTGCCATTTGTCAATTTGTCCATTTGTTATTGCAAGCTTTATACTAATATTTACAATTGCTTAATATAAACTTCAAACGTTGGCCCAACACATCTAACATATCTAACAACAACAATCTTGTCTTGCAGTGTATAAACTATAGTGCAATAGTTAGAAATAACATTTTTTTTTTCAAAAATAAATATCGTGTAACGTATATTAAAAATAAATAAAATATACTCTAAATAAATCTTTATAAATACAAAAATAAGTTAAAAATCAAAAAGTACAATCAATAGGTGCAATAAAATTCATTAAAAAAAAATATATATATATATTTATATGCGTATATATATCGCCGCTGTGTTCATTGTTTTGTTAAAAATATTAAACAATTTGAAATCAGAACCAAATAATTAATTGCAATAAATAAAGAAAACAACAAAAGTGTGCAATTTATAAACATATTAAAAAAAAAAAGAAGAAAATGCAATAACTTAAATGCATAAATATTTAAACAACTCGACAACTACACATTTATCAACGTTGGATTTCTTAGAAACAACGATAATTAAAGTTAAATACTTTAACAATTATCAACAAATATTCCGTGACTTTTTTTGCGACTAATTGTAAGTATTTGAATAAATCGACGTTTAATAACAAATCTAAAAACTGGTTTGCGTTTGCTGCTCTTACTACACTTCAAGAAAATAGTGGAAAGAAAAAACTGAAATATATTTAAGGAGAAATAATTAAATAAAATATTTAGTATATTTGTAGGTAAAATGCTTAGTAATTAGATACACATATTTAATTGATCATTTTTGTAAGGTTTAAGTTGTGCCTTTGTTTAGACATGCCAATAAATATATATATGGAAATAATTGAGCTTAATTGAACTTTAGTTGTTGGCTGTGTTAAATGCTCATCGTATATAATTATAACTATAAAGTTTGCATGATGCGACAAAATCTGCGCTCAATATGTCCATCAAATGAATTCGGTGTCGCCTCCGCTGCTTGTGCCCCCCCGCCTAACCCAACCCATTGATTGATGCGCTCACATTAGTTGTACAGGCTTTTGTGTAAAGTTTTATCTGCTCTTAGATTTATACACACACACACACTCGTACACACACTTGTGTAGTTACAGCTTGCTCGTCAAATTGATTGTTTTTGCTGATGATAGTAACAAAGAACATGCAATTTAATAATTATTAGTTTTATGGTCTGGTTGAGACGATTTCAGTACATTCCTATATATACACAAACATATACAAAATATTCATATATAAATATTTACCGTACGTATTTTGTATATTTATGTATATATATTTTCCATGGGCGTTTCGATTTTTCATACATATTTGCTCTGGTCTGCACTTGACTTCAGCGAGCATTTGTAGCTGATATTTGACTGGATCGTTCAACCGGTGCATTCCAGTCCGCAATGAACGCCTCAATAGACCATGTGCTTATTGTTCTCTCACTCTCTCCCCCTCTCTGTCTCTCTCTCTCTCTATCTCTCTTTGTCTATCACTCTGTGTGTCTCTGTTTCGGTTTCTGCGGTCTGCGCGTTTTTCGTGTCAGTGTCTAAGGTCAGTGAACCCCAAACCAATTCACAACCGAAACAACTACAACTGCAAAGCGCAGACAACAGAAAGTTGCGTGTTTGCTTAGGCTCGAAATCCAAAAGAAATTACACAGCGCAAAAGCGACACGTTTTTCGATTCGGTCGAGATGACGATGATGTTGTTGTTATTATTTTTGTTGTTGTTGTTGTTGGGAACGTTGCGGTTATTGACTTTCCCTTCTGCCTTAGCCACTTCAATCATTATCATCGTCATCATCATCATGTGTGTGTGTGTGTGTCTGCGTATTGTTTGGTTGTTTGCGTTTCTTTGCTTTTTGGTACATTTTATGTTCGGCATGTGTAAAAAAAAAAACTGAGAAGAAATAATTGAATATAAACAAATTCTGCTTTAAAGCTGCAAACGACAAAAGAATTAACACATCTCCATGCGTGACTTAGACGGGGGTGTCCAAAAAGGTATATACCCCGTACACAGCCAATCGTGGGTCAGCACACTCACTAATCAATCAGTCAATCAGTCAATCGGGACAAACTGTTTTATATTTCTTACCATCAACATACTTTTGTGTGTAGTGTGTAAATTTATTTTGGAAGTATAAATTATTTATTTTCAAATTCCAATTGGGATTTAGTAGTTATGGATGAATTTAAACTGTTGAAGATCAGTAACCCTTACAAGCAACACTCAAAGTTGCCGCTCAGCAGCTGGGATTTGTGGTATGCACGTAATATGAAACAGATCAAACGGTTGGCCAGCGAACTGAACAAACCGACCCGTGAAATCACTGAACTGATCTATAATCTCACGCTGCAGAAATTCAATCGCCTCCTGAATCCCCGAGGCATGCGCTGGAACAATTGTCGTGTGCCATTCGCCTGCCCAGCTGTCTGTGATCGGTATGTGGACATCTTTGACTTGGATGGCAATGTGCGTGATCCAGCGAATCCCTGGAATCTGTCTAAGCTGCTGAAGCTAATGCAGGCCATTCTCAAATTGACCGATGTCAATCGAATCAATGAACCAACTAACAATGCAATTCGTGCGGATTTGTGTAGAAGCAAGAAACGGGATGGGGGGCATATGAAAATCGAACGATCCCTGAAGGTGGCAAGCGAACAAATGCCTAATTCGTCTGCCGCTAGGCGGCTAAAGGCGTCGAAGAAGGAAGAAGACAGTAAAGAGGAACATGTACTCGATGCAGAAATCCCAACCAACGGATCTCCACTGAATGCCTCTTCACGAGTTGCAACGCCACTGAATGCCACCTCACATGGTGCATATCCAATGCGTGTATTTGGCGAACGGGCGCATCGACTTCTGGCAAGCGATTTGCTGTTGACCGATAGAAAGGGACGCCGGCATGGCCATGGCAGCCCACAGTTGGATAACTTGCGCTCGGAGCAGCACCGGATTCTAAATGAAATATTCAGAAACCTGAGTCGCATGGATCCCGAACGATTTCTAGAAGCCTTGACCGGCGCAGACCTAACCGAGGAGGATGCCAAATTGATGAAGGGCGAAAAGGTGAATGTGAGCGTCAAAGATGTATCCGCCTTCTACACGAAAGTTGTGGCCGGTTCAGACAAAATTGAGCAACTCAAGGAGGCCAAGCAAACAGGTCGGCCAATTAGAGAACGTAGATATTTTGGTGAACCGCTACCCGTAGTTTTTCATGCGCCATACGATCCCAACAACCAAGCGACTTGGCTGCGTCGTCATCCGGATCAACTGCGCCTGCAGCCGGACGGTCGACTGGGCATGTCTTCTGTGCAACACTACAGACGCGACTCTGTGCTGAAAGCATTGAAAATCGCCAGCGAAAGATATTCGATTCACAGTCTAAATAACCTGAAAGTGGAAAGGACGAGAACGGCACTCCAACATAAGTCGGAGTACCAACGTGTCTTCCGTCCGTCCAGCGGCAGGCATCCGAAAAAGTTAAAATCAGAACATTGAAGCGATTTCTAGTACTCCTTGCTTTCTAGCATTCAAATTGAAATTCCTATCATCAAAAAAAACAAAAACAAAAAAATGACTCAAATTTTAACGTAAACTTTGGTTTTAAATTTATTTATTTTTATTGATTTATTTATTATAAATGTACTGCGCAACGCGCTGCTGTCCGCCGAACAGCTTAACGCTTCGACTGCTAAACTGTGAGAAGCCGACGGAAACCATCCGCAAATGTCGTCGACGACATTCACAATGGCAATCGGCGGAGAGGCGCTGGTGTCTGAATAATAACGTCATGCTGAGGCGGCTCTCGAGCCATGTGCAACAGCCACTGATCGAGGTGTGCACCTTTCTATTCCAGCTGACACTGGCGAAGTTCGGACAGATCCTCAATCCCCGATGCTCCCAATGGAGCTATTACCGTGTACCGTTTGTTCGGCCAGACACGTGTGCCATCTACGATGGCATCTTCGACAATCGCGGCAATCTGCGCAATCCTTTACATCCGTTTATTGAGTACCTGGTGTTGATCATATTGGATCATTACTTGAGTCTGCCGTGCGAGAAAGTTGAGGGGCGTCGGAATACGGCAGTAGATACCATTTATGGACGAGGCGGTGGTGCGTGCAAGGATGTTTTTAAGGATGCTTTGAGGGGCCAGGCGGACAGTTTACGTCATTTTTTTAACAACTCTAAATTTGGCTTTGGTGGTTTAAGTGGCTCAAATGGCGATGCCGATGCCGATGCCCATGCTGATGGCAGTGGTGATGGTGATGGCAAAGATGATGTTGATGGAGAAAATAAATACGATGACGGTGATGATGATGATCATGAAAATGGCAATGGAAGGGATAGTTCAAATAGATTATATAATAAATATGGAGATGTTAAAGATGGAGGCGTCAAAAGGAAGAGTGAAAAAGGTGGCAAGGGTGGTGGAAAAGGAAAACGAAGGAAAGGAAGTAAAGGCAGTAAAGGAAGTAAAGGAGATGATGATGCAAACAAGCGTAAGAAGAACATAAAGGACATTTCCAACTTGTACTCGGATGTTGTGGAAGAAAGGTACACCATCGATCTGCCAACGCTTTACGCCAAGAAGAAGGCCAAGAAGCGAGTTAAAGTTAAAAAGCGAGGCGGTGGCGACCAGAAGGTGATAGGCGTGGCCATACCCGTTTTGGTGCACGAGCCATTTGATGAGCAAAAACCATGGACCTGGATCCGACGACATCCGGCCCAGACCCGTGTGCTCGAAGGCACGCGTCTGGGGCGCGCCAAGGTGCGTCGCTATCAGCGCGAAACCCTCAAAGCACAAGTCCACGAAGCAAAGAGACACCAATCGGTCCAAAGTGTATATTCGGCAAAAAGCGTCCATTCGGTGGCATCCGGCGACATGTTTGGACATCCAAATCCAACCAAAAAGGGCACACCACAGGTTAAATCATTCAACTACGCTCGGATAAAGGAAGTATTGAGAAATACTATCTCGGCACGTCTTACCACGATACGTAAACCAAAACCCCAAAAGCGATAGTGAAATACCAACGGGACCAACAAATTTGTATAATGCTGTGAAATGATCACAACTCAATTCTCATTCGCTTACGTATTTTTTACACAATTTGACCAGTTTTACATTAAGAAGACTTTTAATGTCAATTTTTTTATTAGGCGACTTTCCTCAAGGCCCTAACGAAACGCGAAGCGAAGAGAACACTTTAGACTTAATATTATTAATATTAGATATTATACCAAACGCATGCAACGAAATAAAATTGCTTAAGTACATTAATCTGCACAGCGAATTACAATTCTATCTTGAAGCCAGGAAAGCTAGTCAGATGAGTATAGCATATAGCTACATATACAGCAACAATCGATCGAAAGAAATGTTTTTTTTTGTATGAACAACTTATCTGTTTTCCACCTGTAATAACTCGCTTACAATCTGGCAATCGAGCAAACTATATATAAGCTCTATAGAATTAACTACTCTGCTCGACACTGGTTTATTGGTATGCCAGCAAACAGACTGACAACCATCTGACGACCATCTGCAGATGCTGTCGTGACGAAGGAGAAACGCAATCGATTCAACACTTCCTAAACCAATTTCCATTCTACTCTCGAATATAAAAACTGTAAATTATGAGGTATCATTTAAAAAAAATAAACACAATTGGCTAATTTCAGCCATGCCACGGGATAAATTACACGTATCTCCCAAGTGGATCGGGGAAGCGCGGATTTTTCCTACTTGTTTTTTTTGTTTTTATTTAAATGTCGGCAATTAACGTGCCTCAATTAATCGTTCTTTCCTGATTTTGAATATGCTTTTTTTGAGTTGTGCAGCTGCTGCAAAAGCTCAATTTGGTGTTCTTTTGATGAGCGCTAAATAATTTGAGTTTAAAGGGCGCTTGGCATTGTACAGAAAAATGCCAAAACACACAAGTTGACCAAAGTTTGTGGCAGTGAGTCTCTCTCTCTCTCTCGGCAGCCAAGACTTATGCGAACACATGTGTCCTGTCTCCTCGATGACACTTTAACTTTGTTACGAAATTTGTATATATATATTATTGAATATATGTATTTCCAATATATATTTGCTTTTTGCTTTAGCTGCTACTTCGTTTAGTGTTTGCGAGGGATTTTATCTATCAATTGCAAAGATTTTAGCATAGCGCAAATGTTTCGATGAGTCGAAGTTGTCGTTTTATGCTCATTTGCTTCGACCGCGACGATTGCCAAAAAAGCAAGGCTGTTTGTCCATCTTTACGAGTTGTATGTTGTTCTCCATAACCCCCTCAGTCCCTCTATCTCTCTCTCTCTCTGTGTCTAGTTGTGTGTGTGTGTGAATCCAAATCTACTTAAATCGATAAAAACTATCAAATCTGTTCGGGGCGTTTATGCCGCCGCTGACTGCCTGCTGAATCAGATCCCGTTTGCCGTCTGCCGTCTGCCGTTTGCCTCTTTTCGTCACTCATACGAGATGTGCGCCCGATGATGCGCCACCAATCGGCTCCATTTGCCTGTGCTTGGTCTTCGTCTTGGTCGCCACTCATTTTTCGTCCATGTTGCGTATGCTGTCAAATCTCATCCGCTAGAGCCTTCCATGCTGCTGGCATCTTTTTTTTTTTTTTGTTGGTCTTTTTTGTCCTTTTTTTTTTTGCTTTCTTGGCAACAGCTACCCAAAAAAAAAAAAAATGTTTGTAGTCATTGTTGTTGCCATGTCCGTTCTGGCACCAACTTGGCCCAGGCCTTCTCTTCGCTTAGGATGTGACTCTGTTAAGGGAGTGCGGAATGGGTGCGGAATGGAGTGGTGCGTTAGGCAGGAACAACTACAGCAGTTCCGTTCTTTTTCTTCTACTGTTGTCATGCCGACAATACATACTCATATATACATATATATATATATATATATATATATATATATGTGTGTGTGTGAATGCGCATAAGGGCGCCGCCATTAAAGCGTCCCCAAAATGGTATGCGAAAAATGAACAGCCAGCCATATTTTGTCTACTGACCAGCCCATCTCGCCATACTTGAATGTTTAACTACATAAATACATATGATTAATTGTGATAAGTATAACAAAAGCAAAGAAACAAAAAAAAAAAACAAAAAAACATGAAACAGTTTTACTCAACGTTAATGCACTCGTCTTTCTATGTCGCTATTTATACAAATATCACGCACTTCTAATGTCATTTTTATATGTTTTGCGTGTTCAGATTTCACAATGAGCCGAAACTGAAAATAAAACACAAAATGATTCCTTCCCAGTTCTCAGTTGTATGTAATTATGCAAGAGTGTCACTTAAATCGTTAGTAATATATAATCAACTCGTTAACAGCCATTTGCACAAGTATGAACTCCCCTCCTTCCCTACTCATTATAAATATATATATAGATATATATACTTGGTATAGTTTTTTATCGTTTTAACTAATTGTCAAGTAGTTAGCCTAGTACTTATATTAATCAAGTTTTTATAGTCTTGAGTGTGATAAACAACATTTGAGATTTTATGTTATGAAAACTTGGTTATATCGGTTTTAGTTTGGTTTTTCATAATGATTTGTTTGGGTCACGATTCGAATTCAGGGGCTTAATTCATTTTTAATTGCACTCAGGCAGGCAAATAAAATTACATCTTATCATTTTACATGCACACACACACACACTTTGATCGTATTTATACTTTTATACACTGTTCTCAAAATAAACAGGGAAGTCATATTTACATATTTAATTTGTGTGAAAAAGTGTTCAACTTCCATATTTGTTGCTGGCTTATTTAAAAGTCAAACTGCCAAAGCTTAAACGCTTAAACCTAAGCCAAACAATTAGTTGTCTAATTTGGAAAACCCAATTTTTCATCAAATATGAGAGATGAGCACTTGTTTATTCCGCTACTTAGCTCTAACTTTTTTTTGTATATGTTTATTTACTAATGACTAATTTCAGTCGACACCAAAGTAAACAAAATACCAAAAAAAAAAAAAAATACATTCAAAAAAATATAAATATGGCAAAATTGGATATAATTTTAAGATTTCTTGGGGCTGTTTAATTGCAAAATGGAAAATGGAAAATGGAAAAAACCAATCAGACCAAAAGAAAAAATATATTTAGTATGAATTAGCTAAGATGCCCAGCTGCAAATGCATAGCGATAAAGGACTCTGCGTTGATTACACCTTAAAGGATATTGTAATCGTTGCAGATTACACGAAATGACTTATGAAGGTAACAATTAGTAGTACAACGTTTAAGAGAAAGGTCTAGAGAAAATTGTACTTTCGGAAAGTTAAAACGAAACGAAAACTATTTGTGGCAAGCCTATTTTCGCAATCCATTAATCAATCAAGCCACCTTTCTCAATTGTTTGCAGGGAACAGAGTATCGCGCATTCGTTAGTTGTTGGCTGGCTGGTTGGCTGGGTGGCAAGCAAATTGCTTGTTCTTTTTTTTCTTTCACTCGAACAAAGTACCACTGCAAATTGTAATAAAATAGCGTAATTAAAATTTCTGCCAATTAGCGGTGCCTGCGGTCCGCTTACAAATGCCGCCGCCCCCCCTCCTTTTTTTCTATACACACGAAACCCAAACGCAAAGGGTGTGCTGCGAAGAGGAATGCGAACAAAAAAAAAAAAAGAAAAAAATAATAATTATTATTAAAAAACTCAGCTGCAACAGCAGCAGCAGCACTAGCAACAGCAACAGCAGTACACGCCCCTGTCATTATCAGAATCGTGGCAGCAGTTTGAAACAATAAAAAACAAATATGTACAAAATCATATAGCACAGCTCGAGTTATTTGAGTATCCCTAGCAATGCGTATAACTTATTTTGAAGGCATTATTATGCTTCGTCAATTGAGTTGATCTATTAAAAGTAGTTTTTTTTTATGACCGTCAAGCAACGTTATTCAGTTGTTGGCATTCAGATTACTTTATGGTGCAGTTGCCATATGAACGCAATAGTATTAAATCTTGCTTAACCCTTAAAAGTATCCTTTCTTTTTATTTGCTACTATGTGTGTGTGCGTGTGTGTGTGTGTGTGTGTGTGTGCGTGTGTGTGTGTGCGTGTGTGTGCATTTGCATCATGATTACTGCATTTATGAGCTAAGTTTTTTACTGTCAACAGCAATTAAATTACATTTTGGACTTTATAGCCTCGCCACAGTGGCTTTGCTAACATATCTTTCTATCTGCATAAATAGATACACATATGTTCTTATTGTTGCCTCCAACACCAAACTTCAATAAATTCTAATAATTTATATTGTTGCCAGAGTTACCAGAGGGCAAACTGCTTAAATCGTATGCATTGGCAAATGTTTTGTTACAACAGATAACAGAATTCTGATTCGGGTACGTAAAGTATAAAAATTTCGGTATTCCTGCAAACTTTTTTACGGTATTCACTTACGTATTGGAACATTGATTTTTACGGTACGCTACTGCAATGGTACCGCTTCGAAATGGTCCAATATAAAAGTTTGAAAAACTTAATGAGCAATGTTCCAGTCGGCACTGACTGACTCTGGCAAACTGTAATTTGAGCGAAAATATTATCAAAATCGAACAAATACATATACATATATGTACAGGTGCTCTAATTTCTGCAAGGATATTTATTGTTAAACCCTGACCCAATTAAAAATGGGTAAAAAGCATATAATGAAGTCGAAGAAGTTATAACCATGGGAAAGAACAGCCTTAGGATACTTACCGGTCTATTGACAGGACACTGTAGACTAAGAAGTCACCTAACTAAGCTAGGTATATATATTAACGATCTGTGCAGGTTTTGTGAAAGAGAGGAGGAATCCTCGATGCACATCCTAGCAGAATGTGTCACCTTAACTAGCAGAAGACGCAGCATCCTGCATGTGGTGCATGTTTTGAATTTTAGAGACATAAAATACCTCAACCCAACAAAGATCCTCACATTGATGCGGGAGCTGGGGCTGATGGAAGAACCATAGGCTCAGAAAGGGGCACAATAGATCAAATAGGTCGCGCCCCAATAATAATAATAATATAATGAAGCTGTGCACAAATGTGCAAAGGACATCTGAGTCCATCTATCTATTCCATGAGAATTGGAAATTTAAAAGCGAAATAATATTAGTTTCGGTATTTGTTTGGGTTTTGAATCTGGATCCGAGTGTGAAATTGGTAAAAATACGGTTCCGTTTTCGACTTGACAACCAGCTTACAATAAATGGCTCAGAGACTCGTTGTTTGTGCTGGCTGGAGTTGTAAAAGTAAAGCTTGGCTTATTTGGCATTTGACATGCATTATTTGCTGAAAGTACAATTGTACTTTCGACGGCAAATTGATTTTGTGTTAATGGGCAGTGAAGACCAGCAATGCCAGCAATAAATAAATATAAATTGGCGCATTTTCACTTTCACACTTTGCATGCATTATTTTGGTGCATGCAAACACATTGTTAGACAATCAATTGAAGCGATTTGCATCTGTATATGTACATTTTGAGTGCACAATGTAGATTGTATGTACATTTGTTTACATATGAGAAACAATTACTGCAATGCAAAGTTTATGCAATCGCTGTAATTAGCCTATCCACAGACAATTTCTGCATTGTTATCTGCCAAAAGCTAGATTATGCAAGCGACTCCCGGCGGCGAATTGAACTTTTTTCTCTTTTTTTTTTTATGGTACAATTTTTTAACAATAACCAGAAATGCCAGACCCGATATCCATATACACATATGCATAAGTTGCTCTCAGGCGAGCTAGTTTTGCAGCTTGGGCTCATTTTCTGAAGATGTCGTTTTCTTTTCTTTGCTTTTTTTTTTTTTTTTTTGGTTGTTTTTCCACAAAAGCCACCAAAAAAATAATGAAGAAAAAATGCAGGAACAGCAACAGCAACTTAAATCGCATATTGAATAATGCGGCAATGGTTTCTTATGCAATTAACTTGATTGGTGAATGTGGCAATAATTTGCATGCAACTGACTAACTGACTGAATGACTGAGTAACGACAACGACGACGACGACAACTTATCTCGTTGGCAGTGTGAAACCACAAATTATTGATCAGTAAGCAGAGTGCAGCCAAAGGTAGGCGGGGGGAGAGATTAACCCAAAAACCATTTGGACGTAACGGTATAACTACACACACACACAACGAAATACACACATTAGAATTGAAAATGTGGCTGCACCCTCGCTGGCGTGGCCAAGTGAAACGAGCACATTGACAGTGCCACAAGAAATGCACACCTTTTTCACCTCGTCACCGTCGTCGTCATCGTCATCGTCGTCATCGTGTTCGTCATCGTCATCGCCATCGTTGTCGTAAAGAAAGCTGCTAAATGTACGCCACATTGTGTGGCATTGGATGCACTTGCCGCTCTTCAGTCGACTGTGTTTTCTTATCGCTTAAGTCAGCGCTTATTCATGTCTTGCACGTTGGCTCTCACTAACTTGGCCAACATGTCTATTAACGGTAACAAGGTAAATGTTAGAAATTGCCGTTAGAAAATTGCCTCTATTGTAGTTGCGTTTGCGGTTGTTGCTGTTGTTGTTGCTGTTGTTGTGTTGCTGCTGCCGTTTGTGGCTAGCACACAAAGTAAGCCATCTTCAAAGTCGAAGCAAACAAAAATCGAAATGTTAGAAAAGAAATCAACACGCGTCTTTATATACCCTGAACTCATTCAAAATGGTTAGGAAGGGTATAATGGATTTGTGTTGAAGCATGTAGCAGGCTGAAGGCAGAAGGAAGCAGCTCCGAGCTGCCAACTCGAGATAGACCCGATTTTAAGGAGATAAGAATTAAGAACCGCTTACATTTAAGTGGCAAATCTGGCATATAAAAGTCGAATATATTAACATTATAGTCGAGCTAACTCGACTACAACATTCTTATTCAATTGCATTGCTTCTTTGAGCCGTTTTCACAAGTTCTTGGCAAGCTTGCTTTACAGATTAGTTTGATTTAGTTATCTCCTTGGCAGAAGTTGTCAATTACATGTTGCAATAGACATCACTTGTCAATGCTTTCTTGCTTCCTATGAAATTTGTAATAGATATAGATATCGATATAGAATAACTTAACTGTTTAACAGCCAGCTAAATAGACGCTGCTTGCATCAGTGTCGAGCAGATGTCGGAGTTGAGTCATAGATAAAGTTATCACCGTTTGACGACAAACAAATGGTCTCGTCAAGGGGCTCAAGGTGTCGCAAATGCGTTACCGTTAAGAGGAGACATCGTAGCAGGTTGTGGGAGAATCTGCTTGTTTCGAGACTAACACTCATCGCTCACCCACTTAATGGTCGGTCTAGACAATTGTGACACAAATGCGAATGGGGTTTAGAAAGTGGTATCTTCCAGAAAAATAAGAAAAAAAGAAGGAAAAAAAACTGTCTCGACATTTAATACAAAACAAGAAGAACTGAAACAAAAGGCAATTGCTAAGCTGCGTAAATTTCCGCGTGATGTTTTCAACAACGACGCGTCAACGTTGCCATCATTGCTGACAGTGCGTGTTGTGTCATTGTCTGGGGACGTGGGTGTGCAGGTGTAAAAGGTGTGCACATGTAAAAGGTGTGCACATGTAAAAGGTGTGCACATGTAAAAGGTGTGCAGGTGTGAGCTACTTGAGACAGTTGTGAGAGCACATATTGAGACAGGTGGAAGCAGTCTTAGACTCAACGCTGTTGTCTGCTTCATGTTGAAGCTTTTACTGTGCAGCAGACGCACTATATAAATTACATGCGATTAAGCATACGACCTGTGTGTGCAAAATGAATACCTAATGCAAGTACAGGCTATTAATTGAATCCCTAAGGGCCATATGCTTACCCATAACAAGGCCATTACGAATGGCAACAACAACAACAAATAAAACCATAACCACCAAATACCAGCTGCATAATAATCTAATGAAAAACATCAAGCAGCTTAAACAACCTCTTAAATTCATCAAGTTTCGCCATAGTTAAAACCAAAAAGACAATGGCCCAAACGCCGGAAAAAAAAACTCTCAAATTACTTTATGCTAGAGTAAGCCAAAATAAAAACGAAACGGCTGCTTTAAATGAGTATAGCAAATTTTACGCAACTGGCATTAGAAGGCATTTCCTCCGACTATTTAAGTTAGACCAGTGATTAATGGCGTTAATAGCCGAGTCGGGCTAGAAATGAATTCCTTCAAGATCAGACCTTGCAGATTGTTTTATAATCTTGTCTGCAAATATTTCTTAAGATTGCTGAAATGTTTCAACTTTAAACAAACGATATTTTCGTTTTAAATTATAAATTAAATATATTAAATCGACGACGTCTCATAAGATAAACCCATCAATGAGTTTATTGGCATGGTGAAACCCTCAAAAGAAAAAGCGTGATTCATCCTGCAATTAATTAGCTTTAATCATCCAGTTGATGAGTGCATTTATGCGATGTAGTCGCAAACCGGAGCAGCAAACGCAAACCCAGTTCGACAGTGTAACTTTGCCAGCAGTTATTAATTAATGGCAAATCACGCTTGCCGTCTTCTTTCCATGTCTTTTGTTTTGTTTTGCAGATAAAAGCTTGCAGCATAGAACCATACAGCATGCCAAGCAGGCTGATAAGCATGTGCTAAGCAAACTGACTCCCTCAACTGCTGTCATTTTGTCGAATACCAGGAAGGTGCTGAGAGAGATACGGTTGCAGATACCAAGGCCTTTAGCATGGTGCGACTTAATGTTGCCGAGCAGCAGAGTACCGTCAGCAGCAACAGCAATAGCAACAGTAGCAACAACAACATTAACAACAACGGAGGCAACAGCAGCAACAGCCACAACACTGAGAGCAGCAACAATGCGGGCAGCTGCTCATCGACAACATCGTCGACGACGAGCTTGAATAGCCTGAATGCCAACTCTGCCTCGCCCGCCTGCAACATTGTAATGTTGCAAAATAATACACCGGTGCCGGCAGCCTCGCAGTGGCAACAGCAGCAGCAGCAGCAACAGCATCAACAGCCGCAGCTTCAGCCTCAGCAGCTGCAACAGCACACGCCCTTGGATGGCGCCTCGTTGCCAGCATCGCCGCCACTGTTGCAGCAAACAGCGACACCGCCACAGGGTGCCCAAATTGTGCCACCCGTGTGTGCGCTACATCATCCGCAGCAGCAGTTAACGCTGTTAGCGGCCATGCAGCATCACCATCATCATATGTTGCAGCCACCAAACAACCATGGCCTGCACCATGGCCCAAACCCACCAGCAGCAACACAAGCCGCACTACCACCACAACAGCAGCAGCAGCAGCAGCAGACTTCTCAACCGCATGAGAATGGACACGGTGGCATCTCACCCAACGGCAGCTCGGGTGGTGGCTCCTCGGCGAGCAGTGTGAGCAGCGTGTCAAGCAACAGCGGTGGCGGTCTTAGTGGTGGCAGCCACGGAAATAACTCGAGCAACGGCACCAATGGCATCGGGCCACCAGTGAATGCCCCGCTGCCGCCGCCGGGACCACTCTATATACAGTATCCCGGCGAGTATTTTCCATCGGAATACTATATAGCACCGCACCCGCACGAGGGTATCTGTCCACAGCATCCGCATCATCCGCACGCGCATCAGCATCATCATCAGCCCATGTGCGCCATCTCGGCGGAATATGGTGAGTTTATCCCGATAGCAAAACTCCCCCCTCAATCCCCCCCTCACCAGAGAATGCTGATCTGGGCTGCCAATCACACAGCCAGAGCCACACAGCACAGAGCTCTAATCCCCGCCTAAGCGCCAATCAACATCTCAACTTGTCACGCAAACTTTACCTAAGCCGTTGCAGGATGTGTGTTGACGTCACATTCCACGGATTAGGCACTAACACTCGAGGCTGTTCTTGGGCTGGCTCTATGTCTTCGAATGTCTCGAATGACTTTGAATAGCAATCAACCAACAGCGATGATTGCAAATATTTATTTAACAATTCAATTACACAACTGATTCAACCATTTTACTATCTCTCTCTCTCACTGTCTGTCTCTCTCTCTCGATGCAATATAATTGCTAGAATACAGAATCAACTTGCATAGTTTAATTTGCGTAAAATTAGCTGACTAGTCTAAATGAATTAAATTCTAAAGTTTGCTTAGGCATTTACAAGCGCAAATAAAGCGATTTCGTATAACAAAAGAAACAACAACAATTTCTACGGAAATATGAGAACCGGCTCTGAACATGACTCGAGCGAAACGCCCACACACCCAGCCCATGAATGTTGTTGTGGCACACGAGTTGAGTTGCCAGCGCGGCAAGATTAATTTAACTAGAATGGCAAAAGGGTGTTGGTTTTCAGCCCATCTGTTTCCGATTCGCATAAAAACTCATTTTTAGATATGTTTCGCTTCTTCTTTTATTGGCATAACAATTTCTGGTAGACCATAAAAAAAAATCCCAATTAAAACAATGAACTACACTCGGAAAAAAGTCACTCTGAATTTTCGCAGCTTGCACAAAATGAAAACTAGAAAAATGTTCATGTTTTAAGAAATAACATTAAAAAAATTTGTTTTTATGAATAAATGAATTATGAATTAAAAATGTTCTAGTCTTCAAAACTAAATTCTAAATATACAAAAAAAATGTCTTTAAATTATCTTTTTCTGTTTGTTTTTACAGAAATATATTTCTGAAATTGATGAATTAGTAATTGTTTCCCATACTCGGGAATTAAATTAATAACATTTAATTCTAAAAAGATATTCTTTGACGCAAAAATAATGGGGATTTGTTTTGCCGAGTGTTGAAATAAGACCAGGTCACCCTGTTTATACAGATATATGTGGCGACATACATATGGCTTATCTATGTAAATAGCAAACTTACCAAATACCCATACAAGGCACATTCTCAATTGGAGTGGAGTCCGCATTAACATGCCACTATCAACACCCACATGCTGCATACCGTTGCGTTGTTTAACTAGAGCTGGCTATCGCCGAGCCCAAAACAGAAACTATTTATTTATATTTATATTTTTATTTTTATTTTTTTGCCAGCATCACAAACAAAGATTTCAGAGTGTTATGCGAAAATAGAAGCTGCTTTTCGGATCGCAAAAGGGAAGGCGAGCCACAGCAATGGTAATGGAGCTGAGGGAGTGTTGAGCGTTGAGAGTTGAGTTGAATTTAATCAAGTTTTGACGCAACCTAGAAACCCCAATAGCCATCATTATTAATTTATCAGTGTCATTAACCTTAATTGGGTTGCGTCTGGAGGCGGTTGCTGCAACCCGTTGATAGAAACTGACTGTGAATCTTTTGAGTACGCTGCGAGTTCGAGCATCTTGTCTGTGCATCTACTTACAGAATGCCAAAATAATAATGAACACGAGCAACTTGATATTGTTTTGCAAGTTGACTAATTAAGTCCAATTCCCAGTGACACACGTGGCAACTTGTTTGTGTTTGTGTTTGTGGCTATGTGTTTCTTTTGCCTGACAGCACTAATTGAATTTGCATGTGGCTGAGTTTGATCTTCCACTTCCTATGCCACTGCCACTTCCTGCTGCCACACTGTGGCATCCCATGCATGACTCCCAAACTTGTCCGGGTTAAGAAAGCGAGTTGAAAGCTGGCTGCCAAGCAACAGCTACACGCAGAAAAATATTCTATGCATAAATATTTTTATTTCTTTACAATCTGTCAGCGGACAATCAGAATGTTTAATGATGAGTCAACTAATAAACTACAAATTTAAATGTTAATTAATTGATTTGATACAATAATCAAAAAATATGTGGCAGCTCTAAAATATGATATTTTTCAAGGCATCTAAGTCAAATTAATTAATTGCCCGGATGTTTTCATGGATAGAAAGGTACTTTTAAGTCTGTGTTGATTTCAAGGAATCTATTAATAAATTTATAAAATTTATGTTTCTTTTGGCTGCCAAGGCAGATCAATATAATGAGACAGTCTTACGCAAAATATGTATAGAAAGTAGCAATAAAATTGCCTGAATTTGTTAACCAAAAATACTCCAATAGATAAGTTAATGTTAAGCGTATTTGTATTTGTGTATATGATTTTCTCACAGTGTACGCATGTGCTTTTGCTCCAGTTAGTAATTTGCAATTACAAGCATGTAAATGGTGCCTGGCTCCTGTTTTTGCCCTGCCCCTGCTCCTACCCCTGCCCCTGATCGTTACCAAATGAAAGAGGATGACCCAACACCCAACACAACTGGCTGTCTCCTGCTATGTTCTTCACTCCCACTTTTCCCAGCCCTGATTGTAGTTAATCGAATAAACTTACAGAGGAAATGGCATTAAATGCGTGTTGGGCCCTCGGCCTCTAATGGAATTTGCTCCCGGGGCGGTCCAACGACGCTGTCGGAGCTACTACTACTACTACTCCTATATTGATATGGCTGCCAAGCATGTTATAATTATAAGAATGCTGAGTGTACACTTGTTGCCTCACCCCCCCACCAACCCAATTGCCTAACCATCAACATGCGACCTCGTTTGGTGAGTGCGAAATTGAGGAGCATTTCTCTTGTATAGCTCAGCAGTCACTAAGTTTTTAGCGTGTTAATTGTTGTTGTTGTCCCGGGCTCTAACTAAGTTGAGTTGGCATAGTTTAGAACTGGTCACAGCTTTAATTTATTAAGTGCACAAAATGAAGATTGTGTTTTCTGATGATGGGTAACTCAATTAACTCTAACTTAATTTTCAACTTTCAAATTCTTTATCACAGACAGAATTAAGAGTTTTCACAATGGGAACTCTTAAAAGAAATAGTATATAATAATGTATTTATTAAATTATTTCGGATTATGCAAGTCCAGTGCTTATGCTACTTTCTCTTCTACTACTACATTTACTACATTTATAGATGGTCTGCCATACATTTTATTTATTTGATAAATGAAACGAAATTGAACTTTGCAGCTCATCATATATTTGTTCAATGATTTGCTGCAGTGTCCAAAAGTTTTTGTTGTTGCAAGCGGGGCCAGGGCCGAAGTTCAGTCGTACAATGAACTTGTCACACTTCCACTCCATTTCGAACATGACATGGCCCGGGTAGAGAGTCGGCAATCTGTAGTTAAGTCAACAACAGCAAACTAGAACAATAGCGACGACAGACTACATTAAGTGTAGTATTACAAGAGGAGACGGACCCACCCCTCTTTGACAAGATTCGAGAAGATGTTGCCGTTCGCAGCCATGGCCATAAATTATATTATACCATTATATGTTTCTTTTAAGTTCGCTCGTCTTTGCCTAATCTGTTTGGTAATAATTCTTAATTAACTCTCATAGGCAGCGGCGGCAAACACGACGGAACCCTCCCCCACTCACCCTGCTAAAGTTCCGCATCTTCTTAAAAAATTCAAGTATTTGTAGACGTTTCTCGGTACTTGTCGTCGGCTGTCGGCTTTTGTGTGGCGAGCATAATTATGCCGACCCTCTGCACTTCGACCTTTTGAAACGCATTGAACTATGCTTTAATCATTTTCATTTTGGAGGAGATTGAGAGGGGGCTTATCAGCCATCAACTGGGATACTTCTCGGCAAACAGTTTGCCCTAAAATTAAGAAATATATAAATATATACAATTTTTGAGTGTGTTGACGTAGACTTTGAATGTTCAATATTTGTATTTGTGCTTATTCAACATGTTTTCGTTGTCAGACTTGGGTTGACTTCAAAATTATTACTGTGTTTCAGTTTAAGATACACTTTTGTTCGCCTTTGCCACAGCGTTGCTCGCTTCATTTCACACTTTCTCATCACAAGCAATTTGGTGGCAAGTTGCAAGTTTCACAGCATACAAGGTCAATGCTCGGAGCAAGCCGCACCTGATGTAAACTGTGTCACACTAAACTTAAACACGCCAAGGGGGTGCAGAAATACAGAAATACAAAAGAATGCAACCAAAGATCTTTATATCTACATTGTGGAATCTCGATTTCCAAACTATATATATATATATATATATATATGTGTGTGTGTGTTTGTATCAACAATGGCTGGCCACACTCGGCTGGGTAAATACTTTCAGCTCGCTAACTGGTGCATTGCTCCATTTTGAGTTAACTGTTTGACGGTTACCAAGTCGATTGTTACTCGAGGAGCATATTCAGCAAATGCACAACGCTGCTGGCTATTTGTAGTAGTACTTGGCAACCTTTGGCGCTGATGTCATCATTGTTTAAGCCACAAGATCAAATGTCTATTTTAAATGTTAGAAATCAGGCGGCAGGCAGGCAGGCAGGCACAGGTATGTATGTACATGCCATATATGTATATGTATGTCATATACTCAGTGGAACAAGCGTCTTGCCTTTCCTGCCGGACCTCCCAGCCAACTGGAAAACTGGTTGTGTCCGCAACTTGTTCAGCTTTACGACTGTGCAGATTTATTGACTTGCCTATTTTATTGTTCATGCTCTTCGGACAGCTCTTTCTAATAACGCTCTTTTTTTTAAGTGTAAATACTTGTAAACAGAAACATATTTGAAGTTTGCCGAATTATGATGAGTGCTGGTTGTGAAAGACGAGTGGTTGAGTGACTTGAACTGATGCCAGCAGACAGCTACTTCTGCTGTTGCTGTTGCTGCTGTTGCTGTTGTTGCTGCTGCTGATGCTGCTGCCGTTGTATTCAAGTCTAGGCGACTTAAAGATAATTCCAGCTGTGAGTTCCGTGCTGCCAATTTCGCACTGCTAATGACAAGCACCAACATCGACACAGGCAAAAAGCTGTCATAGCCAAATGACAAATTGCTTGCCGTCAGCTGGTCGGTCGTCGCTCGTTGGTCGTTGGTCGTCGCCCGATGAGAGACCGGCTTGTCGGCGAGTAAAAAGAGGAATGCGTACACACAAAAGCGACAGGAACGTGTAAGCCTGCATAAATTGCTGCTGGCACAGTTTGTAGCTGACAGAAGTCGCAGCATTTAGAATGCTGCTGCAGTTGCCACAGCGTGCTCCCTGTGTGTTCAACAATGCCCAACTGCAATATACCCTGTACGCTCTCTCTATCACTCCCGCAATTAAATTCGTGTCTGGCATTTGTTCCCATATGGCAACATCTCCTGGGCAAAACGAAAAGTCAATTGGAGAAGCAAAGAAGAAGAAGAAGCAAGAAATCGAAGCGTGCTGCGCTCTTTCGTCTCCATCTCGCTCTCTCGCTCTTTCCAATGTTTAGACAACACAAAAAAAGAAAAGCAAAAAAAAAAACCAATTGCTCGAACGTGTACCGCAATTTGGAATAACTCTTTTTTTTCTTTTTTGTTGTTTTCGCTCATTGTTTGTTTGCTCATTTTTCGTGGAATTGATATTTGATTTTTGAAATCGCAAGCTGTTTTATATACAGTGTCTCGCAGTTCAACTGGAACAACGCCTAGCAAAATATTTAAAGTGCTATAAGGTTTAAACAAAACAATAAACGCAAAATGTTTAAATGCCAATTTGTTTTATGTTATATCACGTTTGAAAAGGAAGCTTCAGTTTTTATTAAAATATTAAATAATTAACTAAAATTAGTCAAAACTTAAAACTTATCCAAAATACATGTCAAAGTTTTTTTGGAACAGTCTTAGAAAATTAACTTATTAGGCGTATAAAAACTTAAATAAGGATCTTCATACTTAGTATGATACCCCTTAGCCTTAATAACCTCCCTTAACCTATTATTCATGGAAGGTACCAGTTTCCGGGTGGTTTCTGGACTGACTTTGCTCCACTCATCCAGCAGAGCATTTTTGAGATCGGATCTGTGATTCCTGATGTTATTTTCCAGCAGAGCCCACAAATTTTAAATAACATTTAAATCTGGAGACTGGGCCTGTGGAATTATCGTGTGGGGGCAGTTCCAGATATGCCAGGACTGTACTAATCCGGACTTATGCTTGGCTTTTGTCCTGGTCGTTGTCGTGGTAGAACCGGAAAGTACGTCGGATTCCTAGCTTCTTGGCACTTTGGAGTAAATTTTCCTTTAATATATTGAAATACACACTCTTGTCCATTGTTGTTTCAAAAAACACCAAATTCCCGACGCCGGCTGCCGAGATACATGCCCATACCATGACACTTCCTCCGTCGTGCTTGACTGTTGCCTTTAGGATTTTGGAACTCAGCTCAGTATTGGACTGTCGCCACACATAATTTTGTCCGTCTGAGCCAAAAATGTTGAATTTGGGCTAATCTTCAAATATGAATTTGTTCCAGTACTCCAAATCCTTGTCCAAGTGGGTTTTGACGAATGCCATCCTAGTCCCTTTATTTTTTGCGCTTATGAAGGGCTTATTCCGTGGTACTTGGGCATTAAAGTCATGGTTGCGCAGAACTCGGCGCACAGATTCCACACTGCACTTTTGCCCCATTTCATCCTCCATCTGTGGAGTCAGTTTTGGAGCCGATAGCTTGGCATTTTCCCTTATTTTCCTGATGATCCTCCGCTCCTCCTGTTCGGTGAAAATCTTGTTTGGTGCATTTCTGACCTTGTCCTGTATCCGATTTTCGTCGACGAAGCGCCGAATGATATTGAATACAGTTGTGGTACTCAGATTTACCATTTTAGCTATTTGGCGATATGAATATCCAATCCTGAAGTGTTCCAGGATCAGTTTCCGTTGTTCAATGGTAGTCCGCTTGCCCATAGTCCTTGTTGGCTGGTTGCACTCGAGATGCAGGATATAACTAATCTGACTACGAAGGATTGGTCTATTTATACCAAAAATAATCAACCTAACGTAAAAAATCAGGGTTTTATGGCACCCAGGTGTCCATAACGCCATTGTTCCAAATAATATGTGACCACAAATTAAGGTACTTTTTTACATAACCCGGCCTAGCCGGTGGGAAAACCCCAGTTTATGGGGGTCATATAGTCATTTAGGTAGTCAATATATGTACCTGCCATCGGTCTTTGGAATTTTTGAAAAATATTGAATAATTCGTTTATGGCAGGCAATTAACTTTTTTGCTAGGCGCTGTTCCAGTTTAACTGCGAGACACTGTATGTATATATATAAAGGAATTGCATACATGCATAGTTTGAATACGTGTGTTGTTCAACTAACTTATTTTTGCACTAAAATTACCACAAAAGTCTCGAGTTAATAGCACATCTTTTTTTGTTGTTTCTATTTTCTTGCGAGACAAGGCGACCTGCGCTTAAGCGTCTTGCAAATTATGACACTGACCTTTGTAGGCGCCTGCCACAAACAAACAGTTCTAGTAATTAATTTGTTATTTAATATACGTACTTATATGCATAGATATATATATATATATATATACATATGTACATTGTATGTACAGTCACACTCTTTTCTGCTCTCTCTCTCTCTCTCTCTCTGTCTCTGGCTGTCAGTTTATTGCTTGCCTTGTGGCTGACTCATGCTTACTTTGTGTACGTTGCTCTCATTCCACTAATTTGCATATGATCCGCTCTCGAAGCAGAATAAACAGTATATTAAACTCAAATTGATGAGCAACCTCAAAGATGCGCAAATGTCATTATCTGTCTGCCAACTACAGCTAACTTGTTTTACATAAATACAAATAAATAATTGATATATATATATATATACATATGTTAGTTATGTTGCCTAACCAAAACGCCAATTAAATTGAAGACACAAGACAAAACCCTGGAGCATTTTAGCTAACAGTGTCTAACATAAATACTCGCACACCGATGACTGAGACAGCTCAAAGAAGTTTTTCAATTGCACACAAATATTTTGTTAATGGTTTAAGTGTTTTATGTTGAATTAGTGTCTGTGCTCAAAGGACTGTGACTGACACAGCGAATGAATGTGTCAAACATGTTTTGCAAGTTTCCAGCCTGAGTTATAATTGATTTAAGAAAATATGTCGAAACTGATGAACACTGTACGCTTGCCTTGTGTCTGTGTGTATTCCCATTAGTAAAACTTTAACCGTACTCCATTGCGTATGTGTAATATGATTTATATATGCCATAGTCTTAATCGAAGCTTGATCGTCTCACGTGTAACAAATATTGTCGAATTGCCTTTTAATGAGTGCCACAAATGGGCTGCTCTTCAAGGGGAAAGGCCACATCAGCGTGTCTAGACCAGAGAGAGATAGAGAGAGGGAGAGGTAGAGGAAGAACAGTCATAAAAAGTGTCTATGGAGTTGGGAAATTAAACAATATCAGTTGACAACATTAAAACAGTGCAAACATAAATCTCAAAATACACACGCACAAGGAATACCCACAAAATGGAGCTCAGTATCCAAAATATACATTACAAATATACGTCTGTGTGTGTGTGTCTCTCTGTGTGAGTGTATGTGTGTGTATTTGAACATATTTTATGTGTCTTTTTGAATGTATTTTATTTATATCGTCGCATTTTTCTTAACTCTAATAAAAAAAAATAAACTAAATAAAAAATAAAAAAAAAGAATTGCAGCCGGAACGGCAGCGCCAGCCTTCATTTGATTTGTGTTACTCTTCCCGTTGCTCTTGTTGTTTTTGTTGATGTTGCCACTGCTGCCAGTGCTGCTACTGCTGCCACTGCTGCTGCCACTGCCACTGCTACTGCTGCCACTGCTGCTACTGCTGCCACTGCTACTGCTCTTGGCTAGGGCCACTTATGGCTCTAGCGCCCAGCGAGTTCAACAACCGACAAAAAAGGAGGAGCAATGCAAAAAATTGGCATCAAACAACAGAACTTACTTTAGACAAATGGAGCGAAGGGCCGTTGAAGGGATGACGAACGCAGCATGGTTGGGTACGGGGCATGGACGGGGAGACTGAGAGACTGGGAAGGGGGGAGGGGATAGAGAATAAATGTAGCCGGGGAAACACACATGCAATGTGCATTAAAATTGTAACTATAAAAGCTTCCATCTTTCTCTCGCACAAGCGATGCCATTCCATCTATCATCTCATACTTGCAGACATGCACAAGTTAAGTGCAATTCATGTGACTCTCGTTTTTCCAATGCTGCTTACACATACATACATAGATATATATATCTATATCTATATATATACGTACATATCTGTGTATGCTCGATTTCACCCAAAAGTTGTTCGTTTTTGCAGCTTTTGCTCAAACTATAGCAGAATTTTATAATGATTGTGTAATGTAACCATAAAAATATTCCTAAACTACTCAATATTGTCTATTTTGGCTCATAATTCATAATATATATTAGATAGATACCATAAAATGATATGCAGCCATAACTTTCGTCAAAACTGAACCGATTCTCAAACGCAATAACTTTTTGTGTGGCAACGTGTGTTGCCATCAAGATTAAGATTGAATTTTATGTTCTGTGCATTTTGCAGCAGTGCAATCCACACAGTATAAATATTCTCTATAATCTATAATCGGCACATAAAATCCAGAGTATAAATATTCTCTGTATATACGCAGGGACATAAGTAAATGATTTATCTTTTTATTTTTATGAAGGCATCAAGAAAAAGTTTATTTTTTACCAATTTGCATTTCCGATATTCAACTCTAATTGCTGAATTTTTGTTTGCCATATTTATTTAGTTGCAGGTAAGCGGGATTCACAATTGAATATATATATTCGTATTCGTATTCGTATTCGTATTCGTATTCGGCTGATATTTTCAAGTGTGAGTGCAAGTGACAAGCTCAACGCCACATTCAATTGGCGGCTGTTGGGCAAACTTTTTAAATTCAATTCACAATAGTGTTTCTGTGCACTGAGCTAGTCAAGTTGAGTTGCTTTCAGCTACCCACCCAGGGAATCAAGCAGCAACGTGTCTGCTGCTCTGCGCACAAGGTTAGACAGACAGACAGATGGACGGACAGACAGATGGTCAGACGGACGGACAGACAGACGGACAGATAGAAGCGTGCAACTTTTTGCAGTTATGCAATAATAAGGATGTGGAAACCCACATGGCCCCCCCTCCCCCCATCCATTGCATTGGCAGCAGCACATCTTCTCCAACTGCTGTCCTGGAGTTGGCAGCAAACGGCTGTGTTGTCTGCGAATCTCCCAACAGTTTTTTTTTTTTGTGTTCTGTTGCCACGTGCAGTTGCGGCAAGTTGCGGAACGAGGCCAGGGTGAGGCCATATCTTGCTGTGATCAGAGGAGTGGCGCGTACTACACACACCGGTCGGGTTCGGGATGATGTCATTGCTCACATTGTGCTTAGCATGCTGTCCAAATCAAGAACGAGCTAAGAGCGAAAAAATATCAAACTCACACAAACAGCTGTCAATATGGAAAGTGCAAATACTTTTTCTGACAGCTCCTTGGCGTACTTGTTGCCCAGTGTGAAATCTCAGTGAATTACCGGCCACGCCCATCAATTGGCTGCATGCAGCTTGAACTGAGTTGGCCAAAAATGCAGCACTGCATTCCACAAGCAGATATTGAATATATAGTTGAATGGTTACTAAAGCAATAAAAGGTATTTCTACAAAAATTCAACTTGATCTTTGTTAGCAATTTATGCCAAATTTAAACAACAAAAAAGAAGCCTTATGCCAATTATTAACTATGGCTTATTAAGACCAGATTTCTTATATGTTTTCAAAGCAGATAATCAGTAACCAGTAACCAGTAACCCATATGCCTGACTTGTTTATTCTTTTAGTCACTCTTTTAGTGACTGGGGCTGACTCATAGAATCTGTTTTGGGTTTCGGTTGATTGTTTATTTAAATGCCTGTTTGTCCGCAGTGGTTTGCATTCATAAAAACCATTTGACGCAATCAGCAGTCAACATTTTGCCGCTTATTAAAACATATGTTAGAAGTCAAGCATGCCCCTCCCCCCATTATAATACATAAAGAATTTATTTGATATTTATGGTTTATATAAGCTTTAGCGCAGTTGCACAAAATATTCAATTCTTAAATTGTCGATTCATTCGGCATCGTTGACATGTTCGAAGTTCTGCGCTGAGTACTTTCCCAGAAAAATTTGCATTTAGCATTTGTTTATTCATTGAAAAAAAAACCCAAAATTTGATTTCAGCAATTAAATATTTTTACTAGAAAGTGAGAGGATGACAAACGGATAGATACTCTGTAAATAAATTTGAGTTGCGTTTTGCGTGCGACAAATGTTCGCCAGTCTGGCAGAATCAGTCAACTGGCGAAATGTATCCATTATGAATAGAATATTTTGCAAAATGCCGTTTGTTGCATTATTAGCCAGCCAGTTGGCCGTTTAGCCGCTGCCCGTTTACCCGTTACCAGCTACCAGTTACCAGTTACCAATTACCAGTTAAACGCAGCAGCATCAAAAAAAAAAAAAAAAGAAGCAAAAATGTATTAAAATTATTTGGGTCATTTTCTGCTTGGTTGCAGGCAACATGCCACCAGCCAATGCATTTTCTATTACCCATTGCAAAGTACTTCCTTTGCTTTATTTTTGTTTTTGTTTTTTCTTCTCATTTTGGCTTATGCAAAAAGTTGCGAGTCTAAAAAACTGAACTGAACTGAACTGAGCTGAGCTGAATGCCGCAAACTTCGAAACGTGTGCCTTGAGCGAGTAAATTAATCTGAAACGTTGCAAACTTTCTCAATTGTTATAATTGAAGTTGAACAAAACGTTTCCCACTTGCCACACACACAGATACACAGATACACACACACACAGATGCAGACACACGCTTTAAGTAATAAACTTCATAGTTACAGCAGATAACAAGCAGATACAGTTGAGGCATATTTGTTGTTGTGTGGCACAGAAATCAATTCGCAAAACACAAGAATCGATTCTTCACCTTTAAGTTTGTGTTATTGTTATTGTTTTTTTTTTGTTTTTTTGTTTGCTATTGTTATTGTTTTTTATCTCTTGTTGTCGTTGTTAGCCAACTTTCATATCTAGTCGCGTCTGCTCCTTCAGTTGTTGTAGCTTGTTTTGCTTGTTTTGTGTGTTGTGTTGTGTGTGTTGTGCGTTCTTCTTTTCGCCTGGATTTGAACGGTTTTTTGCCTTGCCTTTTGTCCTTGAAGTATCCTTAACTGTGTCGAAACTGGCGCTGCGGCCTTATAAATCTTCCTGCCCAAATTGCGCAGCGTCACCATCAAACACGTGTTTTTCGACTCGTATTTGTTTTAGTTGCTTTTTTTGTTTGTGCTTTTGTATTTAAGTCGCCAAAAATTTGAGCAAATAAATTATTTGCTGTTTGCCATCAGCGAATTATTTGCGAGTGTGTTGTCTTTATTGTTGTTATTTCAACTGCTTTGCTTAGCAAACTTTGCTAGCATTTTTTTTTATTCTCTCCAGATTTGTTTTTATTCTAGTCGCCGTGCTGCCAACTAATTGTGTTACCAACCCACCAACGCCGCACAACGCTTTTGCTGAGCAATTTATGAGCATTGCGATGGCAACAAAAAAATACAAAAAAAAAAACAAGGGTGCAAAAGTTCGCTATTGTTTTTTAGCGGCATTCATAAAATTAGATATTCAAGCAGCGCAAGAATTGCAAATTTAAAGACTCTTGGCTTGAAATCACAATCAAAATGGCGAGCAGTCAGTCAGTCAGTCAAGGCTGCTGCCACGTTCACCAAACTCAGGTCTCGAGTCTCTCTTGAAATTGCCACAAAATTAATTACATGCCTCTTGCTTAACTAAATAAAAAGCTCATTTTACAGGCAAAAATAATCAGTCCAACAGTTGAAGCCACAAGGCTTTAATAGCGAACACAGCATTTTATTAAATAAATATCTAGCGAAAAAAAAACATATATATCTAAGGTTAAAAATAATCATTCAATCAAACAACAGAACAATCACAGTAAATAAATATCTAAAGTAAAAGTGCTACAAATTAATAGCACCTTCGCTTTTAATAGCACTTTAAACTATGCTTTGACCTCACTGAAAGACTGATTAAATATAATATATATATTTTTTATATACACTTTTGAGTGTTTCGCTATATTTATGATCTTATAGCTAGTTTATACTTGACCATTAAATTAATATGCGAAATCTGGCAGAGGAAATGAAAATGACTCTAACTGGACAAGAGAATAGCATTGCTATTAAACTGAACATAAGAATGCCAAATCTAAATATTGTTAGCGAACCCAATTAAATAATAAATAATTTAAGTAATGAGAAAGTAGAAGAGGAATAAAGGGTTATAGACTGGTTATAAACCGATTGTAGAACACGTTTGAATCCAATTTGCTTGCAATTGTCCGATTGCTTAATTCAATCCAATTTTTCTATTATCTGTTGTAAATATGCTTCAATCGAATGTACATATGAATGTTTTTTGAGTGTAAGTTGTTTGTGCGCTGCCCTAAGCTGTTTAGCATTAATTAAGTTTGAGTTTAAGTGCAGACTGCAGCAGACTGCAGACAGACGACACTCCGACGCGTTCGCCCTCCAGGCATTTCACTGTCTGCTGGTCAAATGTTAAGCTCCACCAACCAGACCGACCACACCACAACCATTCCACCTTAAGTCTACCAATCCCCAATCCCCAATCCCCAATCCTGAAAACTCAGCCACTCCACACACACAACGCTCAACGCTCAACTAATTGCTGCCTTTTAACACTTGGCAATTCGCCGTAGGCGATACTGGCTCCAAAGTCTCGTGGCCTCCTCATTCTGTGGTGGTGCATGGTTGTAAGTTACACCCGTCCAGACCAGACCAGACCAGACGCAGTCAGACAACCCCTGTTTCGCTTTATATTGTGAAATGGATTGCATTTTCCGCTGTTGTTGTTATCAACTATCAGCAATTCTACTTTACAACGTTATGCGTCAACGCACTAAACCGACATTTTTACACCTAAGTCGCAGCGAGTCGAGTCTGTGGCGCAATGCAATGGAATTGTAGCCAGAGCCTGGGCTGCTTTTCACGGCTGATTAGGTCACGAACCGGCATTACGAATATTTATATTGCTTGCATTCGCCTCGACTGAAAATGGAGACTTAGCCCTGTCTTGCATTAAACACTAACACTGTTGCCAACAACATTGCCGAGGGTTGGTTGTTATCTTCAAATGCATTACGACTGCAACTTGGGAAGGCCCTTTGGCTTTCGTATATTTATAACAAGGTGAACACACAATTGTGTGAAGGCAGCACCAGCAGCTAGCTCAAGAAACTGTATACATATATATGGGGTACTTTATCGCCTAGCTACGCATCCTTTTGTGTCCTGTCCAGCAGCGAATGTTGCTCATTATTTGGCTTGCCATCGATGCGACCTGCTTTCTACTTGAATACAGAATACAGACCGTATCCCTTTATGGGGAGAGATGTGCATTTTTTTATATGAGGTAGCAGCAACACTCGATCCTATTTTGATTTCATAAATATGCAGCTTAAAAATCGGGCATAAAATCTCTATGCCGGAAGGTGACTTCAATATATTTTTTCATATTTCCATAAATGTCGCATGACTTCAGCGGCTGGCATACATTGTTTGACTGCTTCACACACAAGGGTACATATATACATATATATATATATACTTAATATATAATATATATATATATATATATATATATAGCTGTGCATGTATAAAACCGTATTGACATAAAACTGAGAAGTTATCGTTGTTGACGCGTCGCCGAGTTGTCGCCACAGGGCTTTTGGTGCTTTTGATGATTTTGCGTCGACCAAGCATCAAATCATCTCCGCACTCAAGTTTTTGTTTTACTCCGTAACCGTAGCCATAAAAAAGGGTAGAAGAGTACGCTATAATAATAAAGCTGTTGTATTAAATGCAACAGGTAGAAGGAGGCATTTATGGTTTATTTATTTCTGTTTGGTATTAACGGTCTAATTGAAGTTGCCATGTCAATCTCTTAGATTACATAACTGCAAATGGAAAATGGTATGGAGCGACTGCTCAAGTCATATTTGATGTGTTTAAGCCAACGTAACTTGTGTTGACATCTTTCTCATTACCTTAAAATGTTGCTGGCCACATAAAAGATCTGTTTTGACATTTCGGCGTCAAATTACTTGAAATATTTTATTTGACAATAACACCATTCATAAGGATTAAGTTTTAACTTCGCTAATTTGTGTTACTCAAATTTAGTTGCTTATTTTAAGGTATCTATTCATAATTTCATTGTGTACTAAAGCAAAACGCTTCACGAATTGACTAATTGCAGGTCCAGCGGCAGTTCAAATGGTTTCCCACAATCGACCGCCACCGACGATGACGGTGCCCGTACCGGTACAGGTGCCACCGTACGTTCATGAGAATGGAACACTGACCCACGTAGTGCTGCCCCCGCAGCAGTACCAGCAGTTGCACCCCGGACAGGGTCATCTGCATGCAACGCCATTTGTAAGTAACGCCACAATTTCCAGTTTTATGAATATGATTTAAATATTAAGACAATTATTTGTACAATCGCAATCATTATCAGCAAAAATAGTCGATTGTATATTTTATTTTGATTAGGAACGGGTTGTTGTTATATAATTTAGCTGCCCCGTTTGTATTTCGGTTTGACATTTTTGCTATTTATTCGCAGTGGAGCGCTGTGATTTTCCCTAGGGGTATTCACAGCTCATTCAAAGTTTGTTATTAAAATGCTGATAAGGAGGCAACACGCTGCCTCTTTTCCAAGGCAATCTAACAACCTCTGTGACTTATCAACCTATATAATTATAATTGAGTCTCAATTATCAATAGCAATAAATATAGGAATAATAGCTTAAATAAAATAAAAATAAATAAAACTAGGAGACACTCGTAGCTGGGCTATATTAGATTCTCAGCTTCTCTCACATCTTATCGATAAAAGTTTATCTTAGCTATGCTAAACTAGATTCTCAGCTTCTCTCACATCTTATCGATATTTATCGATCGGAAACTAGCTATTCAGTTATCAAGCATTCGCAATATTCATAAGCAAACTTGTCTTTGCAATTAATAATATACTTCATTTGATTGGAGAAGTCTCCCCACCACTTGCACCACTTGAAAAAAATACAAAAAACAAAACAAATTGTTTACCTAACATTCCCATCAAACAAACCGGATCCAGCGGAGAACTACGAAGATGATTTCCCAGAAGCAGCCAGTGGGATTTACCCGTCCAGCTGTTAATTTGTGGTGTCGTGTTGTCAAAGCAATAATGGCTACAATAACTTAACTAACTACAAATGCAAAAATGCAAAACAATTCTCAACTGCAATACAAGCGGACATACAAATTTATGATAAGCTTGGTATGCCTCTCTATAATTTGTGCAGTTGGTTTCTGCTTTTAGTTAAACATTTATCACTAAATGGCAAGCAGGCATTATAAATATTTAAAGCGAAATAAAAGTAGCCAAAGCTGTGATAACTTGAATGTGTATTTCTGATGACCTTAAAAGTTTCGCAAATGACAAATAACTTTTTAATTAACCTCATATTCAGGAAGTAATTTTCACTTAAAACAGAGTATTATGCAGCTGGTTACGCTCGACTCTTTAACTGTTTGTTTGTTTTCATATCAGTGTTCTTAAGTAAATTTACATGACAGTAGCAGCCACAAAATGTAGTTGAAGTAAATGACCGTTTCCGTTTCTAATTATGTCAAAATCTCGTTATAAAACGATTGTGTTCTAATTTATATATAGTCAGAGTCATCAGAAAAACCTCAACTAAACTAACGCGCATTAGTTTTGAACGTCTTATTTATGTCAATTTGCTTACGAGTAAGTTGCCAAAATGGTAGCTGATGCATTTTGAAAGCTGCTGCCACAGCCGCCGTCTCCAAAGCCAAATAGTTTGGCAACTTGGTTGCAGGAGCACAATCACTTGGCACGCAGAACCGCTATTTACATAATGCTAGTGCATTTATTTTAAATATACCTTTTGAAAATAACGGCGTCATATTTGGCACCAAATCCATTTTTGTCATGTAATTGAGCAATTTTTCCAAGCTTATCGCACAAATGAATCTTTGGCTTTGGCTTAAATGCAAGCGCAGCGCTCAAAATATCCGCGAATCGTTAAGTTTCATTAGTTCCTGCAAGCATATTTGAATCGCGCGCGTAACATAGAAAAGTGTGGCCATTTTTGCGAACTGCTGATACGTATTTGCAGCGATGAATTTATATCGATAATTTGATGCACCACGATGATTAAGGGAAAATAAATGAAATTATTGACAGAATTGAAACAAAGCAATAAAACAATCTAATGCATATACCAAAAATAGTAATTAACAATCGCGCTGAATAAATACAAATACAATATAAATAACTATTTTGACATTTTCATTCCACTGTATTCTATTCTCGAATGCTTAGCATAGTCATTTGAGCATAACAGCGTGTTAACATTGCCGGAACAGAACAGAACAGAACAAATGCCTGTATTTACCAGTAGAATAACAATATATTTACAAAACAGTCATTATCAAGCAGCAGTACTTGAAACCAATTACCAAAATTTGAAATATTTGTATACAAGCCCAGCTGGCGATAAGGTGCCGTTTTCCGCAATTGTTTATCAGCTCGCACAATTGGCGTTGGTTTATTTATAGTTGCTATAGTCGTTGACGTGGTAATTTTGTTGGCACAGTTGTTTCTCAGAGCGCAATGCAGGCAACGAAGAATGAAACGAAGACGAAGCCGTCGACAACCACGTCGACAACAAGAATATGTGTATTTATTTAACCAAACTATTTACTGGTTGGCCAACAAAATTAATTAAACCACTTTTCCCGTTTGCGCAGATAAGCAGCAATGGCACATCGCATTTTTATACGCCGCTGCCCAGCTACTCACCCGGTCCTGGGCCGGCTGGCAATGGACCACCTCACTATCATATGCCACCGCAGCCGCAGCCACCACAGCAGCAGCAGCAGCCCGGCGTCCAACAGCAGCAGCAACAGTCGACGGCGACGTCAGGCGTTGGTGGAGCACCTTCGTCGCATCTACATTCCCCGCACTCGCCGTCGCCGCCCAACTATCGGGATGAGCGCAGCCAGCGCCAGCATACAAAACTGCTGCGCAAACTGGAAAAGCAACGCGAGCAGAGTGAGTAGAGTCCAAGACATGTATACATATATATATATATATACCACATCCATTCAATAATCTATTCGATTTTAGACTCGAGCATGTCCACGCCCACGCATTCGCCTTCACCGCGTCGCAGTGACCTCAATGGTCACTTCAACAGCAACAACAACAACAGCAACAACAACATTCCAATGCAACAGCACCAACACAACAACAACAATCACATGCACAACCATGGACGCCGTCTGCCGCCCCACCAACAACAACAACATCAGCAGCAACAGCAACAGCAGCAGCAGCAACACGTTCGCCAAACCGTCAACGTTCCTAGCACAACAACTGGCCAACAACAAGTGCAGCAGGTGGCTGCCACAACACAGCGCACCGGCAGCTCGGTGGGCACCTCGGAGGATGGCGAAGATACATCCAGTCTGGCCGCCGAGGATGACGAGGACTACCAGGCACTGATAGTGGACCAAATCTCCGCCATCGACAAGCCCGATGTGATCGATGTGAGCTCTCGCACTGCGAAGATCATCTGGGTACCACCAGCCATGTCGGATGAGTTGCTGGTCCAAGATCTGCGCTACCAGGTGCTGCTCAGCGATACAGGGAAACAGTGCAAATACAAGAGTCTCTACCTGGGCGAGGCGTACGAGTGCATTGTGCAGGATCTGCAGCCGGGCCAGGACTATCTGGTGCGGCTGCAGGTGCACTATCAGCAGCTCCAGGGCAGCGTCAGTGAACCCACCGAGTTCAAGACGCCCGCCTGCGAACCGGATCAGCCTCTGCCGCCGAAGCTGGTGTCGCGCACCAAGAGCTCCATCAATTTGCGCTGGACGGCGCCTGCCTCGAATGGTGCTCCCATTCAGCACTATCTGCTCGAGTACGATGTGGGCCGTGGCAATGCGCTGCAATTTGTCGAGCTGGCCAAGATCAAGGCCAAGCACTATGTGCTCAACAAGCTGCAGTCGACGACCGTCTACAGCTTTCGGCTGGCCGCCGTCAATGAGGTTGGCCAGTCCGTCTACTCGCAGGTGAGCAGCTACAGCACCGCTGGCAATCCACCCACAGTGCCCATGGCGCCACAGCTGCAGGCGTGCGGCGCCAGCTCGTTGCGTTTGGTCTGGGAACGGCGGCCGCAAGACGGTGACTTTCTGCTGCAGCTGCAGGATGCGGACACCGGACATGGTTACCTGAACAGCTACAAGGGCGGCGACACCCACTACGAGTGCCAGCAGCTGCGACGCGCCACCAGCTATCAATTCCGTCTGCGTGCCGAGAACGATGCCGGCGTCTCGCCCTGGTCCCCGGAGGTCAGCTACAGCACCGTTGCCGAGCGTCCCGGGCGACCCGGGAAGCCGCATGTCAAGGGCAAGATACACGGCACACACTTCAAGGCGCGCTGGGAGCCACCGTCGGACAACGGTGGCTGCGATGCGTTGCGCTACCATCTCGAGCTGAGCATGGGTGCCAGCTTCGAGCGGATCTACTCTGGCAGCGAGACGGAGGCAATGTGTGATCGCCTCCAGCCGGGCGTCACTTATCAGTTGCGTGCGTGCTGCGAGGGCTCGGCCGGTGAGAGCGCCTTCTCGGACATTGGCCATGTGACCACGGAGGCAGTGCCGCCCGGTGCACCGCCAGCGCCTCAATGCGATGCGCCGCCAACGCCTTATGCGGTGCGGCTGAGGCTCAGCCAGCCGGAATACAATGGTGGTGCGCCGGTGCTCGAATTTGAGGCGCAACTGCGTCATCTGGAAATCTCGGAACAGACGCTGCCATTGGCAACGCAAAGCGTCTATCGGGGCCAACAGGATTGCTTTGTGGCACAGCAGCTGCAACCCGGCGGCATCTACGAGGTGCAAGCGCGTGCCATCAATCGCATCGGCGCCGGCAGCTGGTCGCAGTGGTTGCGCTTCACAGCGGCCGCTGCACCACCCGGCGCAGCCGAAGCGCTCCAGGCGCTCGTCAAGTCCGCCACCCATCTGAGCATCAATTGGCAGCCACCAATGCTGCTCAATGGCAGCCCAGTGACGGGGTACACGCTGCAGAACGCCAGCCAGCCGCTGGACGAGCCGCCCGTGGAGCCGTTGGGCACTCAATTCCATGGCTGCTACCAGGGCAGCCAGACCAACGTGGAGCTGCGCAATCTGACGCCATATACGCGCTACTATCTGCGCGTCCTCGCCAGCAATGCAGCCGGCACCGGCCCACCCACAGATGTGGTGTGCGTGTCGACGCCATCGGCGGTGCCGGGCGCACCACAGATGCAGGGCTACGAGTTCACCCACCAGGTGGTAACGCTCAACTGGACACAGCCAGCGGCGCATGGCTCGCCCATCTGCAGCTACAACATTGAGTACGGTGAGCGGACGATTGCCACACCGGATGCATGCACCCGTTACACGGTGCTCGGCCTGACGCCCGAGACGAGCTACAAGTTTCGCGTGCAGGCGGTGAATGCGATGGGCTCTGGTCCGTTCAGTGCCTATGCCAAGCTGACGACACAACCATCGCCGCCAGCACCGCCACGACTGGAGTGCAGCGGATCGGGGCACAACTACATCAAGCTCAAGTGGGGCGAGACTGGCAAAACGGCGCCAAACGGCACAACTGGCGGCAACAGCGGCAATAGCGGAGGACCAGTGCCCGGCACCAAGTACCACGTGGAGATGTATGTGGCACGGGCGAAGCAATTCCAGGCCGTCTACTCCGGCACCAATTGCATGTGCAAGATACACAAGCTGCAGGAGCGCAGCAGCTACACATTCCGCATCTATGCGCACACGGATCGTGCCGGCGATGGCGAATACTCCGAGGAGTACATATTCGAGACGAGCGCCACGCTGCCGGCAAACATTAAGGCGCCGCGGGTGATGCACGAGAGCGGCGTCTGTGTGCTGGATCGGGCCAATCAGCCGGCGATGCAGCTGACCCTCGAGTGGCAGCACTCGAAGAATAGCTTCCAGGATCGCGTCGAGTACGAGCTGCAATATGCCGTTGTCGCCTCGGATGCGGATGCCTCGAACTCACCCAAGGGTCGCAGCAGCAGCGGCTCCTCCAACAATGCTGCTGCTGCTGCTGCTGCTCCGGTTGCGCTGAGCAATCAGGATTATCGCCAGCTGTATCGGGGCACAGAGACCAAGTTCACCATTGATAATCTGGCGGCGGGCACCTGCTACCAGTTTCGTGTGTGTCCCGTGCGTGTCACCGCCGCCGGCGATCTGTTCCATGGCCAATCTTCGGTGGCGTTGCGCTACCAGGTGCCCAGTAATTTGGATGTCAGTTCGGCGGTTGCTGTGCGCCAGCATCTGTTGCACGGTGCGAGTGCGGCGCCGACACATGCCACACAGCGCTCCAGCCGCAAACTGTCCTCGAGCAACGGCTCCAGCGCCAGTGGATTGCATCTGCGTTCGGTTAGCGCCTCTGCGATTAGCGGCAGCAGCGGTGTCGGCGCCGATGCCCAGGCAATTAGTCGGCTGCAGCATGAGTTGTCGGCGAGCAGCTTCAAGTCTTGCGCAGATCCGAGGCATCATCATCATCACCACCATCACCATCATCAGCATCCGGGGTGTGCCGCTGAAGCAGCAGCGAGCGCCTCCAGTCTGGCCACCCTGCCAGCGTCCTCGACGCTGCTGTTGCGTGGCAATCATATGCATCACCAGCACTTGCATCATTCACACCACATGCATCATGCCCACTACAGGCATCCCTCGGCCGCTGCCGGCGCCGGCATTCTGCCCGGCACAAGCAACAGCAGCAACAGCATCATGAGCAGCGGCAGCAATGGCAACTGCAGCAGCAACATGCCGCACGGCAACATTGTCCGAAGGATTGTCGCCAAGCTGACGGCGCTGTATTGCAACAGGAAGCGGCTGACGGATCAGCAGAAGGCCGTCTTCTTTGTGGTTTCATTTGTGTTTGTCACCTTCCTGGTTGCCATGCTGGTGCACATGCTCTGTGGCTAAGCCAATGGCCAATGGCAAAAAAAACACTGATTGATCACAATTTTTTGGGTGTCACAAAAACAAAACAAAAAATCAAAAATTAAAACAAAAACAAAAAACGATTACGATTGCCTAGTTGTAATTAACACTATAAAAATCTATGTATATTCAAAAAGAAATCAAATCAATTGTAATCTAATTAATCACTCCTAAAACATTAACAAAAATCAACAAAAAAGAAAAGAAAATGCAGAAACCAACTTCTTAACAATAACAGCGTCAACAATTGTATTAAATGTACACAATGAAAACATTCTTTATGAACTTTTGTCGATACACAATTTATATATATATATATATATTATTGAAACATACATACACACATATATACATATATACATATATACATATACATATATATATATATATATATTGATAGTTGGGAAATGCATACAAAAGTGTTTGTAATGGTATTGTTGTTACTAACTACATATTTAAAATCACAATTAAACACACACAACAGACACACACACACACACAGACAGACACTCAAATCTCCATATGTGCTATAGCATTTTGTGCAACAAAAAAAAGAAAGAAACTTCTCAATGTACATAAATTTAATGAAAACAAAATGAAAACTGTATCTGTAACTTAACCCCAAAAGGACTACTTAAAATTCTTCAAAAATGCTTTTTAAACGGTTTACCGCATTGTTGTTGCATGTGCGCACATATATATAAATATATATATATATATATTCCCTATATGTATATATATATATATATAGATGTGTGCAATGCCATACATGTATCTATATAGCTAAAGTGAAACGAGTTACATATATGCAAAATGATTAACGAAAAATATGAATTTATTAGACTATGTTCTATTCATAGTATACTACTGATAACTACCATATATATATATATCTATATATATATATATATATATATATACAGATATGTGGACATAAATGTGTAACTATGCAAATATGATTATATTGAATATCTGTAAAACTGTACAACTGTTCTCAATGGCCAATCTCTGGATGCGAGCACCATTTACATCCCGAAATGTTTATGGAATGGAACCTTTGTTTATTTCACAGACAGTTTATAACACACACACACACACACAGACACACACAGACACACACACACACACAGACGCTTCCTTCATTCTCTCAACTCTTCATATGAATTATTACACAATTTAATTACACAATTTATTATGATAAACATTACAACAACAAAAACAAACACAACGATGATGATGATGATGATGATGATGATGATGATGGGGCACCCATTTAGGTGCCAACTAAATAAGTGGAGTCTTATATAGCATTCACGATACAATTATTCCAGAGCTTACATGAATTATGTAAAATTATGTCGTTGTTGCCCAAAATTTCGATCCCGTGCTATATATATGGATATATAGCGACAACCCTCTGCTAGGCAAAGCTCTCATTTATATATATATATATATATATAAATAAATACACAATATACACCACACAAATCGAAAAAAACAAAAACAAACAAATATATATACATACATTTATACATATAAATAAATATATTTTTTACACACACAAAAACAAAAAAAAAACGAAAGGAAAAGAAAAGAAAAACCAATTATTTAGTATATACATACATATAATAAAAAATATTTGAAATTTATAGCCTAATGCAACGCAAAGTGATTTATTCCAATTATTATTATTTTTCTAATTAAATAAATTAATGTAATCGTTTCTTTCCATAGTTTCATATGAAATTAAAAAAAAAAAAACAGAAAACAAAAAAAAAAAAAACAAACAAAAAACAAAACAGAAAACAAAAAACAGAAAAACATGTATGTTTACAACGGTAAATGGTTACAATATATAAACGTTTATATTAGCAAAAATATTGTACTATTTGTCGAATTATTTGTTTATTATACATACATACCATATGTAATACATTGCAACATAAATATATATATATATATGTATGTATATATATATATATGTGTATATGTATATATATATATATATGTATATGTATATTTATAACAATTATTTGCAAATTATATATATACATATATATATTTAAAATAAATGCGATTTACAAATACTGAAAGCGTCTCGTTTATTTTATTTTATTTGATAAGCCTGCAACTTTAGGCCAAAGATCAGCTTAATTTATTAATCGAAAACAACTGAAACTCGTTTTGGGTTTTTTTTTGTATTTAAATTACGTTTATTTTCCGTGCAAATAACATTTCTTTGTTTTGTTTTGTTTAGTTTAGTTACTAGTTTATTCATCCCTATTTGATATTTAAATCAAATCAATCCAGACGATATCTGTCTGTCTGTGAAAGACTAACACTGACACTGTAAAAAATAACTGTAGTGCAAATATATAGTTTGGATCTGTTCGATGTTCGTCGTTATTCGTTATTCCAATAGATATAGTCAACTATATACGGATCGACTCGGACAATGTGTATAGTTGTGATAAGTTGTGATAGAATGATAGGTTTATAGTCCGGACGTTATTGTATCTTTTGATATGTAGATTATAAATTCATGTATATAACACTTGAAGTACCTACATTTGGTGTCTATTGTTTATTGTATAACTCTTTGGTTTAGTTATGTATTTAGCTAATGTGCTGCTGTGGGTCACAATAAGTTTCGTTATGCTTAAGTCTAAGTTGTTGCAACCAATATGGATTTAACTAAATATAAGTTAACATTCCGTTTGACTCTTCTTTTTCTTTTTTCGTTTAACTTAAAACTCTTCTAAAAATGAAGTTAGTAATCGTATTTTATCTAGTACACATATATATATATATATATTATATATGAAAGTATTTTCTATATAGTCGCTAAAATCATTAAGAGTTTTGCAATTCGTTTATTGTTTGTTTGTGTTGTTTAAAATCGGTGTATAAAATTTGTTTGATTTGCTTCTCTTTTCTATTATTTTAAGTACACAGCTTACGTATGGAACTTGAAAATATTATCGTGTTCAAATCCATTCTGAAATTAAGATCACACAGCGCTACCCTAAGTACAAGTTGACTTTTAGTTACTCAATGATCATCCAAAAAACTTGTGTATACAAACGTATGAATTTATATATACATATATATATATATGTATAAATATGCATGTGTTTTTTTTTTTTAACTGTAGTTCATACAAAAAATATTTCTCATGCTAAGGCAACTTTCAATATCGATATGGGATAGTTATATTTTTGGTGTTGGTTAGCGATTTAAATACGATTCAAATTCGACGGCATCTCTGTGAAAGCATTCATCTAAATACAGACACATGATATGTGGATATGTGGATATATGGATATTATGTCTTATGGCAGTTGAACTGACTGAACCCAAAGCCAAACCTGTCCCAGTTTCTATCTGTCTAAGGTCCTGTGCAATCAATATGGCGACTGCATTGCGTCCTTATGTAAATGTTCGTATATCGTTGTTTGATTTGTTCGATTCGAATGCAATGCGTGTGCAGTAGACAGCTACAGCTACAGCTACTAAGATACTATGATTATGTCATCCCCGATCCCTGCAACCTGATACCAATTAAATAATAATATTCAGTCATTGGCCGTCAACGCGGAGATGCAACTGCTGCTGATCAGCGGCTCGCGCGAATTGACGGACGTGTTGGATGGATCGATGGACAACGTGAACTCCGTTGATGCCTCCACAGAGTCGTGCTGGCTCTGGGTTTGCTCATGCCGTCGTGGTCTCACCAGCTGGGCAGGATCTTTGTGTGGCACACCGCCCTCGGCGTTCGCTGCCGGATAGCTGGAAACGCGTTTCAGCGTCTGTTTGAGAAAAAGAAAAACAACAAAAAAGTTACTTTCATCTTGCCACACATCTGAGTTTGGGGCAAAGAGCACACACCTTGTCAGTCAGCAGATCGGCAACATTGGCCACATTGGCAGCATTTGCCACATTCGCAGCCGCAATGGATTCGGAGACGGGGCAAATGTTTTTACTCGATGAGAATTTTTTGCGCTTCCGTTTCAGCGCCGCAATTGCCGTTAAACCTGCCACAAATTAAAGTACAAATTTTTGTTTACACTCGAGCAGATTGCTATACAAACCCGTCGTCGTGTGAAAAAAGTGTGTGCCAACGCCCACATGGGCGTGGCCCATGTTGCTGGCACCATTCAAGGCTGCAGGATGTGGAAGCGAGGCAGCATTTGGTGGATCCCCGCCATGCTGGGCTGTATATGCATGCTGTGGTGAGCACTGTGCATATTTCACCCTCACCTGGCCATGCACAGGCGTTGAGTTCTGCGAGGAATTGCACACGGAGTCCTCGGACTTGGAGCGTCCCAGCATTTTGCTCATGTTGCCCACCTTGGCGGCCTCAATCAGTGTGCCTAAGGCAGCGGCAGGCAAGATTACTTTGCTCTGGCGAGGGAATTACATTGATTTTGGACATACCCCAACGTTTCTTGTGTCCAGCGATGCGTTTGTTATACTTCAGTGTGGTCTTATTGTACTTGGTGGCACTGCCTGGCACTGCCGTTGTCGCCGATGCCGCAGGCGTTGCTGCCGCTGCTGTTGTTGCCTGCGTTGGCGATGTTGGCGACTCCATGCCGCCAATGGAGCCGGCCGTTGTGTTCTGGCGCCTGTGCATGAAATTGGGCGCAAAGAGTGTGGATAGCGTTGAGCTGAGAATCTCATTTTGATTATCGTAGTTGTCCAGCGATGTGGAGAACTCGGCCACGGGCGCCAGCGAACCCGTTGATCCCGGCGGTGCAATATTGAAACCTTTCATTAGGCGACGCTCTTTCTGTCGATTCTTTTTACCGCCGCCACCTGCAAAATGATATTAAATTTGGCATTAGATAGACCGGCTGAAGGGTCACAGGTCGTATTACCTCCACCTTGACCCGCTGTCACATTCGTGTCCATGCCGCTGTTTTTCAGTATTTCCACCAGCTCGCAGCGGAATGCGGAAATGTCCTGTTTGATCTCATTCACATCGTCCTCGGTGACGCCCTGAGACTCCGCCTTCCGCTGCTCAACGGTCACATAGCGACGCACCAGATTCCGCATAATCTGCTGATACTTAAAGTCCCGATCACTGGCCTGCTGTGCCTTGCGCTGTTGGTATCAGAGGAATAAGTATTACTTTAAGCTAAAATTCACTTCGAAGAGTCTTAAAATTCCTAAAGAGTACAACAAAATCAAGTGAGATACTTGAATATACTTGAATCACTTATTTTGTAATAGCTTTCATAGTTCTTTCCTTTACACAGTTCAGTTTACTCACCCGGATTGTCTTGAGATGTTCACGTCGGGCTGCCGAGGAGCCGCTACAAAACACCTGCCGCATCCACTTGAAGGCATACCAAATGGACTTGGGCGTCGGTATTATATTGAATGGGGGCGGGCAGGTGCCGCCCTCCTCAAAGTAACTAATCCACAGCTTGGAACGGGCGAATTTCCACTCAACATCGGCACGTTCCTGCAATGGACCATGTCCGTGAGTCCGGACGCATTTAGACGATGTTTGTGTGTGGACTCACCGAGATAAGTTGATACGAGTGATTCATCATGGCAATCAAGAGATTGAGTAGCACAACTATATTGATTACGGAGTAGGTGCCAAACATCAGCATGCCCCAAAAGCGTGTAAAGATTTTAATGCCATCCAGCTCGAAGCTGTCGAGATCAATCAGCCCAAAGACAGCCCAGAACAAGGTCTGTGTGGTCTCAAACAGACTGCAAGTACTTTCGATTATTAAATTCATATTCGAATATTAATTGACATTATTCCACTCACTTCGAGAAACGACGCCAGACAATGCAGGCATTCGGATCGTTTGTGCCATTCATGTTCAGCAGGACACTTGGGGATACTTCGGGACAGCGCTTTTTCTCCAGATCAGAATAGTACCTGAACGGCATTAAATATACACGAAAAGCAATTATGGAACTTCACATTAAGACATGGTAATTAAAGATAAACATTAACAATAAAACCTTCAAAAAATAATCAATATGGAAAAGAGACTCAAAACTTAATGCAAGATTCGTAAAACGACTTCGCAGCTCCGAAAACATTTAAACAATAAAACAATTAAATAAACTACAAGTTTCTGCACCTATTTAATAGTTTCATTAATTAACTTTTAAATTTTTTATACAACTGACTTTAAAAGACAATATTTTAAATAGATAAAAATATATAAAAAGCCTAAACTTTCAGGGTCATAGTCCTGGCAGATGTAAGAAGTCAAATAAAAAGCAAACCTTTTAAGAAAGATCTAAAAGAATTACATCTCCAGGCAGGTGTAATAGATCAAATAAAAATAATTAAACATTTAAATAGTCCTGGCAGGTGTACAAAGAATGCTTTAGTTGTATTTAGCAGGCTCAATCAAATAAGATGCGCTTCAAAATGAACAGGAATAAATACAAAATGAATAGCTGTGATTGGTACGCACCAGAGGAGCTGGTTGAGACCGCTGCCGAAGGCGAAGAGGACCAACACGTAGAGGAAGAAGAACTTCATAATGTCCATGACCATGCGCGACAAGGACACCTGCAGTGGCCCCAAGTGTGGGTTCACCGAGAAGATGTACACCAGCTTGAGGCTACTGAAAATGTTTGCCGCACTAAAAAGGCCCTCCGAGATGAGCATTGGATCCCATGTGTCCCAACGCTCTCGCGGCAAATCTGTCGCCTGCGAATTGAAGATCATCTCTTTTTTCACCTATTTGGCGAAAGCAACAACAATAATTTGTGTGTATTTTGAATAAAGTTGTGGAGTACAGCACCTGAAAGAAGGAAACCACACGAAGAGCCACTGTGGCCACATACAGTGAGTTGGTCACGAAATCGATGACATTCCACATATCATTCAGATACTCCTGCAGACCCACATCCCACAGCTGCTTCACCTCGCTCCAGATGAGGCCGCTGACCCAGGCCAGGATTAGCCACTCGATGAACGTTGGCTTGGCGCCACGCTTGGTGGGCAGCTGCAGCTCCTCCTCCACCTGGTTGAGCATGCTGCTCGAATCGGTCCACAGCCAGCTGCCAATGAAGGACTCGATGCGCTGTGAGGCGAGCATCAGCAGGAACAGAAATGTGAAATACGAGGCGCTGTGGCAGATGAACTTGATGAAGGGCTTCCGCATTGTCTGCCCAATGGCCGAATAGGGCGCCAGTATATAGGCCAGCGAGAATATGGGAAACATGATGCCAATCCGGATAATGTCCACTGCCTGCAATGCCATATTCTTTCGCCTGAATCCCGGCAAACCCTCATACCAAATGCTGGCCAGCAACTGCTGCACATTCGAATGGGCCACAAACTAAAAGCAAAGCAGTCAAATTAGTTTCGTAATAATAACAAAGATACTTTGGACCAGTTAACACAACCTTCTTTTGGCGCAGTTTGATGGCCAACTTTAGGCGATTGAGATGCATTCGTTCGCCGTGCTCATAGACGGGCCCAGTGGGATCGTGGTTCAGCAAGATCTCCAGCTCGTGCGAGGTGCGTGTGTGATCCAGCAGAGCGGTTGCAAAGTCCTGGCACTGTTTGCGCAACTCCTGATACTCATTCTGTAATCACAAGATTAATCAGAAGCTGGACAACATTTCCATCTGCTTGGGGAACGCACCTTGAATTCATGCTCCAGAAAGCTGAGGCGTCGCAGCTCCCACGACAACTCAAAGGCAGTGAGAATGGGATCCTTGGAGGAGAGCGCTATAAGGCTGGGACTGGCGAGGGCGCGATACGCATTGATGCGAGACCGCGAATGCCGCAGCGAGTCCTCCTGCCGGGACTGGACGCACTCGTCACAGCCGCAGCGCACATCGTGTGGCATGGGCAGGACAGCGCCACGGTCCAAAAGGATCTTAATTATCTCATAGTTGTCCCGATGTGCAGCCAATATCAGCGGCGTTATGTCCGGCGTAAACGTTGAGGTCTCCTCCGAAGCGGACTCCCAGCTCTAAGTCAAAGTATAACCAATGATTATTTATATAAGAAGCGAACATGCCACATACATGATTGCCCTCAATCTGAAAGGTGACATTCTCGTGATCCAGCAGCACCTCAACGGCTTCGACAAACTCCTCGGAGATGGAGTGCAGGAGTGCATCCTTTGTGTCCACATTGTAGTTGATGAGCAGCTCAACCATTTCCAAGTTCTCATTATCGATGGCCATGAGCAGGGCGGTCCGACCCAATGGATCCACACAGTTCACATTTATGTAGTCGGTGTCCTGCGCCTTCTGCAGCATCCGGCGTGTGCCCGCCATATCCCCCCTCTCCACAGCGAGCAGAAACTTCTTCTCCTCCAGCGTCAGCTGACGTATCTCCTGATGCGGTCTTATGGTGTTCTCCTCCTCCATCATGCCGTGTATGCTATGGCGCTACATGGAAACGATTCAAGTTGATCAATGCTATTCTGTCAACACTGGGGGAAACGCACCTTGACACGCCTGGCGGGTTCAATTTGGACGGCTATGTGGCCACTGCCGCTGCTCTCACTGCCCAGCTTCTTGTCCCCAATATCTGCAGCATCCATACCATTTTTAATCTTATTTAATATGGGTGCTAAAACAGATTTCCGACGCGCCGGACTAATAAAGTGCAGCTTTTTTCCTTCGTCTGCAAAAATAGTTGGAAAAAACACAAACACAAAATTTCAATTTATTGCAGTTTTGCTTTGACTTAGCTGCTTAGCAACCAACTGAGAAAAGAGCTAGCCTGGGTTTTGTGTATCAAAGGATCAATTGCCAGTACTAATACTATTTATTCATACACATTTATAAATATTTTAAAGTAATAACTTGTCACAGCTGCCCAACCATCTAAAAGTGCACACAATTTGGGAGTTGTATTCAACAATTTTTTTATTTTCATTATTTATGTTACATAATAAATACTCTGAGTACTTCCCAGTTGCCAAATTAAAATGCACAAAATCTCTTATTATTATTATTGGGAGGAAATTGCACCGCGACCTATTTGATCTATTGTGCCCCCTTGTGAGCCTATAGCTCTTCCATCAGCACCAGCTCCCGCACCAATGTGAGGATCTTTGTTGGGTTGAGGTCTTCTATGTCTCTACAATTCAAAACATGTACCACATGCAGGATGCTGCGTCTTCTTCTAGCTAAGGTGACACACTCTGCTAGGATGTGCATCGAAGATTCCTCCTCTCTTTCACAAAACCCGCACAGATCGCTAATATATATACCTAGTTGAGTTAGGTAACTTCTTAGTCTACAGTGTCCTGTCAATAGACTTGTAAGTATCCTAAGGTTGATCTTTCCCATGGTTATAACTTGTCCAAGATTATAACCACCTAGATGACATCTGGCTGGTCGGAGTCCTACTGCCTGTGACCAGCTCTGTTGCCGTCTCTGTCTCTCCTCGTTTCTAAGTTGCAGTCGTTTAGTGTGTCTTCCTATGCCACAATACGGTTCTGGTCCTGTTGGGGGCCCTTCTGTCTCCGCCTCGTTTCCCGACAAAATCTCTTAGATTATAGAATACTTTAACAGCGAATTTAATTACAGTCAACTCAACTCGCTTAACAAAGTTAATCAATGCCAATTTCAATTGCACATTTTCAAAACAGACAGACAGACAGAGGGGCAGACAGACAGAGAGACAGAGACAGACACAAACCCAGTCAGGGCGCATAATTAATTTATCCTCCTGCCACATCTGTCTAATCCAGTGGCGTGTTTGCACAATTCCAAGGTCGGAGTTGGCAACTGTGTCCTTGTGCGAAATCAAAGCACCGCTCGCCTTTATTTGCATTGATTTCAGAGAGTGCTCTCTGCTAATCGCAATCACAAATGTCAGAGCAGCAAGCGGCAAGGCATTATAATCATATCAGCAGCAGTAGCAGCAGCAGCATCAAATTAAATTATAATTTTCAAACGTAAATGTAAATGTAAACACATACATATAGACATATAGACATATAAACATAAACATATAAAAGCAGCAAGCGTTGCTTTTGGGTTATGGGCCAAAGAAGGGCGCAGTGTTTGCGTGTCTCGTTGGCAAATCTGGGTCAATAGTTGCTTGCTGTGTGTATATGTGTGTCTATATATCATATATATATATATATATATATATATAAATATATATATGTGTCATACACACACAGACACAACTGCTGTTGAAAGCTGCACAGACTTGCCCAGCCTGGTGTTGTTGAGAGTGCTTGCATATAAGTGACTATGAGTAACCGATGAGTTGACTATTTCTCACATTTGATATGCAATGACATTGGTTGCATTAAAAATGCATTCCCACAGTCAATACCCAAAGAAGTTGAAATATGTATGTATGTGAGAATGTGCCACAAAAGGCAACCCTCGTGAAAATTCCAATTCAGTTTGTTTAGTCCTTGTCGAAGAGAAGAAAGGCAAAAGAGTATTTATGTTATTGCAACTACAAACTGAAGTAGCGTAGTATTCATGCCGCGATAAACACTTTTGGGCATACCATATCAATGCACATACATACGACCTTCACAAATCTCACACACCCTTACACCCTTACACCCTTACACCCTTACACCCTCACACCTATTTAGTTTGTAGCCCCTAAAGAATGTATCAGCAACTTCTTTTGATGGCTATACAAATATTGTAATTGAAAATTACGCTAGCTGAAAATGTGTACTTTATTTATAAGCATAAAAAGGGTGTCTGCGATTCGATGAGACTCGGTCCGAGTATTATTCGGGTGATTGTAGGATGAGCAAGTTGGTCTCCATTTCGCTTGCATGTTTCTAGTGCAGCGAGCGTTGAACCTTCATTGATTTCACACAGACAGACGAATTTGTGTCTGTGTCTGTGTGTGTGTGTGTGTGTGTGTGTGTGTGTGTGTGTGTGTGTGTGTGTGTGTGTGTGTGAGTTGGAGAAAGTGAGACTGCGCAGGACATAACCTAGGCACAATGCATTCTGGTTGTCGTAGGTCGGGACATGCAACGCCATAAAACAGTAACAAAATGGACAACGACTTTGGTGTCGCCGCCATTTTGTGCACGATACACACGCACACACGCAAACACACACACAGACACACACACACACACATACACACACACATATGAAAGAAAAGTGAGCCACCTTTGCGACTGACTTAGTAATCACAAACCATTGAAATACTACTGATTGACCTGAAAACGATCCAGATATGCACAAAACACTCGAGCAAAAAACGCTATCTGATTTTGACCCGAATCCTGCTGGCGAATTCCAGTTTCCTAGTTATCAAAAATCAACAAAGATTGTTTATCGATGACTTTTATTTCATTTAAATATATCTTTCGCTGGCTTTGTGTTAGTTTTAAATTATTAAAAATATTTAAAGTGGGTTCGCATTAGTCTTAACAGCTTAAGCAGTTGATAGTTGACCATGTCTATTAACTGGAGCAAATAATAATTAACACAAGTGTAAAATGATATCACTTAACTCAAACATCGAGTGGCTGAGAGTAATTCAATCATTTTTGGCAGTTTTCTGGTTGAGTTTTGTCAGCTTGTTTGTGTCTCACTTACCTTCTCCCTCCTCGCCTGTCTTCGCATCGCTCCATTTCGACAACTATTAAAAGACAAAAAAGCATAACAAATACAAATATTAGTGTTGTTAGTTGATTAACATTCAACGACGACTAAAGGCAAGTTAAAAAACATTTTTATCATTTTACATAAAGCTTGAAAGCCTTCTAAGAATAAATACTTTTATGGTATGCAAAGCTGAAGCTTGGGTTTTTAATGGTACTCAAAACAATTCAATGCAGTCTTGAGCAGTTTACTTTATGCTTGATTAAGATATCTCTTAACTGTTGTATAGCTATGGAAACTATATTAAATCCAACTACTAATAGATCTCTGGAAATCCCCTTAACTGTGGTAAACTTATCTTATTCCACAAGTTCCGAGATTTGCCCAACTTTTGTTTATTTTACTTCTGACTCTTTGTATCTTTGTATCCCAATTAAATAAACAAATTAATACACTTTTTGGCGTAGGAGGTATTTATTCCGTCTGTCAAACAGTTAAGAGAAAAATTACACACACACACACACACACACGCTGAGTGTGTAAATTGTGGAGTAAATTTCTGTACAGCTTCAGGTTCAGGTTCGCCACCAGCGAAGGTTGGCCACATCCGGCTTATTAGATGCCCGATGCCAGATGGCAGTGGCAGATGTGGCAGGAGTGGTACGCATGGCCACCCCCCAAATGTGTCCTTGTGTCGATGCCGGCAACGACTGAGGCATACATGCGTCCTTGACAGCAGCTACTTGGAACTCTCGCCATCCTCAGAAATAAAGGCAAATGCGAAGGACAAGTCAGAAACCCCGCACAAATGTTGCAAAACTTGAATCTACAATGCCAGTTGCAATGAGAGGCGAAACCTGAGCTTCTTTTCTGTCCTATTCTGTTCTATGCTGTTCTATGCTGTTATATTCTGTTCTATTTTGGCTTTGTTTTGTTCTGTTTTGGCAAGAAATGTGGGACAAGAGTGCGTGAGTGCCGAGCTTGAGGGTGGTTTATTACTATGTAGTAGTAATAGCAGTTGTTGTTGTTGTTGTTGTACAGTGGCTGCCAAGGCAACAAGAATTTGGCCAAGTTGTTCGGCGTGCAGTTTAAACTGCATAGCCTGTCTGGCAGGCAACCACATTCAGCTAACACACAAATACATTCATCTGAGAACTTTATGGCACACATGCAAAAAGTGTTGGTCAAATTAAGTATGCGCAACGTGGGCCAGCAATTAATAACAACTTTGCAGCAGGTTGTTGCAATTGTTGTTGCTGCTGCCATTTGCATTTTTGCAGCTGTTGTCGTTGTCCTTGAGCGTGTTTTAATTCAGGGCACTGCACTCAGTCAGGATGACCGCAACACCCTCCGCACCCTTCTCCCCACAAACTACCCCTTTTGTTGTTTGTTTGTTTGTTTTGTTATTTACACACACACACACACATCTGCATGCCGCACACGTATACATCCATCAGTATACATATATAAATATATATATGTGCGTGTAATATGAAAACTGATTGGATGTTTTCATTGGTACAGCATTGGACTTAATAACTTTCAAGATTTCGATTCAGTATTTTGGATTTGAATAGACTTACAAATTTCTGTTTCGAAAAATGTTCTAATTCTTAATTTTTTTTATTCCTTTTGCTAAGTAAAGGACTTTTGGAAGGTAGTGTTGTGATCCTCTTTAGACACTTGCAGATTATCACTTTATTTATTTTGTTTTTTTTTTAATAATTCCGCTCTTCTTTTCCATATACATAATTTGAATCATTAAATATGATATAGAGTTTTGAAACTAACCCCATGAGCAGGTGGGTTTCTCAGAGATCTTCGATATTTCATATATGAAAAGACTTAAGATCTGTTAACAAGAAACTACAATTCTCATTCCTTTCTTCAACAAGCATTTTGTGCAATCAGTTATTTTCAATAATTCAATTATAATATATTATAACATATTTAATATCGTTATTCTTAAAAATGTTTTTAGGAAACCTAAATACTTGTCTGGCTAACTGTAAAAATTGTACAGCCCCTTGCAGAGGCGAACCTGAATTATATAAAGGGAAAACGGAATTATAATTTTGATTTAAATCACTTTTTGTCTATGCAAAGCTTAAACTGAAGTGTCCATTTCCTCGTGCATACCCCTGCTCCTATTCAGGCCCTATTGCCTGCAGGTGTTTGTCCCATCCCTTTAGTTACCTTGAGTTGGGATTTTCTCTTGAGTGAGGCAATCGAGCGCGTTTGTTGCCGTAGCACTTCCAGCGTATGATTTTTTGGTTCACGTTGACTTTGCCACCGGGAACAAGACGGAAATTTTCGAAATCAAACGCAAAATAAAAACTTAAACTAAATAAAAAGCAAAATTAATAATTCGACAATCAATGAGAACTCAACGTTTGTTTATATGTTTGGATTGTTTTTAGTTTTGCTTCTCGATCGTGATGAATCGCTCGTATTTTTCAGCAAGTTCTTCAATTTATTATTTGTTGCTTATGTATAAGCAATATTCATAGTTATTCATATATTTGTTTTGATCGTTTTGATTGTATATTCGTTTGATATTTTCACACTAAATATGGCTACAAATATTGAAAATTACGTAATTAAGATAGGCTGATTATGGAGAATTTTATTAATTATTAATTAAAGTGTTTGAGCATATTTCAATTAATTTTTATTATGATACTTGTAACCTGCACCCACTATGACTATTTCCGTTGCCGGAAGTACAGTGAATACAACACACACATAACGCCGCAGCCGAAGTGCAAGTTTCAATTCAGAAAGTTTAAAGGGGGTGTTTGACCTATAAATGGATTAATGCACAGCCGCATTGGAGTCGTTGGTTTGCCGATGAAAATCATTGGGGTTGATGTTTCTGCTGCTGTTGCTTATGGATTTAATGTCTTCATTAATGAGACGCCTAATCGAAAATATTTCTTTAATTATATGATTAATGATTTTCACGCCCGCACGCACACATAGACAATGGCGAGACTATTTTCTTTTGAAGAATTTTTTAAATTAAAAATATCTTTCTCGTAGATGAATTGTTGCCAAATGTTTCACTTTATTAATTGATTCGTTGTTTGTGTTTCACTCGTAAATAATCTTCCCGTTTTTTCGTGTGTCTTATCCAGCTGTCGATTTGCGACTGGGAGCAATGCGAATGCCAGCCGAGTGCAGCAACGTGGGCGAAATCGCGAAAGGCAAACCTTGAGTTTGAGGGCAAAAAGTGTTAGAATTTCATTAACGCACATCGCGCATGTGTAAAGTAATAATAAAAAAAAAAAACAGGAAAAGAAAAACGGCTGCAAGGCGATGAGGACAATGAACTTTGTCGGCGCGAGTTGCAACGACTGCAATAATTACGCATGAAATCTGCATTTCCCATCAAAATGCAAACGCTGCATTATAGAATATTTATACGTTTTTGGTATTATTAAATATTACAAGATTCAATTCTAAACGAACACTTAAATCTTAAATTAGGGCGCCAAGTTCGCAGTGGCAGTCCCTTTTAAAAATCGATATTTTAATTTAAATACGGATTTTTAGTATTTTTCTGGATAATCGTCTGACCACCACGCAAACATCGACAGGCCGTCACTAATTCGCATTTCTCTGTTCAGAATATACAGTCACACTCGTAAAGTTTGCCAAATGTGCAAAAGAAGGCGACGGCGGCCTTTGACTACATTTTCTCATATTAGAGCAAATTTAAAATATTAATAGTAGATAGAAATTATGCCCACCAATTGAGTTATTCAGTTCTGTGGTTTAAAAGTGCTGTCGCTAAACAAAGCGATTGTTAGAACAAAAGGTGTGCAAAAAACGCCGCTGCAAGTGCAAGTGTTTTCAAAGCGGTAAGTCTCGCATTGTTATATTATTCTCTTATTGTGGGATCTGTGCGCCAATTATTTGGATAAAAAGCAGGCTCTACAACTATTTTCTTTCATACCTTTTTGTGTATATTCGCCCTGACTGTTTTGGCGCAATTCCTTCGGCATTTTATTGCATTGCGAATGGGAATTCCTGACGTTAGAGCGAGACGAATATATGTTGAGATTTTTTTGGTGTAGGGCTGCCCAATGTAATGCAGGCTAAAACGTTGGTCTCTACTTAAACCCTAAATTCATTAAACCTTTGACCCTAATAACATGAACATAACATTGTTTAGCATAAATCCTCGATGTTACAATTTAAAAATTCACAGTGTCATTATTGTACTAAATATGCCCAAAAAGGCGTTTTGGATATACGGGCTTTGGTAACTCTGTCGCATACAAAACATAATTCGAAGAAAAATTCAGTTTTTCATTTGCTTTTGAGTTTATTGTTAAGTTGTGTAGATATTAAGCTGCATACTGATTTGGTAAGTGAATTGAATTGAGTTGCAATCGATTTGTTGTTAGTTGTTCTGCCTGTCTTCTTGTCTGTCGACACACCGTCTGCTGTTCTACTGTTGTCAGTTTTGCCGGCTTGCACACGAACGCATTTATGGTTGTATATGTACACATCTATGTATGTGTATGTATATGTGTATGCGTACATGAGTATGCGCGTGTGCAGCTGTATGCAGAGCACAAGCAATGAAGGTTATGTTTACGGGCGCAGAAGACGAACAAAGACATCGCCATTTGCATCGCATCCAGTAGAAATACAAACAGATTCGTGTCTTTAATTTAACAAAAAGCCTCACAAAATACATTTAGAGTTATTATGGCCTGGGCTCCGTCAACTAGCTTTGAGGATGATTTGGTTAATTTCCAGCCCGATTTCGATTTGATACATGGCCAGTTGGCGTACGAGGCAAAACGGAGGCAGGAGTTTATTCCACGTCCAAAGTCGACGTACGAGTATCTTGCGAATCGGCAGAGGCGAAACGCGGAGATCGACAAAGTGAATGCATCCAAGTCGAAAGAGATTCGCGGCAGTCTGGCAATGATGGAGCGCATCCAGGAAATTGCCGGCACAAAGCCATTGGGCGAGCACGCGACCATGGCCGATTGGGATGACACGAGCACCGTGGAGAAGGAGGCTATCTCCATGATGCGACATTTTGGCATGATGTCCATGATGGATGGCACACTCGAAGCGCCGCGAACTGCGCCTGAGCCTTTGCCAGAGGGCAATATACACATTATACGCAATGGACGCCGCAGCTTTCCATTGATCCTCGATCCGAACTACTTTGAGCCTGGCAGGAAGCGCCAAAATAGTATGTCCAATACGAGCAGCGACAGCAGCAGTCAAGAAATGTATGACGAGATCCCGAACGAATTGCTCGAAGAAACAACATCGATGGAAACGAAATCGCAGCAAAAGAGGAAAACCAAATAGAAGAAATGGAGGAGGAGAACCAAATAGAAGAAATGGAGGAGGAGAACCAGATAGAAGAAATGGAGGAGGAGAACCAAATAGAAGAAATGGAGGAGGAGAACCAAATAGAAGAAATGGAGGAGGAGAACCAAATAGAAGAAATGGAGGAGGAGAACCAAATAGAAGAAATGGAGGAGGAGAACCAAATAGAAGAAATGGAGTTGCCAGTGGCAAGGTCAGCGGCATGAGGAGAAGAGAAGTGTAATCAGTATAGCTCTTTCACATCCTCCTCAATCTAAAGTGCGCTAGCCAAGTACAAGTTGGCCAAGGCTAGAATACTAATACGTCATAAAGCGAAAACTGAAGAAATGTGATCATCGAATATATAACTGTAATATGCAGTATTTTTTTTTTGTAACATGCAAAAATAATTATGTACTTCAAATATTGAAGAACATATTAAATTTGAAATACAAAATGCAGCTTTATTTTTTTTTTAATGTGCCAAAATAATTATGTACTTCAAATATTAAAAAACATTTTGAAATTTGAAATACAAAATTGTTATACAACTGTAGTATGCTGTTTTTTTTTATTTTTTTTTTTTAATAATTTGAAATACAAAATAATTATTTTAAGGAATGAAATACAAAAATGACAAAATCTATGCTTTACAAAAAAGTTGCAAAAGAATTAAGATGTTTCTAAATGAATTGATTTAATTGATCTTATACCTAAGTAAAGAATGTTTGCTCCTCGAATACGTTATTATAGTTTGTTTTGAAATTTGCAACGTCTCCGAACCCATAAGATATATATATATACATATATATACATATATATACATATATATATATATATATATATATATACATAATAATATACACATATATATATATACATATATATTTATATACATATATATACATGTATATATATATATATATATATATATATATATACATATATATTTATATACATATATATATGGTACAATATATATTTACAAATGTGAAAAACTCACTAAACAGAGGTAAAATATGAAAAATAATGGCCTAAAAGGAAAAAAAAAAATAAATAAATAAATTTAAGAATAAGTAAAATTGGTTTAAAACGTACGAAAACAAATTAACATTTGTCTTCCCAATAATATCCCTAAAAATGTAAGTGTTATTCAATGGAAACATGTACGGCAAACGACCGCTTGAAAATAAAATATGTTATAACAAAAAGAAAAATATTTAAATGCGTGTATACATTTTTAGTTTATACATAAATAAGCTAAACCTGTGTCTAAACCATTAGTGGTCAATATTTAAATGATTCTGGTGTAAGGGTATTTAAAGCTTTAATTAGTTGTTACTCGTCTAAAAATTTGCCGTCTATACATAAACGTAAACAGTAGCATCGTTTGAGATTTCGTTGCCTTCGAATGTCTGTCGCTTGTTTCCCAAATATCATGTGACAGCCAATTGAACTTAATATGTGTAAAATGTTCCAGGTGCATGCAGACGAATGGCTGCTCCAACAACAGGATATACGCACGGATGAGGGGGGAAGAGGGGAGAAGGAGGGGAGGGCGCACTGACAGCTGCTGTTTCAACTATTATTGCTCTAGTCTGTGGAGCTTGAACTTCAAAGACAAACACACACACGCACACATATGCTGATGCTATTATCATGTGGCAAATTCAACTTTTCGATTTCCTTGGCAACCGTTTTCTTGTTTCCCTTGTCCAATTGCGTTTATTTTTTGAAATTTGTGCTTATACCCTGTATATATAAATGTTTGTTAAATAGGGTATTACGATGCTGTTGAAGTGTATGTAACAAGCACAATGGAAATGGGTATAGTCTGTTTAAGGACTAATTCCAGCTACCATAGAAGCTAGGAGCTTAATTTGATTTGGAACGTTGGCTTTTGTATATTGTGTAATAAATAAAAGGCAGAAGCGCAATTTGGATCTGGGTACAGAGTATTTGTTAGTCAAACACAGTCGACTAGGGTACTCCTACCTGTGCCTGTGCTGTTGTTGCCAAGCGTCGCTGTTACTGCTGCTGCTGTGGGATGCTGCTGTCTTATTCATGAGTACCACGATTGCTCTTACGCAGATATTTATGTATGTACATAAAATACATATATATATATAACTGTATGCGTGTGTGTATGTGTTTTCACGCATGTGTGTATAAAAGACAACCATTGGCGTAAACAATACGCATACACTCATTGATATCTATAGTGTATATATGCACCATACATATACACACACACACACACACATGCATATGTATGTAAACGAGTCCCGACAACTGCCAGGAAGAGTGCAAAAAAACTAACAAAAGAGAAACCAGCCAGCGTGTGTGGAGGATTAAATAGTCAATGTACAAATGTATACTATTATCAGGAATTGTATATATATAGGTTGATTAATTTATTTATTATTTATTTCGTCCTAATCCAGCTGCACCATACCCTTTTGCATTTCGAATTGGTACAGGGTATTCGCAGTAAGAGCGGTGCAGTCGCCCCACCTTTTGAAATACACATCATTGGCACATTCTTCAATAAGTCATTGGAAAACCGAACGTAAATATGTGAATAGAATGTGAATTATTTGTTATTTGGGGTGCTTGTGTCTTAATTTTAAGAGAGCAAATCTTTGCTCTTAATTGTGCCAAGCTTAATGTATGTATACATGTATAGACAATCGTATATCGTATATATATATTAAGTACAGGAATGGGAACATTTTACACACGTTGGCACGTTGATGAAGCTTGAAAAAATGTGTGTAAAAGAATACTGCACTATAATGAAATTTACATATACACACGTATGCGTGCGTGTGCGTGTATGTGTATGATGCATACATAAACATTTTCATGTATTGCCAAAGATGCAGAGGAACAAAAAGAAGCAACAGCCCTGCTCGCTCTCTCATTGCGACCATCGTCAGGGAAGCAACAGCCCTGCTCTCTCTCACCGGCTATTGCCGTCTCCATCGCCGGCTTCGTCCCAGCTGCTGCTTCGAACTTAAAGAGAGCCAATTTAAACTTGGAAGCTGTTTGGAGCTCGCACTGTGTGAGAGAGTGAGAAGGAGTTACATCAACAACCACCGAAAAGTTGCAAACTCTGTTGCTTCCACTATAATACATATATATATATTTTTTTTTATTTTTTTGGCGCGCGCATGCGTAAGCTCTCCTCTCTCTCTCTCTCTCTCTTTTTGTTGCTCTCTTTGATGCCTTTCGCTGGAAGTTTCGAGTTGCCTGGTCCATGTCATGGAGATTATTCAATGCTCATGAGTCGGGCGCATTTGCTGAACAGTTTGGTTTTAACGCTGGCCCAGGACGAACCGCTATTGGTGACAGGATAACACCGCTCTACTTTAATCGCTTACAAATGGCGACCGTAAAGCTAAGCTGGAGAAAAACTAAATTAATAAAGTTAGTGGAGCATAAATAGAGCTTAGTTTTATAGATCCGAATCCACAACACTCATAAAAGATGTTTAATCAAAGAACGGACTTTGGCACTTTTGAAGGTGTAGATACAAATAAAACGATACCGGGCATTGTGTGTGTGTGCGAGTGTGTGTGTTTGAGTCTGCGAGTGTGCACTACGCGCCGCATTCTCGAGTTGATGACAGTCTGTGAGTTTTTTCTTTCAGGCTCAGTGCGCTCTTCGAAATATTTTCCATTAATCGTGTCGATTGACGCCGCTTCGCTCGCTATGAAAATGGAGATGGAGATGAAGGTGGAGATGGGCTCCTCTCATCCGAAAGCCCGACATTAAATGCGATAAGCAAATCGAAAAAAAAACGCGTTCGCAAAAATTTCTTTAAAAAAAAAAATAGAAAAAGATGCAATTGAAGGATAACAATTATCCCTATCCTGGTACCGTGGCTGGCACCCAGTGGAGCTAAACCTGCAAATGTTAATGTCATTACATACATCTTACTTGGCTGGCAAATTAATTTACGAAAAATGTCTGCACACTCGGCTGGCTTTTCAGCTCCCGCCATAAGACAAAAAATATAAAAAACGACACAAAAAAAAACTGGCTATGCTGGTCTGGTCTGGTCTTTTCATGCCGCTTGTCTGTCTGTCTATCTGCCAGCCAGCCTGTTATGTCCATCTCCATTCCGGCCAGAGTCTTGATACACGCGTCTTGCCTATCTCTTATCCGCTACCGTCCTTGGTGACTGCCAACAGAGAGTGTTGCGTTTTTTTTCTTCACTTATTTTTTTGTCCTAACCATACAATATATATTTTTCATTTCTGCATTTTTTTTTATTGCATCGCAAGGGGTTGGGGGGAGCTAGAGTGTGGCAGGAGCAGCTCTCCTTCATGTACAGAGCGCATAAAAAATAAACCGGGTCTCAAATAAAAATACTTTACGAAACTCGTATTTGCTTAGCCTTACCTTAACTTACGTTACCTTACCTTACCTTACCGACCATCGACTGTCTTACCGACCATCGACTGTCGACCATCGACCATCGACAGTCAGCGGGCAGAGAGAGTCTCAGTCTCCTCCACTTGCAAAGGCAAAGGCAAAAGATGGAAGTCTTGGTCTCAGTCTCTGGCTCAGTCTCTGTCGCAGTCTCAGTCTCAGTCTCAGATAACATCTACAGTCAGTCGTTGTGGCAGTTACAGTCTCACTCCTAGGCCCCGACGAGTTTTTGACGCTGTTGCTATGGGGCCACTTTCGAGCTAGTCTCGACTCTCCGACTCTCGGGCGGGTCTCGGGGATAAGCAAGCAACGGGGCAAGCAGCAGCCCGCTGTAACTAGCTTAGAGAGCAGTCTTTTAACTTTTTTTCTTCTTAAATGGAACCAGCTGCTGAGCAACTGATCCGACTTTCAATTCATTTAGAATTAGTGTATAAAACACACCTAGTTAATTGCAGCTGTACACACCTATAAAAATAGCGATAAGTATGTATTATTAAAAATAATTAACTAATTAAGGCGATAAAAACAAAATAATGGCTGATATATTGCTTAATTTAGGGGTGGAGCTTTAAATACATTTAGTTCATTAATTATAGACAATAACCATATAGCTAATTGTTCATAAGTATGCAACATGCAAACTAAATTATCTTCAAGTTTGTATCTTATAGTTTGATCAGCATCAAGAGCATATTCGATTTGTTTGACTCTCTAAGCGAGCCGATCTCAGAGACTATACAAACTAGAGACTTTAAATAAAGACGAGTTATCTAAGCGTGCATAGGCTACTTTAGCTATAAATTGGGTTGAGTATATCTCCTAGTCGAGCTCAATCGACTAAACCGTTTTTAATTGCTAAATTAATGACTATCCCAAAGGAAAATGGTGAAGGACTCAGCTTAAAGTTTATACGAATTTGTAAGCATGATAGGCATGGCGAAGATCTTACCATATTTGTCTTCTTATCCTTCTTTTGCCAACCTCAGATAACTAAGATAAGAATCAAGTGTTTGTAAACTGTCACCAGTAAAGATTTGTCCACTTTCTGTTATACTCCTGGCCGAGAAATCAATTGTGGCATATAGCCTTAGTCTGTAGGCTGTTAGAGGGTGCAAACGACAGAGAGTGAAAAGTTCGGTTCTGTTGATTGTTAATGGGAGTGGAGTACACTCAACGAGTACAATAAATAGAAAACTTTTAATAGTAGTGGCCTGTTGAACCAGCCAGCAGAGCGACAACGTAGCAGGGGCGGGGCGGAAGGAACGACATCGACATCGACACCGACACCAGTTAGCAAATGAGCTTTTCAACAGCGCAGCAAAAGGAAATAAGTCGCAGGCAGCATTAGAGTAGAGTGCACAGCATCACCAGGAGGAGAAGAAGAAGGAAAGAGAGAGGGGCGGGCAGCAGGAGTCTATGCTTTATTTGTCGCTGCCTGCTTGCCTGCCTTCCTGTCGAATACAAAAGCCGAGTAGACGTGGACGATGACGACAAGAACAACAACAAACATAGTCTAATCCATGTGGTGAACTGTGTATTTCAAAAGGAGAGTCGCGAAGAGAGAGTGTGTGAGTGTGACAAAGAGTGAGAGAGAGAGAAGAGTATGGGCTTTGCAGCGCAAATTTATTATACGCATTATGCTCATTTGTAAAAATTGCAGACAGAAGCATTTCAAATGCGTTTGCCTGCGACTGCTGCTGATGCTGATTTAACAAATTATGATGGAAATATTTTGACTGAGATTGCACTGTCAATATTTTATCATATTTTGTTACATTTAATTAATTATTCTCATTAAAAACATGCATTTATAAAACTGTATGAGTTATGATAACTAAATCATTTAAAGGCAACCTGGCAACGCCGGCTACTAAGCTGTATGCTATGAAACTACTTATTTGCAATTGTGAAAAAAATACGATATCCTTTTTGAGTAAAGCAACTGTTAACTTAACAGCGATGCCAGCTTTGCCAAACAGACTTGTCAACTCCAAACATCTTTATCTGATTTATAAGCACATAAATCAAGATGAACTATTTCAAATGTATGTATGGTATCTGTGCACGTATACGTTACGTACGTCTGCACATTGAGAGCCCTAAATCGAGCACTCTTTTCACGATGAGATGGCTGCCACAGCGCATGTGCCTGCCTGTGACGCGTTGTGGTTGATTACTTTGGGCGAACCATGACCATGCCAAAAAGATGAAATGTTAAAGCGGCATAAAAAGAAAATAAAACGAAAAACGTTGGATTCTTTTTTTTTTTGTACTCGTAGTATGTACTTTGGTGTGAGTGTGTATGTGTGTACAGCACGAAGTTGAACAGCAGCATCCCCAGAGTGAAGCTAGGTGAATGTACTAATGGATGTGAAATGACGATTTCAGTTAAGAACTTATGCGTAGGCGTTAACATAAATGAAACAGCGTTTTTCTCACATTTGATGATATTTTTGTGTATGCTTGCAGCTCGGCAGCGCTATGCTGGCTCTCTTGACAAACGGATGATAAAGGCGCATGGCGACAGGATACGCGTTGACAGGATATTGAAGCACCTTAACCGAAATCCAAAAATCCAAACACACGGCGACCCACGCAACAGCGACGATGACAGCAACAACAACAACAACGTCGGCGACCCGTGAATTCGTCGAGGGATGGACCCTGGCACAGACCCTAGGCGAAGGTGCATATGGCGAGTAAGTGGTGGGTGGAAGGGGTTATGCGGGAGGGGGACGGGGGATGCAGTGCTCCCAAAATGCCAATGCATCACACACTCTTAACTCAGTCTCATGTGTAACTGTGTGTGTGTGTGTGTTGAAGTCAATAAACCGGAAATGCTGCGAGGCAAATGAAAAAACGCACTTTTCCGGCGTATTTGCTTGCACATCAGCTCTGCGCTGCTCTGCTCGGCTCTGCACTCTCTGCTGCCCAGTTATTATCGCAGCTTCTCGCAGCTTGATATTTGTAGTGCGCATGCGACGAAATTGGTAACAGGAGCACTGAGCACCAACTGATTGCACCACAACCAGTCGATACACAGACAAAGACGGTAGCGGATTGGGGGCAACTGCCACAGCCACTGCAACTGCAACTGCTGCACTGTCCAAATTTTCCACTTACTAAATGCAAGCGAATCTTGTTTATCTTTGTGGTGCGCAGAGTCAAGTTGCTTATAAATCGACAGACGGGCGAGGCTGTGGCCATGAAAATGGTCGATCTGAAGAAGCATCCGGATGCGGTGATCTCCGTTCGCAAGGAGGTCTGCATACAAAAGATGCTGCAGGACACGCACATCCTGCGCTTCTTCGGCAAACGTTCGCAGGGAGACGTGGAGTACATATTTCTCGAATACGCTGCCGGCGGAGAGTTGTTCGATCGCATTGGTAAGTCCACTAATTATGCAGATAAATTAAATAAATTTACAAACTATTTCTGCTTATCATTTAGAGCCCGATGTTGGAATGCCGCAGCATGAAGCGCAGCGCTATTTCACACAGCTGCTGTCCGGTTTGAACTATTTGCATCAACGTGGCATCGCTCATCGTGACCTGAAGCCGGAGAATCTGCTGCTGGACGAGCATGACAATGTGAAAATCTCTGACTTTGGAATGGCCACCATGTTTAGGTATTAGGTACCAGCAAATTGAATATTTTCTTAATTTATATTCCAACAGTCTTAATTTTAAATCGCATAACTAACTGTAATTCTTCGACTTGCTCGCTTCTAGATGCAAGGGCAGGGAGCGGCTGCTGGACAAGCGTTGCGGCACTTTGCCATATGTGGCGCCGGAGGTGCTGCTGAAACCCTACCACGCACAGCCGGCGGACATTTGGTCATGCGGCGTCATATTGGTCACAATGCTGGCGGGTGGTAAGTGCCACACTTTAATCCTGCACACATTAATATTGATTCAACATTTGATTTTATGCACACTTCCAACAATAACAATAACAAAGAAAATAAATGAAAAGATAAATAAGAGAAAACCGCAAATCGCATTCGCATTCGCATCGCATTCATATTGTTTTGTGTCCGCCTTCCATCGCTCGCTCTTGATATATGTATACATATATATACGTAGTATGTATATATATATTTATATATTGTATAGAATTTAATTACACACCGGCACCAGCAGTTACACACATCAACATCCCACACTCACACAGTCGCTAGTTGATAAGCTACTCGGATATGTCATGTGTTTTTGCTCACCATGCTATGTTTCACCATGTTTTTTGTCTTAACTATATAGTTAGTACCACACACAATTGCAATTTCTTTCATTTTTGCTGTTTCTTTGGTATTCTAGCTGTAGATTGTTTCTATATCTTGTATCATCTAAAGCTTTTATACCAAAGCTCCAGCTTAAATTGCTTGCCACCGCCTGCACCCCGCCACCAACAGCAACAGCAACAAAAACAACAAAACTAGCTGCAATGGATAACGTAACAGCAACAACAGCAACAACAACAACAGTCAAAAATCAACAATCATATTCATTACTATTTTTGTGCACGATTTAACTCATTTCTAAACCAACAACAATAAAAATAAAGAGCTTCTAATTTGCACGGACCACCAAACTCAAGCCATCAAGCCATGTCTGCCCGACTGCAACTAAATTATCTAAATATTTTTCAATCTTCTCTGTCTTTCATTTCCAAAGAGCTGCCTTGGGATCAGCCATCGGCTAGCTGCCTGGAATTCACCAATTGGAAGGACAACGATCGCTGGCAAACGCAGACACCGTGGAGCAAACTGGATACGCTGGCCATATCGCTGCTGCGCAAAGTGCTCGCCAGCAGTCCGGGCGGGCGACTGACGCTCGAGAAGATCCTCGATCACAAGTGGTCCAACATGCAGTTTGCAGAGCATGGTAAGCCCAGAGAGAGATAAAAAAGCGAAAGATTCGTTCGTCGATTGGTTCTTATTCTTGTGTTAATCATTATCAGTGTTAAATGTGGAAAAACCAATCCAATCCGCTGCACACGTTGCTGCTCAGGTACTTAGTGACTCTCAATTCAACATTGTATTGCACGCCTTTGAGGGTCGCTCTGTGCCTGTGTTGCACGTGTTGCATTCACACCATCCGAGTGATTTGTGTCCTTTGAGTGTCGATTTGTGTTACATCTATACGGTTATTTAAAGTGCTTCTTCTTGGTGCCACATTGCCGTCGCTTTGGCGCTTTAGCTGTATGATAGATTTGAATACTTCATAAAGCTAGATTACCAAAGCATCGGCGCCTGTGGCCAGCTTAACAAACGTTTTCATGAAATTGATATATATATATATATATATGTGTGTGTGCAATAGTTTATAAGATTTATGCTATTTATTTGCTGCCCTTTGTTTGCCCTTTTGAGTTTGCATATTATTTGCTCTTTGGTGATTTTAGCTCTATGGTGTGCGCATAATCCACAGAGCTTTATTACCAAAAACCAAATGGTTTTTGCATTTGCTTTCTTTTTTTCCTTCGTTATTTTGATTTCGGTATTTTGCTTTTGCAACATTTGATTTTGATTGAATGCTCAATTTCGACTGAATTGAATTAATGATGGTTGTTCACCCCTCCCCTCTTGCAGATCGTTCCTATGATTTGGTTGACTCGGCGGCCGCCATGGAGATTTGCTCGCCGAAGGCCAAGAGGCAGCGACTGCAGTCCAGTGCACATCTCTGCAATAACCTGGATGATTCGGTGTCACGCAACTATTGTTCACAGCCCATGCCCACAATGCGCAGCGACGAAGATGGGCAGGTGGACGAGGCCAGACAGACGCTGGCGCAGGAGGCACGTCTCACCTACTGCTTCTCGCAGCCGGCGATGCTGGATGATCTGCTGCTGGCCACCCAAATGAATCAGACGCAGAACGCATCGCAGAACTACTTCCAGCGCTTGGTGCGGCGCATGACGCGCTTCTTTGTGACGACGCGCTGGGACGATACGATCAAGAGGCTGGTGGGCACCATTGAGCGACTGGGCGGCTATACGTGCAAAGTTAGTGATGAGGGCGTGGTGACCATCTCCACGATTGATAGGCGAAAGTTGCGCTTGGTCTTCAAGGCGCACATCATTGAAATGGACGGCAAGATACTCGTCGACTTCCGTCTGTCCAAGGGCTGCGGCTTGGAGTTCAAGCGTCGTTTCATCAAAGTCAAGAATGCCCTGGAGGATATCCTGCTCAAGGGACCAACGACTTGGCCCATTGCGATCGCAACGAATTCGGTGCCTTAGTTTATAGTTTTTAAACAATCTCTATTAGCTCTCACTTGTGCTAAACTATTTTTAATCACACATCTTACTGTTACATTTTTAACATCACTTTATAATGGCAGGCATAGATTTTAAGTACATTCGAAAAGCTTTCAGTTTTGTTAAATGTTGAATGAGTATTTTAATGTAGTTAGTTAAACGTTATGAAACAATAAATTGACACTGATTTTATATAAATATATGTGTATGTAAACTTGACCGTATATACGGCATTGGGCTGGGTTTCCGAATATCCTTCGGTCTTTTCCGTCTACTTTGATATTTACATCCAAAAGAACATGGGGTTTTAATCCGTAATCCGGCCATATTCTGAAGGGTCTCGAAAGCACCCCTGTCTTTGTGCTCACAGGACTATCGATCTGCAGTCAATAATTTCCAGATTTGTAGAAAAAATGGGTCTAAAAATTACACAGAGTTCAGAAATAATGTGAATAATCAAAAAATCCGACATAACTTTGTCCTTCAAACAGTAGAAATAAAGCAAACAAAAACAAATCGCTCATAACTCACTTATATTCTTGCAAATACTCGAGCGCTATATATCAAAAGACCAATTCGTCCCCATAATTTCCGAGAAAACAAATATTTTCTGATATCGGCTCAAACTCATTCGCGCTGCGAGTGAAAATTTCCCAAGTGTTTTGGTTCTACGATGACCCCAAAATCCTTGAGTGCCAGGCGATAGAATTGATGTCTGTGATCATAGCTCACCTTGCAATAGGCAGTACTTTTCTAAACAAATAAATAGTCTTGGTCAACCGCTTTGTGCTTTAGGCTTTATAAATTTTGATTGCCATAAATTAGTTTGCATCATTATTTGCCACACCCTAAAAGTATGCATCATATTTTTCGATGCTTCCCCATTGAGTGCCAGGCGATAGAATTGATCTGTGATCATAGCGCACCTTGCAGTAGGCAGTGCTTTTCTGAACATATAAAGTCTTGGTCAACCGACTGCCTAAAAATATTCTTTATAAATTTTGATTCCCAAAATTAGCTTGCATAATTATTTGTCACCTCTTAAAAGTATGCATCATAATTTGGATGCTTCCCCATTCGTGATCCCAACGCAAAAAAGTGAAATTTCAATTTGGTTTGAATACATTCAACAATATTTATTTCACATCTATTAACACTTTGAATTAAAGTTTGGTGCGATCGGTTTTTATGTTGGGTATTAGAGCATTTCATATTCGCTGCTTTATTGAGTTGAACAATTTGATATTTCCAGAATATGTCTTTGACCGCATTGCATTTTGATTACAAATGGCAAAGAGGGTAGTGTGGGTCAATCCAAATTACAATATTACAGTGATGTTTGGGTTTACAATCTATAGAGACAGTTCAACTGTTAAATATACTTCATGTAGATCATGCATGCGTTTATAATAATGAATAGATCATAGTAATGGTAACAGTAATCATAATGTCTAAATAACGAAGCAATATTATTGAATATTATGAATGGGTTGCTTTTGTGCGCCAGACACATATCTAAGGGTTGACGAACACGTACACCAAATTGACACCATTCACATGCTTCTGCAGCTGTGGGTTTTTATTCGGATGGGTGCTTGGTGCTGTTGGAATTTATAAGAAGCGACGTTTATTGTGGATTCCTGAAGCTCTTGCCAGCGAACTTGACGCCCTGGCCAATCTCCTCCTCAATACGCAGAATCTGGTTGTATTTGGCCAGACGCTCCGAGCGGCATGGAGCGCCAGTCTTGATCTGGCCAGTGGAGAGACCGACAACCAGGTCACCGATGAACGAGTCCTCGGTTTCACCCGAACGATGAGAGACCATGGTGCCCCAGCCATTCTTCTTGGCCAGCAGATGGGCCTGAATGGACTCGGTGACTGTGCCGATCTGGTTAACCTTCAGCAACAGACAGTTGCAGGCCTTCTTCTCAACAGCGGTGGCAATGCGCTTGGGGTTTGTAACGGTCAAATCGTCACCAACAATCTGGATCTTGGTGTTACCGGTCAGATTGGTCCAGGCATCCCAATGGTCCTGATCGAAGGGATCCTCAATGGACACAATGGGGAAATCCTTGATGAACTCCTGATACAAGTTAGCAAGCTTCTCGGGCGACAGCCATTGAGCCTTATCACTCTGTGGGTTCTTGAAGTCCAGATCGTACTGGCCATCCCTGAAGAACTCTGACGCGGCAACATCCATGCCGATCTCAATCTATTAGAATATAAAATTTAATTATTTTAACTTCAGTTGCAAGCTGCTTAACTAATTGACCAATTGCTCACCTTGCCGGTATAGCCAGCCTTGGCGATGGCATCGCTGATCAGGGAGAGAGCCTCCTTGTTGGACTGAATGTTGGGAGCAAAGCCACCCTCATCACCCACTGCGGTAGCATCCAGACCGAACTTAGCCTTGATCACGTTCTTCAGATGATGGTACACCTCGGAGCCCATTTTCATAGCCTCGGTGAAGCTGGTGGCACCAGTTGGCAGGATCATGAACTCCTGCATGGCCAGCTTGTTGCCAGCATGGCTGCCGCCGTTGATCACATTGAAGGCGGGCACGGGCAATATGATATTCTTGTTGCCAGCCAGATCAGCAATGTGTTTGTATAGTGGCACATTCTTCTTGGCAGCGCCAGCCTTGGCCACAGCCAGAGAAACACCAAGAATGGCATTGGCGCCGAACTTGCTCTTGTTCTCGGTGCCATCCAACTTGATCATGAAATTATCGATGGCAGCCTGATCGGTCTCATCCAGATTGGCCTTGATCACCTCTGGAGCGAGAGTGTCGTTCACATGGCCAACAGCCTTCAGCACGGACTTGCCGTGGTAATTGGCCTTGTCGCCATCGCGCAGCTCCAGTGCCTCATGCACACCGGTCGAAGCACCTGAGGGCACCGCGGCACGGAACAGACCCAACTCGGTGGTTAAATCGACCTCGACGGTGGGATTGCCACGCGAATCGTAGATCTGACGTGCTTTGATCGACTTGATGGTCATGTTGATACCGTTGGAACTGCAACCAAAACATCGAACATTAAACATTAAAAATATAAATTTATAAAAGAGAATGTTCCCGAATTCTCTCCAGAACGTTCTTTCTATATGTATTTATATATATATATATAGATTAAATTATGTATAGGTATTACTAAATGTTTTTTTTTAGATTTAGAAGAATGTGCCGCAAAAGATTCAAGAAAAGTTTTGATACGTGACCAGCTGTCTTAAGTTAGAAACAAATAAGTTAATTCAATTGCTAACATTTTATTCTTTCCGTAATCAATTTTAATAAAAGCATTAATCGAGTGAAACTTTCCTAAACCGAATTACATTTTCATCAGCGCCGAGCAGGAGAGAAAAGCAGCCGCTCAGCGTTTGTATGTATGACCTCTGCGCACCGCTTAAAGGTCATTGCGAAAGTGAGGAACAAATAACGAAATCCAAGCGAAACAGTTCCGAAGTAACAAAATTTTCATAATTATTGCATATAATTGCACTTTTTTTGTAGTTATTTAACTAAACTAAGCGCCCAATGCAATCTAATAAAATACATATACAGCGGTAAATCTATATATATATATTTTTTTTTCTTTAGTATGTACATCGGCACGTAATAAAATTTGTTAGATAACTCTAGAATTTACTGCGCTCATATACTTTAGTCAGTGCAAAAAATAAAATAAAAATGAAAGGTAAATAATAGCATATGAAACCGCAAATCCAAATTTCATACACACACTTATACATACCAAGAACTTTTAAATTTCAGAAATTGAAGTCCAGACGACAGCGACTTTTTTGAGCTTCCGGCTTTGCTGGCTGAATTGCTACTGAACGCAGTTGTCGCGCTACGCGATGAGACACCGAGCGAATTTTTTTGATTTGATTGCTGTGAGGTCGGGAACGACAAATGCAGTGGGGAATACACACGTAGAGCGCGCGAGACGAAAATGGCTGCCATTGTTGTTGTGGATTGTGGAACGTAAACTGCTTCAGCGAATGAGTACGCGTTCTCCAGGCGGACTTTTGGTGGATGAAAGTTGTGAGCGTAGGCTGCGTACCGGTATCTCTATAGGGATATATGTATCCGAATTGACCTTCAAACAAGGTTAGACGTAATGGCATCCACATATGGTCCTCATTTGCAGGCAAGCTGGAAAAGCTTTTGGGAGAAAAACTATTAGCTTTACACATGTTAAAAATAAACAAAAGAAAACTGAATAGAAGCAAAGAGAAATTTCTTAACATTCCCAATTTGCTGACGTTTACCAGCACTGCCGAAATGCATTTCATAAATATATCGATATATCGATAGAATATCAACAAACCGAAGAACACGCGGCCGGCACGATTATTGTTTTGTTATTATGTCTGCAAATACAAGTATTGTTATGCCCGGCGAACGTGTCACATCTGTGGAAGATGTGGCCAAGGGCAAGCGAATCATACTGGGTCCGGGACTGCGCAGAGTGGACGACAAAGTTGTGGCCAGCAAGGCGGGCCCTCTGCGCCACAAGGAACCCAACACCTTCTGGGTAGACAGTTATCAGCGCCGTTATGTGCCGGCGCGTGGAGACCTAATCATTGGAATTGTCAAGGCTAGGGCCGGCGACATGTATCGCGTGGACATTGGATCGGCGGACACGGCCTCCATATCGTATCTGGCATTCGAGGCGGCCACAAAGAAGAATCGACCCGATCTCAATCCGGGCGATCTGCTCTACGCCCGTGTGCTCAACGCCAATGCGGACATTGAGCCGGAGCTGGTGTGCGTTAACTCGAATGGGAAGCATGGCAAGCTGGGCGTGCTGCAAGATGGCTTCTTCTTCAAGTGCAGTCTGAATCTGGGACGACTACTCTTGCGAGACAGCTGTCCAGCACTGGCGGCGATCAAGGATGAACTGCCCTACGAAATAGCCGTGGGCGTCAACGGACGCATCTGGGTGAAGGCGCACTCGACTCGAGAGACTGTGGGATTGGCCAATGCCATAATGACACTGGAGCATGCGGGCTATGCGGAAATCGACAAGATCTGCGGCAATCTGGGCAGCGTGTTGCAAGCGTGATAAAATCATAGAATTAATTACTTACATTCGAAATTTTGAGCAAACACTTTTGGTTTTAATCTGAATACACTGATTACAATTTAAGCTATAACGAATTTTGACAGCAGAATTTGTAGAACTGAATATGCATAGTATTGAGAACTTAGTGCTGGGTATTTGCTAGTCGGTCACTCTCGTGAAGCTGTTATCTGCCGCAGACGATAATTTTTGCGGATCTTGTTTCGCTTTACTCGTTCTCCTCGCTGATTCCTTCTTGGGCATCTGTAATCGATGATGGGCGAGTAAATCAGCTGATTAGCGTTGTTTGCATTGTAACGATACTTTTTTTACTGTCGAATTTTCACAGACGTACAAATTACGCCTACGTGCAAAGTTCCAAAATATGACATTTTTAGAATTTTTACTCATTCTGCTGGTGCTCTATTATGTTGGCTATATTGTGCTCTGGATCCTTCTCGATTGCAATGTGTCACTGTGGTACAAATCGCGCTTTGGCGTCTCGTTGTCGACCATGCGCGGACAGGTGGTTTGGATAACGGGCGCCTCGAGCGGCATTGGACGCGCTCTGGCGGTCAGCCTGGCACGGCATGGAGTGCGTCTGGTGCTGAGTGCCCGACGTGTCAAGCAGCTGGAGGACGTTCAAGCCGAATGCCTGGAAGCGGCACGCGGACTCCTAGCGCAGAATGATGTGCTCATATTGCCCATGGACATGTTGCAGCTGGAGAATCATCAATCCCATCTGTACACGGTGCTCAATCACTTCGATCGTCTGGACGTGCTGGTAAACAATGCGGGTCGTTCGCAACGCGCCAACTGGACGGAAATCGAGATTCAGGTGGATCGAGATCTCTTCGAGCTGGACGTGTTTTCCGTGATTCACTTGTCGCGTATTGTGGTGCGCTACTTTCTGGAACAGAATGGGGGACGGGGCCACATTGCAGCCACGTCCAGTATAGCTGGCTTCTCGCCGGTTCCATTCTCGGCCACATATTGCGCGGCGAAACATGCGTTGAATGCCTACCTGAGCGCATTGAAAGTGGAGCAGCGCAAACTAGATGTGACGATCTTTGCCCCGGGACCGATTGCCACCGACTTTCTGCTGGAGGCATTCACGGGAACCGATGGTCGCAAGCTTGGCGGCAGCACGGCCAACCAGAAGCGTCTGACTGCGAAGCGTTGCGGCTGGCTCTTTGCCGTCGCATTGGCCAACAAAATGGATGTCACCTGGTGTGGCTTGTTCCCCGTCAATGCGTTAGCTTATTGTGCACGCAATCCGACGCTTACCAAAATCATCGGACATTTTATGACCGAGAAGAGGCTGAACAATATTCGCGAAGGTAAATTGTAATCATTATACAAATACATACACAATATATATTGTGTAGAAGGGCGTTCCGAGAGGTGTGTGGGTCAAGTGTTATTATTAACATGCGCATCCGATTAAAAAGATTAAAAGATGTGGTGCAGCTGTCCCTGCACCCCTTACGTGAACGTCCTATACACATACCTACATTTTGAACACTTGAAACAAATGTACAATAATATAAAGACTTGAAGTTTAACTATAATTAATCTATTGATTTGCGCCTAGTGCGGCTTTAACATGCGCCGCAATCTTGACACGTTTTCTTTTGGCTTTGCTCAGTGTTGACTGCTCCACGCTATGCAAGATGGGCTTCTGCTTTTTGCTCTTTTTGCAGGACAGAGGATTTGGATTCTTGCAGCCCTTGGATTTCTTTTGATTAACTGTTGTTGGCTCTGTCGGCTTTAGGCCTTGCTTCTCCTTCATGTACTCGATTTTGTCCGCCTGTTTCCCAAGCATCAGATTCTTGGCACGCTTCTGCACCCATTTCTTAGATGCGTCCGAGGGCGCTTCCAGAACGGGCGTCGCCTTGTGTAGGTAGAGCAGACAGCGGCCGGGCACCTTGCGCAGACTTGCCTGCAGCAGACGATCTTGGGAGGCGACTATATAACGATTGTCTTTTGTCTGCAATTGGACTCGATTGCACTTGATGTTGGATGAATCTGTGAATCTCTCCTGCTTACCATTGATTTGAGACACTCCGCTGCCGATACGGGTTTGCCTTCATGGCCGCATTTGTGCACATGGAACTGTTTCACAATTGTTATGGCGCCCGTCAGCGCAGCTCCAAGCGCCTCCGCCTCCAGAATGACGCATTGGGTAGTCAGGAGTTTAACATTGCATTGAAAGTATTTCTTAATCTGCTCCTCAATGCCAATTTTGTGCTGAATTACGAAAAGTGTGCTTTATAATTGTGACTTGCTGACACACTTAAGGACGTGCTTACTCACCTGTAGGGCGGCCTGGCAGAAGGTGGCGTCAATCAGCACCTGGTATGGCTCGCGATAATCAAAGTTTGTGGCAAAAAACACAAGAGTTTTGTGCGACTTTTTGAAACGTGAGATTTTCATCACGTTGCTTTTATTTAATAACAAAACCCGATTGCACAATCTATCGATCTATCGATAAGCACTTCACTAATCGTCGCAGAGCTGCCATCTGTCACTGCCAACTTGCGCAGAAGTAGTCTTAACAGTCTGGAATTTGAAAATTTCAGTAAGTGGCGCGACATGAAGGCAAATAAAGAAGTGTGCGTATTTCAACCACCTTTCAAGTTTTCACCCTCTGCGATAGTGCTGTGTTTTCGTTTATTGTTCTCCATTTGTATGGCTTAGTTATATTTTTAGTGCTAGCGCTGGCACTTCGGGTTTGTTCTGTGCGCTTTATTAATTAAAGTGATATTACAATTACTGGTGTGTGCTAATAATACTGAAATCATTTTGTTTCTGTTGGGTAAATACAGTAAGAATTCGTTCAATCGATCGCTTTGTTTGTGCATAAGTTCGTCAATATCTTATCTTCAGTATGATCTCGACTGTGTGAGTTTTACCAGAGCAGATCCCTGAAATATATATATATATTTTCATATACGTACAAACATATGTTCTGTGTGCAGTTTATTGATATCAGCGATACTAGTAAACGCCTCTCTAATAAATCATCCCATTGTTCATAAAATGACTATCGTCAGCTGCCATTTAATTAAATGTGTGGGTTTTTGCAATTGCCACTAGCTTGGGATAAAACGCTTATCATGCCGACACTAACTTGTAAGTGATTACTGCGGTTTTTTTGTGTTTGTTGTGTGGCGCAGTATTCAATTCTCCAATATTGGTCAAGTTTATGACTGAGCACTGACTGGCTGTCGTAGTTTTATGATAACACTAATATATACTCAGCCATGCACTTGATCCTATTATTGTTTTCCGCACCCGACGAAGGTTCACCCTGGAAATGTTGCAGCTGTTGATTACGATTGCAAATGTGGGGCCAGGACTTTGATACCCCATTGGTTTTTTGCAATGACTGCTGGCTAATCCAAAGCCTATGCTTTGCCTTGATAGTGTGGAGATTGGCTACACAATAAAATAAGGATTTTTGATTAGCCAAATTCAATTTTCGACTATAATTCATACCTGCGATTGTCGCATCCCGCTTATATGCATAAATATGTAATATGTATGTAAATTGTATCTTCTGTTGTATATATTTTGGGTCTTTACAGATCATACGATTCACCGTCGGCACTTGCTGCTGCTCATTCAATAGCCCGGGATTGACTAGTCTTACGCCTGTGCTGAATACTGAACGATTGAATCGTTCTTACGTCAAAGGTGTCTTGGCTTCCGGTCCGACGCGTTTCGTTGGCTCGAGACTTTGTTTATGGGCCAATGAAAGTCACGCAGCTTAATGTAAGAAATAAGATTCACTCCTTGATTGAAGTGGAATATCATGAGTAGACATATTTGAATGTCTGCTTGTATTCAACATACCCAAATATCGTTAACAAAAAAAAAAAACAAACAAAAAACAAAACCTTTTTAACAAGACAAATAAGGCTGAGTATAAATATATTAAGAAATTAATCAAGAAACAACTGAATCGTTTGTTTTTAGTCGGAATCATGCCTATATACATATGTACTTCCCCGATAATTTTGTGATAGCCAATTTGATCGGAAATATCACTTATAAATATCCAAAATGAAATTAAGAAATAAAATTTAGCAGTAATTCAACTTTGTTAGAGCGACAGACAAAGTGAAAAAAAATATTCAGCTGTATTATAATGTGGCAACAAACACTGATTTTCCTCATGATTATGCAAATTTAATTTGTTTCTAATTTGTTTACCTATTAACAATTTGTCGTTAACGTCTTATGAAACAAAAATATTCATTGATCGTGATCAATTAATTAATGTGCACATACAAATCTTGAAAGTGCCCTAGAATTGTCTACTACTTCTACCAACTTTATTCAATTTACAATAAAAGTTAGGCAATGAATTCTATGTTTTAGGGATGATTTTTCTTAATTTTGTAGTCAAACAAATGCCTGCTGATTAGTTAACGATTTAAAGGTTTTGTTACTCTAGCAAATACAGCAAACAAATAAATGAGCCTGTTCTTTTTATTGAATGGTGGGCCAATTTTATGAAGTATATTCTCTGCTAAATAGGGGATAAGATTCCCGACATCTTAATCATATAACCCAAAGGTGTATTTAATATATTCTTTTGTGCTCGTCGTTTACTCCCAACAAACTCTTATGGACTTAGCTACTCGTATTTCACTTCATTCAACGTCAGGTCTATGTAGGTATATGTTTATATATACATATATATATATATATGTATTTATGTATGTGTCTGTAGCCCTTCCCTCTCGTATCGTCCATTGAGACTGGCGATGGTGTTGTTTGCATATCAATTGATTCGCCATATGGATTAATTAGTGACCAAATGATCTGTCCATTTTTACCCACTGCTCCACTCGATTGATAATGGCTGACTGAATGGCATATATATACACGTCAGGTACAAGTGTATATATATATATGTATATAAAGCTAATTAAAAAACAGTTGGCGTTTTGCGTATTTTGTTGCGAATTTAAGTGGGAATGAACGAATTAAATGCTGCTTTGCTTTGCATTTCTTTTGCAAATTTAGTTAGTTTTTGGCAACTTTTTGATCACTTCTCGCAAATGAGCTTAAAGTTATGTTCATACTCATAACTGGCGTTGAACCCACTGACCTCTTTGCTTCTCTTATTATATTCTATTAACATACAATTGTGAGAATGACTGTGTACAATATATACTTCTGTACTTCTCATATAGATATATGTGCATTATATATATATATATATATATATATATATATATATATATATATAATATTATATGTATATAAGATTATCTTTTGTGAAATGCATATGACAAATTGTTTAGGATTTACACGCAGCAGCCTCATGTCAGGTGTTATCAGCTTAAGCATACAAAGAAATGACTATAGTTGTTGTTATAATGTGTAATTTAAAGCATCTTTTTATTTCTTATCTGAAAACGAGGTACATTGTATAATAATAAGAACATACTATATAAATATAGAGCTCTCGCTACACATTATATTATAATTCTCATCACTTCGGTGAAGAAAAACAAATAATACTGGCTAATAAAAAAATTTCCATTCTCCATATTCAAACCGCCAACCTCTTTCAAAATGTATCCTAATTTTGCTTCCGAGTTTAAATGTGCATCTGAAAATTTACGCATATTTGATTGAATCTCCTTAACTGATTAAGCTTGCAATAAAACACTGGAATTGAATAAGCTCACATCCAGAAATAATAATTTTACACTTGAAAAGGGGTCAAAGATGCTCGAAACATTTCCTCAACTTAATTATACCCCTTTTAAATGTTTCAAGATAAGAAAATATAATTAACTTGTGTATTTCCGACTGGTTCAGCTTTGAAAACTGTAAAATGTGATCGCAGTCGTGACTTACCTTAAGTAAATAACCATATTTTTGCGCATTAAAAACTGAAATGTAAAATTAGAGGACGGTTTATATTTGCGCTAATGTTGGGCTTTGCATGGAATAATTTAGTTATATTAATTGCGGTCACAAATTGCTTTCACAAAATTGTTGCCGGCTTCATTAGAATCTAATTGGCAGTTAGGCGAACCCTATTTATACTTTGGTTCAATGTGCCAACAGATCAGAGAACCGTTTGACATGCCATGCATAACACAACACAACCAAATAGCTCAACAAATTACACTAGCCAACAGAGTGCTTAACATCAAACAACCGATACTTGTTTGTTGTATAAAGTAAGTTGTAATTAAGTAATAATAGTTTGTTATCTAGTGTTATTGATTTTACGTCTAATAGGCTTACGACAAATTAGCCAATTGATCAGTCAACTGTGCAACTGGGATAATCACATTCGATTTACATAAAACAACTAAAAATGTTAAGCCTTACTTTTTATTATTTAATTATTCAATTATCCACAAATCATGACATTTAACATTCTTGATCCTAATTTACATTGAACAATGTAACTTCAATGCGATTTACAATATCCGTCTAAAGTCTGGTAACGAAATAATAAAAGTTAATAGTTTTGAATAAGATATATTTTATGGACCAGATATTTCTTACTGATTTTACAGTTCGCTATTTTATTTGAATGTGAAAATCTTCGCTGAATCTAGTATATTAAATATTAAATGTGAAAAACTCATTGCTTTCTGCATTGTGATTACCTCAGATTTGGAAATTTTAGCTTTATAGCTTCAACGGTTGGTTTGGTGGGTTTATTATCAATTGGTAGCTCAAGCAGTATACGTAAAAAAAGTGTTAAGTGCAAGTGGAGATTACGCTCAAGTGTAAAAAAGCCATTGGGGAAACTCTGCGCTGTGTACGCATCTAGACGACCACGGTAAAAACTATGACGTTAATTGCCGGTCGCATGAAATAAAAAACCACAACAAAAAGAGAAAAAAAATTCCCAATGATTTATATTTTGTTGGCAAACATACATTGTGTGTTACATCCATATTATACATGTGTAATGGATGACTACATATACATATATTAATCATATAGTCCTATTGCATATTTTTATACAATTTCATAACTTATTATGCATACTCTTTTTGCCCAGTTTTAATGGATACACAAATGGAGGTCATTGCTATTACAGTCAGTGCAATTTTAAGTTATGTATGTACATAAATATGCTTACACACATATTTTAAGACCAGAAACATTCAAAATTTTAAATTATGATTTGCAAACAACGGAACAGCTCGAATATAACGTAAAACTTTACAAGACCCGGCCCGGGAGAGAACCGACGAGAGAGCGAGCAAACTACACAGACAGAGAGGGAGAGATAGAGAGCAACAAATTTTGATCACTTCCGTTGCACAGTGGGTATTCTTGTCTAATTTGAGTCTCAAATTGTTTTGATTATACAAAAGAAGACTAGGAAAATCTCAAACGATTCGAACACACAAAGAAAGCTTATTATACACGACATATATGTATATATATATAATTTGTTTGTTTTTATACAATTTGTATTTTGTATTGTATTGAACTTAAGTTGAAAGGTCTCATTGTATATATAAAGAGGTCAAATGAATGTGTCTAGCGTATCTCCTTATTGAGCTCTCTCGAATCGAGATTGTTTTACACTCGCTGGAGTGAATTTGGCTCCATTGTATGCCGGCACAGCTGAGCGAGCATCTGGACTGAGTTAGCTGGCAGTGCTATAATAATAAGCCGCTGGGAGCGAGTTCTTTAGTTCAACGGCAGCAAGCGGCTGATGTGGAACGTGTATTAAACCGACGGAGGCGTGCCAAAGTGAAAAGCACAAAAGTAAATAATGTACTGTGTATGGGTGCACAATTAAAATTCATTTACGCGTCGTCGATCTGCATAAGTTCAACGAAGAACGGGCCTCAAAGCGAAGAAAGCGACAACGAATGACAACAATATCAAAGGAGGCAATTGCATTTGTTATATGTACATATATACCTACGTACATATGTACATAGTACGCCAAGAAGCTTCGGTTCATAATAAGCCTTTGTTCGCTTCCATATTAATGTAAATTTCAGTTAAGAGCACACAATCATATATCTCTGTATTTGTGCGTGCGTAAATAAATGAATTTGCTGCAATTCAAGTGTAACGGAGATGGCTGACAGCCAAACACAAAAGAATTGCCGCTCAAAATTACAAACGAAATTCACACGAGTCCAATATCAAATTATTCAAATGCTGTCTGCGACGATCGCGTGTTAAGTGCAAGTCCTCAATGCTTATTTAAAATAGACAGAGGTCTGCATGTCTATTTTTACATGCCTTTTATTCATAAATTAAGTGTTTGTGTTTTTACGTTGTTATTTATTTGAACTTAACGTGCAATCCTTTTTGTCATCATTGTTACTACCAAAAACCGAAATCAAAACAAACACAACAACTGCAGTCTACGAAACAAGCGATAAGCAACAGCAGACTACAGCAACTATAGCCAAACCAACAGGTTCGTTTACTTGACCGCTCTAACACCCAAATTCATGTAGAACACATCTAACTGGGAGAGAGAGAGAGAGAGAGAGAGAGATAGAGAGTAAGTAAGTAAGCTCTTTGGGGTCTTTGGAGCGTAATTGTGTCAGACAGAGAGAGAGAGAGAACGAGCAGTGAAGATTTTGTTTGTATTTGTTGCCCATGATCTGTTCAAACGTAGCTCCACACAACACAACTCCAAATTAGGCCACTCGTGTCTGTCCGTCTTTCCGTCTGTTTATCTATTGCTCCCACTTTTCATTCTCTGTCGCTCTCTGATTATGCGCAGTCGCATTTTCGTTCGTGAAAAGCCATGTAAGAGAACATAAATTGTTCCTAGAATACGAAGATCTGATATACGTATGCTGCGTTGTTACTCTGTTCGCACTAGAGAGGAAAGTATCTCGTATGGTCGTATGGAGTGGAGTCGCATCAGAAAAGGGATTTTTTGTTGCTGTTGCTAACCAGGGATATATTATGATTTTTCGCAGTTGTAGAGCTTAAAGTGTTGAAGGATCACTAACCTCATAATTAAAAAGTAAATTTTATGTTTATTAGCTGTGTTCCAAAGTATTGCGTTGTTGGTTACACACACATTTTTTCTATTTTGATTTTGCTTACCCTCATTTCAAATCCAAAACCGGCTACTTGCTCCAGTATTTTGCTTCAAATGACTAGGAAACATGAAAAATTGATGAATATGTGTGTGCGTTTGTATGTAAATATATAAATCTAAAAATATATAAATATATTATAATATAAATATATATATATATATACATATATACAAACACATTTTTGATCGTGGCACTGGTTCTTGATCCCTCATGAAAAAGTTCGCTTTCAACATGTTTTAACTCGATCGCCACGTGCTGACCTTGACGACGTCATTTATTCTGTATCGCATGTTTGATTCTAGGGGTCAAATACATAATATTTGAATAACACATGTACGTTTTGTTCTGCAAAGGGACAAAGCCACATATTCTGGAAAAGGTATTTATTACTTCACATTAACGAGAGAGCAATGATCACCTATGTGATTCACTTCATTGATGGGTAGGCTCCATAAAAGGTGTGAGAAGACGCCACCTGGCTGTTATTCGGCTAACGAACCCGCCGAGATGGTTGACGACCCCAAAGATCACTTAATGGTCGTGCATACCAATTGCTCTGTGGTTGAGTATCTGTGTACAGAGAATATGTTAGTCCTGCTGTAATTTAAGGGGTACCAAACTCCCTATTCAACTCAGATCTTACAATTATAAATTCAATTCATATTTATTTAAAATATTTTCTTCTAGTACCGATTTTAAAATGTACAAGCCTACATAAATCATATTTGTGGCACAACGATCAGCCACGAAACCTTAACGACGCGAGTGACAAGTTCAATTGGCATTGATTCAATTAATGATTTTTTAAGCAAACTGCACTTAAAATGTACTCAAACATGCAACAATCGATTGGCTTCTGTAGCATATGCGGCAAGAGTTGGAGTCTCGCATAATTGCCAAGGCTGTGTATGCCTAGTGATTGCAGGGTAGCTGCTAGTCGTGCCCTTCTAGTTGCTTTTTTTTTTGCAATTTATTTTGAAATATGCGTCAGTGTAAACGCAACTTGAGTACACGCATGTAAATATTGACATGTTGTTGGCGCATTCCGAATCGATTCCATGCCAGATTGTTGGCCAGACGGTTTTCTTTGGCTTTGGCCTGGTGGCAATTGTTTGGCACACCCCTTTTAATGTAATTTACGACAACAATTTATTATTTTTCATGACTCTTTTATCCGGTTTCGGCGGCTTTTTCAAACTGGTTTTCGGCTATCGGCTTTTTGATTTTTAATTGACAACAAAGTCAATATCAGTTTTAAGAATCGCCGAGATTAAAAGCAGTAAATGCATGTCGCCATAACGATAATCATGATGATAATAATGTACACTTAAACACTTCTAACACATAGTTAATCTCATCTTTTTTTATGGTGGGAGCACATTAAAAACTAATAAAAAGTTTACGTTGAGAAGTAGCAAAGCTTTGATAAAATATGCATAGCAAAATGAATGAATTCCCCGTATGAAACACATTTCTGCCCTCTTCGATTTACGTTGATTGGGTAATAACAAATTAAATAATCATATTGATATTATGTATACAAATTGAAACAAGTATTTTGAACGTCTTGTTTATATATATATATAAAGCTGCCTTTCTTATTTGTAGCGTTAACTGACCTATGTCAATAATACGCAAATTAACACTTGCTAAACATTTATTATTTATTTTGCAAGTAACTCGAGAGTGCCTAGCCAATATGCAAATAAAAAGATTTATGTTTGATGTGAATATAAATTACAACTTAACCAGTTTTTACAATAATGTCAAATTATTAATTAAAATGTGAGAAAAATATAACGAGAAGCACAGAGAAACTGTCGCTAAGAGCCAGAGGGGAAAGAGAGCCAAATATAATTATTAATTAGCTTCAAGTTATTTTTTATAATTTGTAGATGCAATCTATATTTATATATGAATATAAATTTGCAGCAGTTTTAGATCTTGGAATGTAGATTGTTGATGACCTCCTTCAAAGAACGACTCGCAAATTACTATAGAAATTGCTATCTTAAAGTGACTTACCCTAATGTCAATAAAGTCACAGTTCGACGTACGACGGATATATTTGAAGATTAGTTTTTTGATTGTCTCGCAGCGGAAATGTGCTAATTATATGTGTACATTAAAATGTTTATAATATAATTCGTCTGGCCTGCAGGTCGATGAGTAGACGCATTATTATTTTTTTAAGCACATACTAAAACACGCGTAGTCATTTATTTATTTAAACATTTTTTGCCTGTCTTTTTTATCTTTTTGTTTTACAGTCGGCCCGTGAAGAAGTAACTACATTTGTGCGAACTGAAAGGGGAACTCTGTTCCACAATATACTCCCATAGATGACACTCTTGCCAGATATCAAAGCCACAGATGCCGCCACCTGTTGCGGGGGAGGCGGCGATGCCAGCAGCAGTGCCCACAGCTGCGGAGACAGTCTGAAGGAGCAACAAAATGGCTGTCTGGGCATAAACTGTTGCAGCTTGGCCGCCGGCTCGGAAACATCGATAAGCGAATCTGGGTCATCCGTTTCGGCCACGTCTGTTGCCAAAGTCAACAACAATCTGAACGCATTTCGACTGCACAACTATCACGAGGCAATTGCACATGCCAATTTCGCTCAGTGTGACCCGGTGGACATTGAGTTCTCCAATGTTCGCTATGAGATACGCAAATTCTCGTTTCCTGAACGCAAGTTTGGTAAGTGCATAATTATTGCATAATAATTCATTTTTGTAGCGACCTTAAATGTGCCGTCATTCCGCAGTTACCAAGGAGATTCTGCATGGTCTGCAGGGTAACTTTCGATCGGGTGAGCTGACAGCTATTATGGGTCCCTCCGGAGCCGGCAAGAGCACACTGCTGAATGTTATGTCAGGATTCTGGTAAGTAAGATTCTAGTGTCTCATTCTCGCTATAATGCTCGGCGATAACAAATGATTCATCTTGCGTAACTTATAAATATAATAATTTGAGCCATGTGTGACGTCCGTCCTCAATGAACTGAAGGGGTCAACAGCTAGATTCAGTAATCAAAGCGGGAAATTGTACAATATAAATCGGATCTGTTAGTAAACAGTTCCGTTATCGCAACTAATTAGCGGTGAGCTGCGCAAACGCATCCGAAGTCCAAAACAACCTTAGCCACTTATCAGATTAATTCTGTTATTGTATAACGCACAGCATTATTACACTTTGTCGCACAAAGTAATTGCTGAACACATCTCGAATCTCAACTCAACAATATGCAAACAGCAAATGAAAAGTAAATCGAAAGTCGTTTCTCTATGTGGAATACAGGGTATCTCTTCGCCAGGCAGTCGCCATAAGTTTGCGTACACACTTATTACCGTTTATGCTTATCGGTCATTAAACTACGAACTTGAAACTTGTCTGTCTGTGTGTGTGTGCGTGTAATTGCATACGTCAACTTACATTAAGTTTATTACCCATACACATATAAATTGTATTTCAACTTGTTTGTCGGGTCTTCTCTTCGTTCTGCTTTCTGCTTTCTGCATTCTGCTTTCTGCATTCTGCGTTCTGCAGCACCACCGGAGTCACGGGCAACATTCGAGTCAATGGCAATCCGATGGCCACCAGCTCGGACAGATTTCGTCAGCTGTCGTGTTACATTCACCAGGATGATCTGCTGCGTCCCCAGCTGATGGTTAGCGAAATAATGTTGATGGCGGCACACTTGAAACTTGGCTTTGACATGAAGAAAGCTGACAAGCTGGCTTTGGTAAGTAATCCAATGATTTGCAACATGTGGTTTACAGGCCTACATTACCCAAACCCTTCTAACTCTGTTTTGCAATTTGTTTTTGTTTGCATTTTTATTTTAGATTAAACACATCTTGTCGCTGTTGGGTCTGGATCATCGCTACAATGTGCTCACGGGCAAACTTTCCGGTGGACAGAAAAAGCGACTCGCGATTGCCTTGGAGTTGATAAGCAACCCGCCCGTGCTCTATCTGGATGAGCCAACAACGTAAGTTGATAGCTGATATGCAAAGCGACAACTAATGAATAATAATTAAGATGACCGATTGTCTAAGCAAGACGGAAATTCAAAAAGGGGAGGCAACTTGGGCTTATCAGCGCCTTTTACGCTGATTGCTATAAATACGTACATAATTAAATATATATGGATTAAATCAAACATATATATTATTATTATTATATATAAATGTATATTTATTTGGTTCACTGATTTTGCTTGGATTATTAATGTACGAGTTATTTGCACAAATTAATCTTAAAAAATGCAAAGGGAAATAACAAAAACATTTTAAAACCAAAAAGCGTAGCAAATCGCTTAGTTTAATTTGAATAGCTATTTATATTAGATATATGTATAATATATGTACATACATCAACTGAACACAGCTGGATCCTTATCTATGAAATAATTTTGAAACGCTCATTAAATAATTATTTATGCAAAAATCCAGTCATGCTCATAATCTCTTAGTTCAAAAAATGTTCTTATTTTCCAGCATTTGGCAAGTCATTTGCAAATACTGAAAAATTTAAAATAAATTTACACAAAATGTATATACAAAAATAAAAGGAAAAAATGAAGTTAAGAAAGATAAGCTAAAAATGAATATTAAACTTATTTATTGGATATAAGATTAATATATATATATATATCTTTTAGCCTAAGTTTCTTGACTCAACTTTGCGATTAGCAAAAAAAAGCAAGCGTTTAAGTTGAGAAAGTTCAACTAAAATAAATATATATTAAACTTATAGACAAGAAAATGTGGTTTGCTAACCTAATTGATGCTTTTGTGACCTATATAAATGAAATGCGAGTTGCTAAAAATTAATAATTAATTTAATACATAAAATACAGTATCAGCTAGACAGTTTTGCCATAAATTTTGATTTTCGGTAATTTTCCGTTGCTGACTTAGATTAGGAACATCACTGGTACGATGGATGAGCCTGACCCAGAATCGGTTTTTAATCTGCTCCCATTATCATTGCACTTTGTCCTCAATACAAATTCATTCATCATTTGGCCAACACTTATATATATTTTCACACGCTTTGCAAATTTTCAGTGGCTTGGACAGCTCCTCATGCAGCTCGTGCGTGGCACTGCTAAAGAAGCTGGCTTCCCAGGGCCACACGATAGTCTGCACGATTCACCAGCCCAGCGCGCTAATCTTCGAGATGTTCGACAAGCTGTATACGGTGGTGGATGGACACTGCATGTACCAGGGCAGAGTGAAGGAACTGGTGCCGTTTCTTGCCGATCAGCAACTCGTGTGTCCCAGCTATCACAATCCGGCGGATTTCAGTATGTGTGCCCCTCCCCCTTATATAGGTACTTTAAGCCTAACCTGAATTTGCATTTTATTTGAAACAGTGCTGGAAGTGGCAGTTGGAGAGCATCAGTGTGATCTTAATAATCTGATAGAAGCAGCGAATACAAAGTATTATGCGGATGCCAAAGGGCAACTGAACACTGCAGATATGTCGCACATTATAACAACTTTAAAAGGTACGGAACAGAAAATAAATATATCTCTTGTCTTTGTTTATATTGGATTTTTAATTGAAGCTAGTTATTAAGTGCAAACTTGATTCATTTTCAGACGCAATTGGTGGCAAGCAACGAAGTGCATCGTCTGAGGCGCTTCCCGAAGTTAGTCTGGATCAGTTGTCAAGTTACAGTTACTTTAAACCCGCCCAACAAGAGCTGGCACTGGATGAGATCAGGGCGCTGAATGCACCAATTGATACAGCGGAGCAGCCACTTGCCAATGAGACAGCACCAGTTAAAGGGCTTGCCAATCAGCCCAACGAGCAGCTTAAGCCCGTCGTTCCAGCTTCGTTCCTTATGCAATATCTGCTGCTGATGAAGCTCATTTTGATCTGCGCCAGACGCAACTATGTGAGTACAGCCAGCAGAAACTTGTCAACCGCAATAACAGCAAAAACTTGGCCATATGAAAATCAGGTCAAGGCCAACGATGCATAAAATTAAAATGTAAAAGTATCTATACTAAATGCATAATTAAAGATAAGCAAGCCTGCTGCCATTTCGATTCAATTCGATGCTTTTCCACAGTAAAATGATTGAAGATTGTAATTAAATTACCTGACAGCTCAAAGCCGTGCTCATTGACCAGAAAGATGGGTGGAATCGCAATCGATGTAGGACTCGAGATTCGACACGGCAGCTTAACGAGCAAATCTAATAAGTAAATGTGTGACTACCTGAACATATTGTTGTATTTACCTGCACACAATTGGTAACGCATTTGCTTGTTGACTTTTGCCTCTGAGTGCCTGTTAGCGTCTTGTAAATTGATTTGTTGTTCTATCTACACATAAGTGCATGCCAGACAGAGCTAAATACATAAATATGTACGTCTACATATATGGGGAGGGGACTTGAGCTGCGCTGAGCTGAGCGGAGCTTAGCTGCACTGAGTTCTGAGTTCTGAGTTTGTGTTGGCCACTCAACTGTGGCCATAATGAAAATACAAATTTCAACGGCGGGGCAACCTTCACACAGATAATACACCAAGTGCTGCTTTGGTGCACATTATGGCAATGGCATTTTAGCAGCCTCTTTGGTGGATGCATAATCGTTGTATTAAGTGGGTTAAGTTACAATATATTTGTAATGCCTGTTTCAATTTTTTTATTTGCAGTTTCTGTTGTTGGCCCGCATCTTTTCGCACGTTTTCATCGGCATCATTTTCGGCTACCTGTACATGAATGTGGGCAACAGCGCCACATCTGTGCTCGGCAACTATGTCTACCTATATGGATCCATACTGCTCTTGGTCTACACCGGCAAAATGGCAGTGGTATTGACCTGTAAGTAGATGCACATACAATGAATACATTAAGAAAAATGAGTGTCTCTCATTGCGGTGCTTGCCCCTTTGTTGAGACCTGTTCTTGAGGCAGCCAACTTTGTCAACTCGTTAGCTGCAGCCAGAAACCAAACAAAGTATCTTTTTGTAAGGCTGCCCAAATGCAGTTATGTAATTCTGGTAACAATTGGCTGTAGCTTCACTGTAGTAATTTTTGGAATTTGATTATGTAATGGTTATTTGTCTTCCTGTGTCCCACTCAACATGACTTAAACGACTAAAATGAAGCTGTGAAGTTGCATGTAAGCAGCAGAAAGCTGCATCTTCCACCTCATCAAGTATATATTGAAGCTTGATTGCAATAAGAAAATTAGAACTGGAGCTTAAGATCAGCTTTAAGATTAATGAAATAAGTCTCTGAATCCCACTTATATAAAGAGCAAAAGGCAGATCTAGTCTGTCTATTCTTTGAGATTTGATTTGCATATTAAGCATCACTTGATCGCAATTGTAGCCAGACACAATTTTAAATATGCATTTCATAACTATTCCCATTCTATCAATGAAGTGCAGATATATTTATTCAAGAGCGCCTCAGATGTAGATAAACTATTCTGTTCAGCTTTTCCCGAGCAAACTGACTCAGTGGTAATAGTTGCTGTAATCGGGGGAAACAAACGAGTTGGCCCCGTTTTTAATTCAACGCCTGCCGCTGCTGACTCACTGTGGGTGCGTTTGTGGGTATTTTTAATTATTTATTAATATATGTAAGTAAAAACGAGAGTTGCATTAAATAGATGCTGCCTTCAAGTGGGGCACTCATTGCTAGAGCAGCCTTACATTTTTCTTGTTTGATTATCTGTAATTATTTGGGCCTTATTAATCCGTTGCCATAATTGATTTCAAATGTTTAATAAATATATTAATTCTGTCTTTGCAGTTCCGCTACACATTCATATGCTGACTCGAGAACATTTTAATCGTTGGTACAAGCTGGGACCCTACTTTCTATCGCTGATCTCCTTCGAAATACCCTTTCAAGTAAGTTTGGCCATTTGATGATCAAATCATCATTACGGTTGTGGGAGAATTTAAATTTTAAACAAATAAATGAGAATGTCGTGTGACTGGGCTACAAAGTTGCCTACGTCAGTGACCTATCCAAGTTATAACTAATACCCTAAGCTGTGTGGCTGTGTAGTAATGAAAAATTCATTTGTTGCACGATCGTTACAACCGTTCCCGAAAACATGACACATTCAGCAACTACAATTATTATGAGGTTTCTCTTCTATTCACATCACTCGAGGGCATATTTCTAATTATATAGTATAAGCTGGTGTAGAAATATGTAAAACTCAAACTTTCCCCTTAAAATGGGGTTAAGAATCTGGGGGAAATTCACAATTTAAAACCCAAATTGGTATATAAGATTATTACATATTATACACTGATCAACGCTCTCGATCGATACTTATATTTAATTTGCCGTTCTGTAGCAATTTCTAATTAAAGAATTATTATTTTGTGCTGTTTGTAATTATAGCTATTACGTATATTTTTGTAATTATTGGAAATGACAGAGTATTGCGCAATTGAGAATGCACCTATTCGTACTTGTATTTAAATGCTTATTGTTTCGTAATCATATGTTTAATTAAAACAAACAAGAATGCTCTAGTCGAGAGAGCTTGACTAAAAGGCACCCTGAACTCAGCTGTTAAGCATATTGAATAGATTTAGGCACAGGTTGTAAATGGGCCAAATTTGCATTTAAATTACTTTGCACACTAAAATGGTGGAAATTATAGTTAATTATAGTTAATCCTCTACAATTTGTATGACTTGCACTCAAACCGAAGTGTCACATAATTAAGTGAGATCAGCGCCTGATTTTATTGCCCAAACTAAAATAGCCAGATTACGACAACACGTGTCTAAAATTACTACATATATATATATATATATATTTAGAGAAATACAGAAATTGCTTGTGTTTGCTGATAGTGTTTTGTTGATTACGAAAATACATTGTGATTTTTATGTGATCTATAAAAAATGTATACAGTTTATCGATAGTATGGTTTAGTAGTACATAGTACATATAGAAATATGAATGGCAAACAATATCTTTGCATTTGATTCATTATTTCGAAAGGTAATTGATTTGGATCGACGTACGCCAGACGGTAATCGTTGTCGATAAGATGTAGTTAAGTCAAGCATATATAAATATGTTATGGGATCGGCGTTGGTTCTTTCTGTTTGTTACATAGTAGGGCACAACATCATTATACCCATTTGCAATGGGTAGGTTTAGCCTTGTTAACATTATTCTAATTTATACAATCTTGTTCCAATAGAGCTTATGTACGGCATTGTACATTATGATCAGCGTACATCTGACGGACAATGACAGCGTCGACGCTTTCCGGATCTGTTACTTCATGCTGCTGGCCATATTGGCGTCTCTCAGTGCACAAGCTTGGGGCTTCTTTGTGGGTGCCACGCTGCCAACGAAGGTACTTCAAATTAATTGATGTCGCTGATTGATCACTAATCGATATATTTTTGTATTTATTTAGCTTGCCGTCTTTTTGGGTCCGATATTGGCTGTGATGTTCTCAGTGTTTGGCTTCTGCACCAGGTATATTGATATAACGCCGCTGTTCCGTTGGATGTGGCATTTGAGTTATTTCCGTGCTGGTTTCCACGGTGCTCTGAATGCCATTTACGGCATGGATCGCCCGTTTCTGGAGTGCCCCGATAGTGTTATGTACTGTCATTTTCGTAGTCCCAAAGTGTTTCTCAAGTACATGATGATCTCCGACGTGCACATGTCCGACTGCATCCTGTTGATGGCCATTGTGATTGGCGTTATGCATCTGCTCACGGTGGTAACGCTCTGGCGCAAACTAAATAAGCGATAAGAAGAGATGCGTATTTGAGCATATGTATTCTCATTCAATTAGATAGTCTTTTAGTGTATATATGTCTGTAGCTGGTGTTTATTATTTGCATTCATACGATGTTCCCAAAATGGAGAAATAGAGTGTATTGCTTTTGTTAAGTGTCTGTCTAACTGTCGGTCCGTCTGTCCACGTAAATGTAAGTGTATATTAAACGTTCATATATGTTCAAGACCAATATCTGGGAGTCCATACTAATCAAGAACCTCTTTGAATGTCATGCCAAAAATATTCCAATATGCACATTTCTATCAGTAAAGCTTACAAAAGAGATATATATATATATTACTCTGGGAACAGAGTATTGAGCAGTTGGTTACACTCGATTGCAACTTACGTTTTTTTATTCGATTTGTTTTAAATATTTTAAATTCCAAGTAGCTTAAAATATATTTAACTTAAATATTTATTTACATTTAGCTACAAATATTTAAAACGTTTGTTTAACTTTAACTACATTGCACACAACAGGCTTTAGGGTGTAGTTTTCGTGGATTTTATTTTGTTTTTCCATTTTATAAATAGAGTTTAGTTAGTTTTCTAAGTGCTGAGATACCAAAGGAACAAGCAAATCTTAAATTAAATTAACCTCATATTAATAGTTCCACTAAATTATTAATAACACTATACACTAGAAATGCTTGCCGCTAGTAAACTTTTGGATTCAGCATACCATTAAATCAATTTTTGGGGGGTTTCCACATTGTCAAGCCAAAATATATACACAATTTAAACCCATATTCATCCACAAAGGTCAAGATAACACAACAAAAGCAACTTTTTATTATATTTAATGTTTGCTGTCTTAGTCTTTAAGTTAGATAAATATTTAGTTTCGAGAGTTTCGAGCATACTATGGTAAAATAGAATATGGCTGTTAATTTTAATATCTATCAATAAAATGGTAAATTTGTAAAAAAATAGCAATGTTTGTATTCGTTTTTAATGCCTTCTTCAGCAGTCTATGTTTGTCCTGAGTTTCGACCGATTACCATATAATCAATATATGTAAGTACAATCTTGGCCCAGCACACTTGAAGAGCAACAAACGTGTGTATTAGTAACTTTCAATTTATATTTATCTTACAAGCTTAACAGTATATATTTTTTTAATGCAAAATATAAATGCCAATACAATAAATAAATATTTAACTTATATAAATATTCGCAGTATATTCACATGGTAGACATTCGCGCATATCCGTAGCGAATGATCTGGTCGTGGTTGAGTGGTGCATCTGTGCTCAGTTGGACCCGCTGCCATTGGCGTGTTTCGTTCGACTTTCGTATGGCCTCCACCACGGCATGGACGTAGAGGCCATCCTCAAAGGTGGCTGCGGTGGAGACGGGCGCCTTTATCCAGCTGGACTCTTTGCTGTTGAAGGCTTCCTTGAGAGCGCCGACCATTTTGCACATGCCCTTGATGTAGGTACGTGGCAGCAGCGAGTTATTTGTGTTGAAATGCAGATCCTGGACATCCACGTAGACTGCCTCTTCCTTCTGCTGGGACTCCTTCAGCACGAAGAGGTCGCCGCCCCGCACAACCAGATGACCTTTGCTGCCATAGACGAGCACCTCTTGCGAGAAGGTTCTTGTGGGCACCGTGTGACTGTGCAAGGCCACCGTGACGAGCGTTCCACTCGCCAGCTCCATTTGGAAATTGCAGAAATCCGGTGCCGTTATCTGGCGTATACCATTGATGGCCGCTGTCGTTTTCGTATGGGCGCGCAGTACGCCATGGACACGCACCGCCTGCTGCTGGAGCAGAAAGTTCACCAGATCGACAACACTGCCCACCAGATTGAGTGCGCCGCCGCCCATCTGTGCGTCGCACATCCAATTGTACTTCTCGGGAAACAGTGTGCCCATTTGGACACGCACATCCATTAGAACAACGTCGCCCATCGGTCCGATTAGCTCATCCTGCAGGCAACGTCGCATTTGTGTGAAAGCGGGCAGAAACCTCAGCGGATGATTCACCAGTGAGATAAGCGTGGGATAGTATTGCGAGGCACGCACCATTTTCATGGAGTCCATCTGATGCAGGCCGGCTGGTTTGTCGCACACCACATGCTTGCCAATGCCCAGCGCCTTGACCGAGATCTCGGCGTGCAGAAACGGCTGGCACACAATGAACACCAGATCGACATCTTTGCGTAGGAGCACCTCGTCAATGACGTTTGTGTAGAATGTGACGCCCAGTGCGTTGGCCGTTTCCTTCGCCTCCCGCAGCGTGCGTCCCCATATCGCTTTAACTTCAAAACTCTTCTCGCGCAGCAGCGGCACCAGCACATTGGCTATTTCACCTGTTCCAAATACGCCAACGCCAGGTAGCATTTTAGTTTTTCTGTTTATATTAAATGCAGCCAGTGTGACCAATGTAAGCGATACTATGACGCAACTATCGATATAACGAATAGTGCTGCCACCCTACAGTGATTTTACTTATATATGCAGATGTGGCAGCACTTCACAATATTTGTAAACAAAAAACAGCTGACATGAGTTGTAATTATTGGCATATTATTATTATTTAGATTATAAATCGGACAATAAAATCGGCACCGCTACAAATTTTTATTAGTAACATAAATATTGGATTTTTTTTTAAGCGCTTATGTACCGTCACATATTTAAACAGCTGCTTTTGGAATTGACCCGCTGCTAAAGGCTTGAGCTGAATACGAATTAGATTTTCCAAGTTGATTAATTGGAGCTGAGCGACTTCACACATCTTATCCTCTGACAGGGTGTTAAAGGATATGCTCGTTATTCAACGGGTCATAATATGATGTAATACATATGCAAGAAGAAAAAAATGAAAAAGAGTAATGTATTCACAAATATAAACATTATGGATGATTTTAAAGCTGTATGGCTGGTTCAATATGAGGCAGCTTATCGGAGTCGTTACAAGGATGCGCCAACATATTCTCCAGCATGCGATTCAATGACTCGGAACCGAGCATGTAGTCAGACTTAATAGCATTGGGCACAGTGCCAATAATATTATATTGCGTAAGGCTCCTCAGACCCTTCTCATCGCTGCTCAATAGTTGTTGCAACACTGCACTTATCTGCGCGGATCCCATAATGAAGGGTTGTTCGAAGTCCTCCCGAATCGCAGATGTTTCCATTCCAACTGCATGCCGGGATTCGTTTTCCTCATTGGCTATCTTGCAAATGTCGATCGATTGGGCGCCCAACATCATTCCAGCACAACAGCTGATTAGCCATGGGAATATCGGCTTCATGATTCCCGAAATTTTGATTTCAAGTTTTAGGATATTTCGTGTTGACTATTTATTGAACTGAATCTAAAAGTGTTGAGACTATGTATATTTTGTTGTGAAACATTTCTCAATGTGTAAAAGTAAGAATAGATTCAACAAACTGGAGGATCTATTAAAATGACTCGAATGTTAGATAACTATGTGATTCAACTTGAAATAGCATAATAAATGGATATCAGATCTGAGCTTAGTAATACTGCAGCAGAAGCAGCACCCCTCAAACCCAGAGTATCTATTAGAATAACTTGTTGCTCACCCAAATAGGTAGCTAACTGCCTCAAAAGCTTCACAGTCATAAGCAAACATGCAAATTAAAACACTTGCTAGCTAAAACAAACGCGACTAATTGCCGATTGTGTGAATGTGTGTGTGAATCTGTGTGTGTGTGTGTGTGTGAATCTATGTGTGTGTGTATGGATGGGTGTTATTCTACGGCAGACTGTAGCATGTGAGTAACTAACCAACGCAAGCTGTCCGTGATAATAAAATTGCGTACATCGAACAAAAGCGCGGCGCAACTTGCTGGCGCAAACCACAACACAGCACAAAAAGGCAACCGAAAGCATATTCACAATTTTCACAACTGTCATTGAAATGTCAACATACAACTACTGACAGCTTGCTCCCCATCCAACCCAATCCCGTTGCCACCACGTTTCCCGGACCCGCAGACAAAGCTTTTGCGCGCTGCGTGACTTAAATACTGATGAATACTTCTTCGCAGCAGTGTGGAATCCACCAGAAGTGTAAAATCTAAAGTGAGAGCAGCACAGACAGTGGTGGGTAGTGGCTGGAAGGAACGCTTTGAGCTAGCAGCGCACTTGTTGTTGTTCCTGTTGTTGTCATGCAGATTTTCTAAAACGTGAATATCCGCGCTGTCCTAGTTCTGCCACCTCCGGCTCCGGCTCCTGCTCCGTTCTTCTGCTTCTCCTTCTGCGGCCCCAATGGGCTTGTCAGTTTTGATGAACTATCTTTGGTCTGTCGCAATGCTAATGCCCATGACAGAGATCTATGTGCGGTCTGATTCATTGGTGAGTCGGACGCCCCAAGATGAGGTCACGTATTACAAGCACACACACACAGACACACACAGAAGCAATGGTGTCAACATTCCCTTGTTTGGCTTATTAAATGTTATTTGCCATCATATTTTGGCTCAAGTCCTGGCACGACTGGCATAACATGTATGTGTGTTTAAGATATTAATTCTGCTTAAATGCGATTAATCAAATGGTTTACATGGTGGCCAGAACATAAATATGAGTAATGAATGCGTCGAGCGTCTCAGTCTCAGTTGTATACGGAATGCTTAGCACCCACTTGCAGTGCACTTATTAAAATCCAACCGGATAAATGCCCACCTGACAGGTATAAATATCCTTAAGATATATGTTTCTTTACATATGTATATATTCCACATTCCACAATGGTGTGCTTAATATTGTTATATAACAAAACTGGCAAGAAACTATATCATTACATAACCTTATGTACCCTTGGTTGAAGTTATATTAAGAAGGCTTTAGATGGTTCCTATTTCCTATGAAAGCTATATGATATTGTAGACCAATGTTGATAACTCAATTTGAGAAATGTGAGGAGCCTAGTAAATTTAATCTAGATAGCATGTTAAACAAAAACTATTCCAAACTAGAACTCATAATTGAACCAATTGTGCATATATAGTCAACCGATCCGGGGGACTCTGATATATGTAAGGACTGCAGCAAATAGATTGATAAAAGGCAAGTTGCATTAATATACCTTTCCAACTGAAACAGGCAGACATATGCTGATCAGGAATATATATAACCTATGTGTGGCATACTTATCTTACTCCACAGGATCTGAGATTTGCCTATCTTTAAATTAATCTCGCTCTTTCGCCTCTTAACGCTTAACTATTTTTAGTCTGATTGGGTTTTTCCTGGGTTCCATTTTACATTTGAACACCCACAGATTTATTTATTATATTCTTTATCTTATTTTATCATTTATTTTATGTTTTAATTTACATTCTCCATTTTGTATAATTTAATTCGTAACGTTAAATATTTATTTTTGAAAACCTTTTCAACTGCATTTACCCACAAAATATTTTAAAACAGGACTATTTTTTACTCTTTATAACTCAATGTCAAGCACAGTTGTTTCTTTAAGGAAGGATTTGGCTCGCTTAGTCGTTGCAAAGCCTACAACTGTAAAATGTCAGCAAAGTCTAAGCCAAAAAAGACTTGATGTAGCAATGTATGTGACATGTTGCACAAATTAAGTTTAAGCTTTAACTCAATACACACACACACACACACTCATACAGTTTAGGTTGTAACTGTAGCTTTGCTGTGGCCCCCTTCCACTCCAGTCCATCTCAAGCCTTACGCTTTACATAACTCTTGCTGGGCGAGTCGAAAAAGTCAACTTGTTGTAGTTACAGCAAAATGCTCCTCAACTTTTCCGGTTTGTGGTTTTTTGTGTGTTGTTTTGCAAGCCTTTGCCAGTTTCATAAACATAATTTAAATGCAACTGCAACTATAATGAAAAAGGCATTAGGTTGCTGCGGCTAAGCGGGAAATTAAGACCGTATGTTGCATTCGTTGTGGGTCCTTTCTGGTCAGGCTAACTGGCTGCTGTCGTTGAATTTCTTCTTTTTTGTTTTTGTTTTTGGTTTTTTTTTTGTTTCGGCGTAGTTCGCATTTCGCATTAGTCTGCGGTTTGTGCTGTGCTCCAACTCATCATATGTCATTTGGGATTTAACGAGTTTTCATAATCTTTGTATGCTCAGCGCTTTTACACAGGCTCAAGGAGTTGCGACACATAATGTGCAATTTAAATTCAAAGCAGCTTAAAATATTTTTATGCCAGCGCATAAATTCCACTCACTCGAGTCAATTTTCGCACAAATTTATAACGCAGATAAGCAATTTAACTTTTCGCCTAATTGGGCGACATGCAACATTTTGAGCCAACAGGCTGCGCAGGAGCGGGATTACAGGATTGCCGACTGCTAGTTCTGGGCGGCTTAAATGCTTCATTAAAAGTAACTTTTCCCACTCGGAACCTGCGTCCCATAAAATTTGACTCCACAATACACAGGACGTGCTCGTCTGCCAACGCAAACGCAAAGCAAATGAAAATTCTCATTGGGATGTGCAAGTTCAAGTTATTGGATTAGTTTGATAGTATCTGGCAGCAGAAGCAGCAGCAGCAGAACCAGCAGCAGCAGCAGCGGCAGCAGCAGCAGCAGCAGCAGCGAGCGCATGTAATGCGATATTCCCTTGATGCTTAAATAAATGCGAGTTAACCAACTGGAAACTGTTTGACAACATTTGTACAAACCAGCTACGACTAATAATATAAATATTGTAGTAGTGACTAGCTAAAGACATAAGTAAGCACAACTTTCAAAACTTTTTGACTTGCTACAATTACTAATCTTTCGAGCAATATTTGGTAACTCTGACTTTAAAAGTGTGGCGCATATTGACATTTAGCCATATTAGTGAATATGACACGCATAACAAATTGGTCGTCGGTCATTGGCATTGAACAGAGTGCTAAGGGCGCTTTTTACCATTAAGTTGATTATTTTACTTTGGTCTACTGCGAAGTCATCTCCTTGTTTCTATAATGCCTTGAGGAACATAATGTCAACATATGTATATAACAAGTGGCTGACAGTTTCTGACCTTCCTCACATGTCCATCAAATGCGACTGTTGTCCAACTCAAAGTCGTCGTGCGAATTTATAGCAATTGCAATCGTTCTTGCCTCACAGAAATATGCCTGCCTCCAATGATTGACAAAGCTTTACTCAAGTTTATCTGAGAGAGCCATAAATGTTGCCAGCTGGCAGCAGCTTGTTGCCACAGCGCAGCTGTTTGATGTTGCCGCAGCATTCGCCACGTGGCAAAGACAGCAAAGTCCACATATTGATTTCTCGCCTGCCAATTTGAAGAGTCATCTTCTGTCCGCTGTTAAGGATCAAGATTATGTTCTAAATGGGCCACTCTATCAAATAGAAAAAATAAATAATTGAATCATAATTAACGAAGCAATTAGTGCTTAAATTCAAATAAAAAAAACTAAACATCCTCTATATATCATCTATATATATATATATATATATTATCTACATCACACGTAATTCCACGATTTCCATTTAGAATAGCCTTGTAAGTGTCACAACTATGTCAGGAAGTTCACCTTAAAATGCTGAGGGTAACCTAAAATATGCTCTTCATATTGTATTTCAGCGTACTTGAAACGAGTAACTGGAACTGAGGCTTGTGGCCTTTTAGGGATTAAGTATTATTGTAGTTGCAAGGTCTTGAAATGTTTTTCCCATTAAGTGCTTAGGAAAAATGCAAAATATGAAGGAAAATATCCCTTTGATGATTCAATCGATTGTCGACCTGTTTTCGGTTTTCTGTTTTCCGTTTTTTGCTTTTCGCTGACCTGGCTAAAAATTAATGAGAGAATGCAGGTCAAATTGCTGTAGGCGAATGAAACCCAGAACCTCTTCTCTCCCACTTGCACAAGTTCAGTGAAAGATGGAGTTGGCTGGCTATGTCAGCCGTTTTAAATTCCACGACTCGCTTTGAATGGCCTGGCTGAAAGGCAGGGGTGGCAGCGGAACTTGGCAGGGCTCGGCTGTGTTACCGCTACATCGGCAAAGCCGTACACAGCAATTTGGGCCAACGGTGCGGTACAAATTGACAGCGCTGTAATCAGAGGCCACATTTCTGGACGCGACGCGTCCTGGCACGCTAGTTGATTGGGTCACTTTTGCGCACAGAGGCTCACTAATTTGACTCATATCCAATCACAAGCACTGTTTATAGGCGACACTTTACTCTCTGTGCTAAATTCTGATAATAATTAGTATAGACTTTAATCAACCTTTGCTTTACAGCGTTTCTGTTCTCCAGATCAGAGCCATATCCGATGCATCTTTCAACTGCACTTATATCATTATTTTTTATCAAAACAATCAAGGATTCCAACTCTACTTTTACGGGCTATAAACAGATAAATTAACACATTAAGAACTCTTCAATATTTCGACTCAACCGAAAACTTTCACCTGTTACAAAATTAGTTGGAAGTTGGAAAAGGGATAAAAGAGCAAGTGCATTCCATGGGCGACGCACAACTTATTATGGTAATGGCGGCACGGCATGTGCCCCGAGCGAACGCAAAGTTTATGTGGCAACTTTCAGTTGCATGTGTTGCACACTTCATCATAGCGTGCTTACCTGGTGCGAGTGCAACAGCCAAGTACTGTGAAACTCTCTGTCAAACAAACTGGTCGCATTGCCCTTCGATGCCAACAAGTCTATCAGTTCAATATTATTTAGATGCAAATGGTTCAAAATGAGATACCAAGAAATTTTGGCTGACACTCAACTTGACAGAAGTCTTATTAGCATATTTTTTTTATACAAATATGTATATTTGTTAGAGTATGTGAGTTTCGATACAGCAGAGAGCAGAGTTCCTGCTTTTTAATGTCCTGAAAAGGTGTCGGGAGAAGCAAAATGAGAATTTAACGTAGAACTTTTGCAGAAGGCGTCATTGGAGACTAGCTGAACTCAAGCCACCATAAATTATCTTTCACAAACATCTTCGGGAACAGCTATCAAATGCAAGTAACCCTCCAACAAATTTCTATCGGCAACGGAATATTTTCAATTTCCGTGCCACACAATTGTATACCCTGCGCACATTTAAAATGGACAAGACAAGTACAATAAAGTTGTGCAACCTATTGCAGGCTATGTGCAACAACAACAGCCTTCTGGCTGTGTTTTGTCTTTTCCCTTTGTTTCTCACAAAGTACGTGTCCTTTGCCTGCCTCTGCCTGTGGGCTACAAATTTACCATGTTTGAAATTGCATAAACTGTCATTATTATTGGCATTGGCCGGGCAACATGAAGTTGAGTCTCTGCCATGTTCTATTTGAATTGAAGTAAATTGAAAAGTTTATCCAAATTAAGCCATAGAAAATTGTAAAAAATGAACGCAGTAATATTGGCATTGATGATAAATTGAAAAATAAATCGAATGGTGCGAGAAGTTAAATAAAATTATTTCCACGTAATGCATCGTAAAATGCACTCACCTTCATTGGAAACAAGGCACATAATTTCAGTCGGACATAGACGACTGCTGCATACACTAATACCAGCTGATAGTAGTCGTGGCTCGCACACTGAAACAGTTTATTCACCGGCCTTTGCAATTTGGTGACTTTAGCTATAAAGCTGTGGCACTTAAAGAATTTCAGCAGTTTGAGGGGCGGAAGGAAGCGCTGTCGGAAATGTTTGGGCTTATCAGAATCTATCTTACAAATTGGCCAACTCTAGTTTAACAAGAAATAACGGCAATCTTGGGTACGCCGACGATTAAATACCCATTTAGACCGGAATCAAATTAGAGTTATCTAAATTTTACTATACTTTTAACAAAGCGACCGATTGATATATGATGTGTTGATCATATATTAAATAGTTTTTATAAAAGTAGTTGTGAGTGGATAGTTTCCATGGTTTCCATCGATAATACCATTATAATACCTTCTATAAGGGTATAAAAACAGTTTAAGATTTTCCGTTTTGTCGATTTTTATCGGCGGTTTGGCAGAGTGGACTTGGCCGCTTAGTTATTTATATATTTATAAATTTATTAGATTAAACCAAAATTAAAATTAAAATTTAATATTAAATTAATTGAAATATTTATGAGATATTGTTTGCCAATTCTTGACTAGCTTGAAATTGTGCTAAATGCGATTTGATCGATATACTTATCGATACTTTACTTATCGATGTTGTCGACTTCGTTGTTTGCTATTCAACGAAGCAATCCAATAATCCAATCCAAGTCTCCAGCTTTAAGGGGTTTCCATTCATATAGACAGCCGGACGGGCCAATAAAACATTAATAAGCAAAATTAGCTGTAAGTTGAGAGTGCCTGATAGGAGATAGGATGGGTGATACACAATTAACCAGATGAATATTCTAATTTAATTATTTATAAAATTATAAGGCACTCAGCACAGGTATTCAATGCAAATATATCTTTTGAGCTTGTGCTGTCTAGTCGAGTTGTTGAATTAAACATACGTCCATTTTAATTACAATAATTAAACAAATTGCTATTCATTTCAGTTGCTTAACTATGCATGGAACAACAGCAACAACAACAGCAACAACTCTGAGGAATCTTTCGCCTGACCCTGCTTAATAATAGCTTCAGCCACAAAAGCAACCTCAGTTAATTTTGTAAAATGTTGGCCCTAACTGAAATTGGAGCACTTAAACTTATTAAAAGCTGAAATCCTAATTTGTAATCCACAAGATGCCAGAAAGTGATTACGAACTCTCAGTGACACTCACCTTGTCAGATTGTCAACGTATTAGCTTTTGGCCAACAGCCATTTTATTTTCTTCACTTTGGGCAAGTTCTGAATTATGCGAATAACTGTAAAACTAAAATTCAGGCGGCCAGAACCGTATAAAGAAATTCTCAAACTTCCTCCACACAATTACACAGAATGATGAGAAAACTTTTCACCGCTCTGCGGTTTAAGCCTAATTTCGACTGCTCAAACAAATTTGGTTTTTTCGTTTTTTTTTTAATATTAAAAATGAAGACTGGTCATGCAGTATGCCATAGTTCGTCTTGACTGACTTTTGCTGAAGCTTTCTCTTTTTGGCCATAAGTTTTAAATAACACAAAACTTCGACACACGAATGGAGGAGAAAATCGGGAAAATCTTGTGTAAAACTTCAGCGGTTAATAACTTCGAGTGGCTTTCATTTGGCCAGGCTCATACAAGTCAAGAAATTAATTCCAACAAACAGAGTCAACATTTAAATGTCTCCAAAATATATATATATACATATATATATATATATATATATATGTCATTTGAGTACTTTATATTCAAAACTGTGTAATTGCAAAAGTCGAACCGGGGCTAACATTGAGGATAAAGGCAACAGCTGCGTGTGTCACATTAACCTAATATGGCAAGTGGGGTAGAGTTGGGGCTTAAGGGTGGCTGGTTGGTTGCCTGCTGCTGGATGGCTGGGGTGGTTTGGCTGGCTTAGCTGGCTGGGTGGCCTTTTTGGCTGTAAGCGTCGCCAGTTCGCGGTTAATTATGTTTTTTGTATGCTCGACGCATAGCAAAATGCTTCGTCGGCAAGCATTTGACCTCCTAGCTGCATGTGTGTGTATATGTATGTGTGTATATGTGTGTGTGTATATGTGTGTGTGTATATGTGTGTGTGTGTGTGTTTGTGTGTGACAATCGTCTTAAATTTAATGTGTGTACTTTGATGTGAAACATTGCTAATTTGGCTTTTTATACCCTGCACCCATAAATATGTCCACAAAAATGTATCATAAATTTTTGCCATTTCACTTTTAAGACTATTTTAAGTAAACTTTGGCTGTATTTTTGTCTCCTTCTTGCAGATTGCAGACCGGATTACTATATATCGTAAAGCTCACATATGAGAAATAAGTTTATATAGTTTGACCTCTTGCAAAGGGAACTTCTTCTTGCCATCCGCCAAACTCAATTTTCAGCAGTTTTACAATGCCAATTTTAATGTGCAAAATGATGAACATTGTAATTATATTTATATCAAATAGCTCCCATCGGATCACTACAATGACAACGAGAACACAAAAACAAATGTAATCCAAGCGACCAAAATTCCCCACAGTGGACTGTGCTTTAAGTGAGCCTCGTCTGTGTCATATTGCGCCATATTTAAACCTTAATTAGTGCTTTGCTTGTGACATTTGCATACCCTGCACCCATTAAAAATGTGCAGCAATGGTATAATGAGGATGTGCACAAGTTTGTAACAAGGCAGTAGCTGTCGTCATTGATCCAATAAAGTTTATGTATTCCTAAAAAGGATTAACAGATGAGTTGATTTAGGCATATCTGTCTGTCTGAATGAACAGAGACAAATCTATTATCGATAGAAATAAAAGCCACAGATTTAGAGATAATGATTTCCTAGTGGATTAATAAATACCTTGTTATAACATATATAAACTATAATTACATAATTATTAAATTTTATAAAGATTTCTAGAGCAATGTAGCATGGAAGTGCAAGTCTGTGTACAAAGATCAATGCGAATGGGCGCCAGGATAATTTGCGAATTAGTTCAGGATATCTCTTAGTTGAGCTCTTTTTTTGTTGTTGATTTTTCTGTGTTGTTCTGGTTACATTAATTAGGAAAAGTCCGGAGGGAAGCAGCATGTGAACAGTGCTATGAATTAGGTTGTTTGTCTGTACTTTTTCTACACCGTATTTGTTCAAAACAAAGATACAAAGTATGTAATAAACATGTGCAAAACAACAAAGCAATTGCCCTGTCATTATTTGAAAATATTTCAAAATTTGTTGCGATATACAAGCAACATTGCTAGAAAAATTTCACCCTTCTTTCTTTTTTTGTTTTCGTTTTTTTTTTTTTAAGTGCCCAGTGCACTTTAATTAATTTCAGCTATTTCTGTTGGCCATTTTGGCACCGTTGAACGTGATCGAACTTTACAAATCGAATAACATTTGTTGCTTGTCGCTTATCGCAGACATCTTGCAACTTGGGCCCAAAAGTTGTTTGCCCTGTGTTAAGTGTTGAGTTTTGTACATGTGACTGATTTTGAAGAGTGTGCTCAAAGTTTTTGACAACTTTTTTAAATTCCAGTGGCACGTAGCCCGTATTGTTGTTTAGCAAAAGTAATTTTGATTTTATTAGCTGTGTAGCACCTGATGGCTTTGATGGGTCCTTAATCTGGCATCACCTGCACCTTTTCACCAATTCAATTTCCCACTGTTTGCGAATTTAACACAACACTGAAAAGTTTGCCAGTAATAGTAAAAAAAAAAAACAAAGCTAACAATTTGTTGTTATAGCCATCGATGTCTTCGACGAAAACATTTAAGCCAGATGCCAGGCAGTCAGCCAATCGTTGCTGCCAACGACTACATGGAATTTATCGGAAGCATATTTCTTTTAAATCCTCTTTCAAACGAATCCTCTCGAAAGATTGCCGTGTCCTGTAAGTGTGAATTGATTCAGACATGGAGCTCAGGCGGATTATCGGAAAGCATGTGTCATTTAAATACCCTTTCGTAGTAATTTTCAGATTGCACTGATTCACTTGAACATTCGTTAACGTGTTCAGATTTAAGCTTGACATCGCCAGGCACTGATTTTATCGTTCGTTATCCTGATTCGCTTGTCAATACTTTAATATGAGAAATTTGTGCTGCATTTGGGCATTTCCACAGAAAGCTCAACCGAGATCGAAATTTTAAACTGATTTTTCCAATATTATATGAAAATAACGTAATGCAAAAATACGCAAAATAATTTTATTTGTTGTTATTAAGCAATAAATGGGCCAGAAAATTGCAAATATGTTTTCTGTCTGTCTCGTGGCTACTCTTAATGAGGTTTTCTCTTTAATGTTTTTCGCTAATCTATTTATGTTATGATTCTTCATTTAATACTTAATATACGAACCATAAAATCAAAATGGAAACAAATGCGAATAAAGCGAAAAAAAACTCTGTTAATGGTAATTCTGTATTTGTTTTGTATTAAGTTGATCCAACTCAAAAAAATAAAAAAAATGACAGCAAAACAATTTCATACATTTTATTTTGATTTCCTAAAACTATAAATATATTAGAATGAGAATTAGAATGAACCAATGCAAATTGTTAAATTATATATTGCATTTTAGTTTAAAATTAATCGCATTATAATATCTTATTTCTTAGCGCATATTTCTTCATTTTTATAGATGACACTGAAAAAGCCTTTTCTTTTCTCTTAATATATTGAAACGTTATATTTAAAGTATATTCACAATGGAATTATATATATGTATATATATTATCAGTGCAGTCAATAGCAACATAAATCTGAAAAGTCTGAGTTGATAAGCAAGTAAAACATTTGGAAGAGAAAAGCATTCGATGACCTCTGATCACTTTAATCACTCCAAAGTTGCGTCGTCATTTCGATATTCATCCGTTTCAGACGCATCGCTTTCAACCAAGTAGCCAATAATATTGAATTCAGCATTGAAGCTTCGCTCCCACCGTTGAATGACATCCGAGGCGGAGACGCCCATCGAGCTGCATGCAATATTGAGCACCTCATTGGCATTGCAGCCAGCGAGCAGAGAGTGGAGACCCGGTTGCATGAATGTGTCCCGCGACGCAGTCAGGTCATAAATGTTTCCGTTGAGTGCCGTATAAATGTGTCCTGTGTCACGTACTCCGTCGAATTCTCTCAGCTGTTTGTGGGTCAGGCGCAGAGATTCAGGTGCCTGTGGCAGCTCGACCATGGCCAAAACTGAACTGCTGGCTTGGCCAACAGTGAGCTGCGTTTGGCACTCTAATTTGGAGCGCCTTTGATTTGTGCTCTCCCGAATAAGTGCATAGACTTTGGATATCTTCGTAGTCGCATAATAGCCCACCACAAATGAGATGACCACCTGAACGATGGGACTATTGAGCAGGGGACGCATCAGTCTTGTGGCCGCCAATATATTGGGATTCTCTTCTACATTGCAACAGCATTTACACGAAAGAAGCACCAGAAATTATTCGATTTATATATATAAATAACAGGGAACTCACTTGTAAGAGAAAAATGTTTAACTAGCAACATTTTTCTTTATATATATTTTCTGCACTTTTGATTATTTGTATTGTCGAGCAGTTGTAGTTGTATTATGAAACAACAATTTTTTGACACAAATATAATTTTGAGAATTTGGTGTTCACGTTCAATGAATGCCTACTAGCTTTGTTAAGAAAGTTGAATTGCATATTAGTAAAAATACTTCCTCAAAATAATAAAGAAACAAGAATTCACCTGGAGATAAACTGAAACCCAAATTCATTAGAAATTTAAAAAAAACAATCGAGCTTTATGTTTATAAATTGATAATGATCCCAAACTATGCCACAATTAGTCAAGCTATCACTTTTTTTATATGGCATAATATGCGTCCTTCTGTTGCACAACTTGAGTTGTCAAATTTTGCAAATGCTGCTCAAGAACATAAATCCTTATAGAGTTGAATATGCTGCCATCCTTTGCACAACTTCCTTATGCACTCCTTACCCCATTTCAAATTAGCTCCACATTTGACCAATTGGTTCTGTAGTTCTAAAAGTTGCGCAAACCCCAAAAAATGCATTGAACGATATTTGCTTGCATACCCACACATCTATACATATATATATATATATGTATATATATATGTATGCATGTGTGTATTTACGTATATGCTGAGAGCACATTTGTGTGAGTGGTGTGTCTTTAATCCACAGTGGTCCTCGGGGGCTGGCAGAGCTTAATATAAGCTTGTTAACTCACAGCGAGACTGCTCAATTCGGCTGCTGTTAAGCCATCTGTCAGGCTCATTTATAATATGCACATTCTGCCAGCCATTTGCTATTAACTTTATGGCCCAAATATGTGAGGGGGCTTAAAAACATTTTCATGTGCGTTTGCTGTCAGTTGCTGTTTTATTAAATTGGTTGTACTTGGACTTTAATATGACTTAATAAGCTCATTACAAATATTGTTTCGTTTGGCTTAAGTTGTATGTATATTTATATGTGTAGCCAAATGAAACTTTTACGTGCAAAAACATACAATCATAATACACACAGATACACATGTGTGTATGTATATGATAATATTGCTGCAAGGATGTGAAAAATGCTTAAAACAAAAAAAAAAACGAGGAAGAGAACAGCTTCCCTCATGCCTGCTGCTTGAATTTGAATTTGCATAACGTTGCTTTTGTAGCCGTGTCAGCTTCATAAAATTATTCATTACAAATACGATGCAGATGACGACGATCATGTGTAGCCCTTGGTTGGCTGGCTGGCTTGTTGGGCCTGGGATTTTGGTTTGGCGAAATAATGTGTGCTTTATTTTAATTTCATAAATATAAACATCATTTGCCTGCTGTTCAAATATAATTACACTCGCTCTGCGGGCTGTACTCCTCGCCTTTTAATTAAAATTGAAAAAAAAAGATATATATATATATATGTATGTATGTATAAATGACTTTGTTTAATGTGACCCGCAAAATGTTAGCCTGCCCCTCGTCGGCTCATTTTTGTTATTAATAAACTTTTCAATTTTGCAGCGAACAGCGGGACAGCTGTTCACATTAACTTTTGCTCGGAGTCCTTGTATATTATTTTTTGCTGCTTCCATTAGCTTCGTTTGCCGCACTTCTCTATTGGCGGCAACAACAAAAAAAAATATTCAAAGCACAAACTCGAAAGCCAAAAAAAAATATTCACAGAAGCGAGAAAGCCATTTAGGAATTGCAGCTTATTAAATATTGAGTTAATTAAAGCAAATTTCAAAGGATTTTAGTAGCTAAAAATTCAATACTTATACCCTGTTCACATAAAATGGATTAGAAAAGCTTAATGGACTTTGCGACTGGTAGTTTTCTTCTTCGTTTATTTATTTACAAAAATCGATAAATTTCTTAGCAAAACACTGGCAACAATTGTAAAAACATAAAATAGAGGTCAACCTTTCTCTAGATTTTATCGCTTTGCATTTTCTAACTTTCGAAGCAACACGGACACATTAATTTTATTTGACTTCGCCATTCAAACAACTGAAATAAATTACAAAAAAAGAACCTTTTTAAATGCGACGTGGATTTGCAAAGTGAACCATAAACAAGCCTTGAGAACCTTGTGTAGACAACACTTTAATATCAATTACATGACTATTCTGTGAGATGGGAAACAGAACGCGTACATTATCATAATTTGTGTATTAGAATAAATTTTTATTATATTAAGCAGCGGCTAACTAGCTTCCATCAAATCAATTTGCACTTTATTGACTGTTTACATTGCATTTGCCTTATTCTTCTCAGCTCACTTGATGTCCTTTTTCTATTATTTAATTGTAGTCAGGCATATTGTAATTAATAACATGTTCACACATGAAATTACATATTAATAGTGAATAATATACATTTTTGCGACAAAAGCCACTTAAACACACTCAATCCTGACCGATCATTAAATAAGACTTTCACGTCAAACTGCGGAAATTATGTTTCGCCCTAAAATCTCTGCTAATATTTGCTTTTACTTAATAATTGAGCGCTTCTGAAAAAAATCGTAAAAAACATAAGATAAACAATTTGGTTACAAAGCAACAAAGGACACTTTAAACCCAATGTACACAGTCAGCTTATATATTTATTTTTCGTAAAATTTGTGATTTTAATAGACAAAAATATTTGAAAGTAAAGCTAGCATAGACCGCCTGGCAATTTTCAAACTGTCAACCTGTGCTTCCGATTGCACTATATAATTACGAGCGCTGTCAAAATTAATGAACTCGAAAATGCGGAGCGAGTAGGTGAAGCGGAAGACATTTCATTTATTTTCGTCGTTGGCTGACAGCACTCATATATATATATATATATATATATGTATGTATATATGAACGTTACAGAGCTCCAAATGATTGCAATTAATGAGCAGTGGCAACAACTTATACTTTTGGGCACGTCTCAAAAGTTGCCCCGAGCACTCGGAAAACTCGCTTGCGATGCAAGCGGCTGCTTGAGTTTCTCATTTCGATTCGATTTTGCTTATATGCCATAATTTTTAAGTATGTGTTCGGCTGCATTGAAATGTTTGTGCAACTTTTGGCAAACTAAACAAAATTTTAAATGACGTATTTGCCCGCTTGCACTAATTACACATACGCAGCGTATTGCGCATTTACTTATATCCAAAAAAATCCAAGTGTTAAGCATAATGCTCTAACGAGGCTCTATGCCCAGGGCATTTCAATAAATTACCGACATTAATGTTGATAGGAACAATAAAAATTATGTGCGCTCAGACCTGAAAAACAAACCAAAACACAACGGCAAACAAACCAAAACAGGGCCAGACGTCAATCCTCTCACGCATCACACGGTCATAGTGGCCGTAGTGGAGTCCTTTCGCACACATTACACACAGACATTACGGCGCATAATGAAAAGCTTTGCTTTGCTTTGCTCCGTTTGCCCCAGCAAAGCGAATACCCGGACAGAAGCAGGGCGGTGACGGATGCGGGTTGCCGCAAAACAGGACGAAATATGGTAAGCATTCACAAATAAAACGCTGCACGGGCAAAACAAAATGAAAATGGCCGCCACACAGTTGGAAAAATTATGGCAAGTTGGCGGGAGAGTCAAGCGAGGACCACCCTTCCGCCGCCCCTAATCGAACAGCTGTTCCCCAAAACAGCTGTACGTCAATGTTTTGGGTAATTTTCATAAATTTCTTGAGAACTTTTCGAAAAATGGTCCAGAGCCCAAAACATAAATATGCTTGCTGTGCGCATGTAGAGAAAATGGACCATTTCACAGCAGGCACTCTCTTTTTCTCTCTCTCTCTCTCTCTCTCCCTCTCTCTCTCTGTCTGTCGGTCTCGCTCTCTCGTTTTATAGGAGTCCAAAGCTTTTATCTAGAGCACACAGCATCCATTGCATTGAAGGCGATGCCGCCTCAGTAGCGGAGCAGATTTCAATCGTCACGGTTGGTCTAAGACCCCAAAGTTGGATAACAAACACAAGGCAAGCAGTGCTTTGAGAACAACGGGCCATCTAATCTCAAATTGTGTGTTCGCAAAGTTTAAATTGTTTGACATTTCCCCAAAAAAAAAAATACAAAAAAACAAAATAATAATAACGATAGTTGTAGTTTGCTTTAACTGGCACCTGGACAAGTTCAACTGAACTTGAGGAGCTTGTGTGTATGTGAAAGTAAATTTTTAAATAGCTGTTAAAACTTAAGCAATTAACTGAATAACTAACTAGGCAACTTAAATGTATAACACATAAGAAACGTATGATAATTAAATAAAAACCCTCCCAGATTCCTCTGCAGTACAAAAATATTAAGTATTTATATAAATGTTTTCTAAGTTCTAATAATCTAAAATTTGTGGAAGATTTTAACTGACTGTAAATACTAAATAAAATACCGGCTGTAAAATTTCACAATTACAATTAATTAAAAAGTAAAAATATTTCAGTCGCGTAATGCTCTGTTTCTAGTTTTAACTTGGAAAAATACATTCACTGTGACTTTAAAACATTCAAATATATTTTGATTTTGGAGCAACTCTTACCATTCCATGGACAGTTGGAAAGAACTTCTCAAGACAAATAAACCAATCCCAACTGTTTCCATACACAAGCAGAGCATACTAATAAAATAAAAATCCATCCCGAGTGTTGGCAAGTGTAAACAAAAGTGTCCCAAACAAATAACTTAAAATGAATTCTATAGTAAATTAAATAAAATAAAAAAAAACACAAACATCATAAGGCAACAACAAAAACAAGATAGATGATAAGGCAGAAACTGTGAAACAAGTGAGAAGCGGACATCCTCTGTTTGTTTCCTTAAACTGTAGTCTCCAAGTTTTTGAGTTTTTCTCATGAAAATTGTCACAAATCTTTTGTGTTTTGATAAAGGCACTGTCTCGCAGCCAGCCTAATGGGACTGCTAGCAGAAAATCTCAACAATGTCAGGATTTATTGTATGTAACACTAAATAAAATTGTTGAGAATAGTTTACAAATTATGCGGTTGTTTTATGGACAGCAAATATTACTAAAACCGTTTGCTTAATTATAAAATTGGAAAATCTAACATCCCCTTTTGAATATCAAAGTGGAAAGCTGTAAAATTGAATAATTATCTGTTTTATAATAAAAATGTAATGCAAAAGTTTCGTAAACATTTTCTTAGATTCACAAATTTTAAAATATTTACTTAAAAGGGCCGAAAAAATAAATTTAAACTTAAAGACAAACATTTGCCTGGGGCCGAGTAGTAGATTTCGATCCGAGCAGTTGAGACAGCGCATACATTGAGTGCTAGCCAATATTTCTTAGCCTTGTCAATGCCACAGATCGCTGGCTACCAGTGCCATATCTTAGGGGGGGTGCATGAAAGGGTGGAGAGTGTGATGAGCAAGTTCCTTTTTGTTGGTATTTGTGGGATTATGTTGTTTACCCCGCCAGGCAGAAACGTAAGACAGCAGTCGAATCCACCTCAAGCGCCACGCTTTACATGACCAAAACTATAAGATTGTAGGCGAATAATGCCCAGCGGCCCCATATCTACCCAGCTAGCTCACACACACTCTCCCTCTCTCTCGCTCTCTCTCTCTCTCTCTCTCTCGCTCTCAGTCTACCTCTCTTTGTCTCGCTTGTTTGCTCTTCTATAGGGAATAGTTGTGTAGAGAAGCTTCCGTGATTTGTATGCGTTGCCACCATTGGCGTTACCGCCATCAACATGCCTTGGCTAATGCTGGCTTCAGGGTGCGGTGCTGCCACGTCAGCGTCGGAACGTTGTGACGTCTACCCACTGCCAGCCTCCACTTTCGTGGAGAAGCATACGTCTTGGACTAGAACTAGGAACGTGCACACTTTCCCACTCCATGACCAACTCTCTTCACGATTCAGCTTCTTTGTGGCATAAAAATAAATGTGAGTTCTTCACAAAGTAGCACACTCTATACTACAATCGTGTCAAAGCTACACTGGTACGAAAGTGCCATTTATTTTGTGGTATTCCAACGGATATAATGCATGTCAACTTTGCTTAGAGTTGATGTGTGGAATGTAGAAAAATTGATATTAGAAAGTTGAGTAAAATATGGCTTGTGATAAGCAGAAAAATGCATCTCCATCTAGTATATTTTGTAGCTTCATAACTCGTCCTATTGCTTATAAATAGTTAATATCCCATTAATATTATATTCGTAATCCACTCTTGAAACTAATTAATAAATCATTCCCTTTTTATGTTAATAGTTATTTCATAGTCGTATTCATCAAGCTTGAGCATTGGAATAATTAGTAAAAGTGTGTTTTGGGATAGACAATCATTTTATCTCTTTATAACTCGACCTATTAAATATCAATAGTTAAAAAATTCCAAGAATATTTTTATCTCAAATACTAATCACTCTTGAAACTTATTAATAACATATTCCAATTTCAGTTTCTCGAACTTTTATTTTTAATACTATACCACTGTTCGGCACACCTTGTTTATGGTCTGACTCGAATAGGAATCGTTTTTTATAAAACAGAGCGACCACAAACAGCAAACAGCTAAAAGGAGCCAAAGCACTTTGGCATGGCATTTTTCTAGCTCAAAAACTGAATAGAAACCGCGTCGTCACCGTCATCCTTGTCGTCCCCATATTAGTTGGCACTGGCATGGGCCAGAAGACCCCTTCAACTTATGAGCGCCTTGCGGTTGCGAGTATATTATTTCGAGGTACTTTTTCGTATTTTTCTGCGTTACACCAAAAAATGCGGCCCCAAACATAAACATTTCTAATAAAACGAGGAGCTTTGCATATAGAGGAAAACGATTTCGTCGTCGACACAGGTTTATCTACAGCATTCTATCGCTGGTTTTACTCCCCCCTCCATACACCACTCATGTGTGTGTGCGTGTGTGTGCGTGTGTGTGTGTACATACATAGATATTAGTGCTTGCTTATGGTTGAGTGTGTGAGTGAATACCATGCTTTGTCGCATTTTAAATTAAGCTTCGTTATACTCTGTACGCATTTAAAGTGGCTAAAAAGGGTATAATAAAATTGGGCAAATATATGCGACAGGCAGAGCCAGAAGTACTCACTTCTCAACCCATAAAGTATATATATATATATATATGCTATAGCTCGAGTAATGTGTAAAACTGATATGTAAAACGCATTTTTAAGAGCTGTGACGTTGACTTTTGGCATAAACTCACTTGAAACATATATAAATGTCTAACGAAAAAAGTAATCAATTGTTCAAAAGGCATTTAAGCAGTTCTCAGACTGGCTGTGTGTGTGACTGTGTGTGTGTGTGTGTGTGTGTATACACATACACAAAGAGTAGAGCACTTACTTGTTCATTTTCATTGTTAACGTTAATATTTCTTTAGAATATTTGGTTTTCCTTTGTTGCTTTTGTTTTGCATTACGTTTTGGCTCTCAGCTAAGTAAAATGTTTGAATTATCTTTTATTTGTCTTATTCTGCTTTTTCTTTTTTTTCTGGTCTTTTTTTTTTGTAAAGCTAAGCAATTTTACGTTTTCCTACTCAAGCATTTTTCATAAATATATATATATATATATCTTCTTTTTTTTATGGTAAATAGGCATGTTTAAGTGGGGCCCATGTTTCATTTGTGAATTAGACTTGTGAGCCAAATAACATTTGGCATAGCGGGCAAATAACAAAATTCCGGGCACAAAAGTAAAAACCGTAAATGCTTCGTTAAGAAGTTAGTAGAAGAGGACAAAAACAAAAGAAAAAAAAACAAAAAAAAAATCATTTAAATACTGCTTGTGAAAATATGACTTCTGTTAAAAACTCTTTTTATTGCAAGCTTCATCAAAACCATAAAAGAGGCACAAAGGCCAAGTGATGCACATTTGTTTTCATTCCTAAAGAAAGTTAAGTTATTTTTTCTTCCTTCTCTTTTTATTAAGAGTTAAGTTATCTTTTCTTGCAATTCCTTGTAGCGAATCAGAATTTAAATATGGGGTATAATAAACTTGATAGAAAGACTTGTTAAAGTACATATATATTTTTGATTACGATGGGACAAAGTCATATCCTTAAGACTGTCTCACTGACTTACTAGTTTTAGCTTTGTAAGTATATTTCTCTCAGTGTAAGTGTCTGTGACTCCCATCATTTGAAGAGTGCAGGGCATCTGCCCAGTCGGCTTATTCCGATGAGAGTCCTCTTACTTGTTTATTAATGGCCGACGGGGATTCAGACAGCTGCTTTTGTTTGCTTTGAGACGTGCATCTCTTACAGCTTTAGAGTGCTGTGGCAGGGTGGCTGCTTCTCTGATTTGAAACTAAGAAGATTTCGTTTCGTTTGCTTCAGTTGGCTCTCATGCTTCATTATTTGCCTTTAAATTTTCTTATGGCATAAGCTTTGGATGCTTTTAAACATACCAGATCAGCAGAGCCTGAAATGTGTTTTAGCGATTTGTGCCGCCAGCTTTCAAATGCTCCATATTCAATTTCAGCTGATTTAGTCATACATCTAAATACATTTTCGTGCGGAAAATGATTTTCGTTTCCATTTAAAGCCACTGTTATTTTAAAACAGTTACAGGCACAAAATTTCATAACAATAATTAATTGTGGACCAGAATTGAGGCCCAACTGCATCATATGTAATCACTGGGGCGTTATGTGACTTATTGTTTGTTGGCTGCCCTAAATGGAAATTTGTTATGCAACTGCCAACTGCACTCTTTTGTGTATATATGAATTACATTTTAATAAGCGTATGCAAATCATAGGACCTCAAATAGAAAAGCGAGCCACAAAAATGTTAATTGTTTTTGAGGGTTTTCAAGGGACCAACAACAGTCAAGTTGGCCATGTTGCATGTGTAATTAGGACAGCATGTGCAACCCAGTCGAGCACACTTGGCCTTTCTTTTGAATACACAAATAAGATCCGATGAGTTTAACATGAAAAAGTGAATTTTTAAATGAATTCAAATGGTAAATAAACTACATAGTTACTTGCTGTTACAACATACAAGTAGAGCATTGATTACTCATAGAGGCGAACACATGTCTGAATGAGCTCATCCAAAAAGTAGTATGAATGTTCTTGGTACATGTCTGGATTACGACTTGGCAGATAAAACTGGCACACCCTCACCCTCACTCTCACCCTCACCCTCATAGTGTTGGGAGCGTGGACTTGGCCAAGACGAGAGCTGGAGTGCTCATCATAGTGTACGCCTTTCGGGACCACGCCCACACACACATGAGTGTAATTCATGAGGCGAACATCGCTTTCCGGTTTTCGCTTTTCGCCTGACAAACTACATACACAATGTGCCCATAGATAAGAGCGAGCGCAAAATGAATGAGCGCAACTGAAGCGAATGAATGAATCCCTCAACAAAATGCTGGCCATCCATGAGTATAAACTGGCCACTGTGCAATCAACTGAAAACTGCCCACAAAGGGCAGATGTAGCAGAAGAAGAAGAAGTAGTAGTAGTAGTAGTGGTGGTATAAGCAAGGCTGCAGGACGTCTGCAAATAAATGTAGACAATAAGTAAATTTTTGGATGACTTGATGTTCTTGCGGTAAATCAGCATGTGCAAATGGTCCATAAGTCCTCCATTGTCATTGTTAACGGCTTTGGCAATTATTTAATTGTGATTCTAAACGCAATTGCATGTTCAAATTGGCAATTGAGTGTGGCTCTTGTGGCTGTCTTATTATTATCCTGTTCCCATAATCTAATCATATATTCGACCCACTTATTACTATGCACTCTGCGTTAGTATCTGAATGTCTGAATATCTGAATATTTATATTGGTTGGCTCTCTTTTCTGAATGCATAATGATGCATTTTGATTCGAAATTACATATTCAGGTCATCGTTGTATTATTTCAATAGCGCTCAATATTAAAAATGTTGTGTTTAAAATGAGAAAGTATTCCATAATTCGATCTAATTGAGCGTATAAGTGCTGTAGCATCACTTATAAAAATAAATGCAAAAACTGCTGAAAATATATATAAATAAACATTTCATTTGAGTTGTGATAATAAAGTTTAGAATTTGATTTTTTTACAAGCTGCATTGAAAATTGATTACTGATTTCAATAAAATAATACTTTGTATGTTTATATTTGATTTGTTGCAGTTATTGAAACGTCCGCATGAGCTGGGGCAGATGAAGGAGCTTCAAGAACAACAACAGCACCAACTCAACAGACAACATTTTTAATAAGAAAACAACTTGTAAGCTTCACACAGCAACCAGAGCCACTCCTGGCACAAAATACACTTTCCAAAATGCCAACTATGAAAATACTGGTGGCTAAAATATGCATTTTAACATTGGTAATTGTGAATGTTGTTGGCGTAACATCGGCAGAAGCAACAACACCATCAATTACAACAACAACAACAACAACAGCAACAGCAACAGCAATGCCAACAGCAATACCAACTATAACTAATGACTCTCATAGCAGCCACGCCTTCAAAGTTTCAGAGGAAATACAAATTGGGGTTGTGGGTGCACCACTCACCACATCCACGTCCACGTCAACGGCCACGCCCACAACAACAGCCACAACCAGCACACCGACAACAGCGGCAACAGCAGCAGCAACAACAACATCAGCAGCAGCAGCAGCAGCAGCAACAACAACATCAGCAGCAGCAACAACAACATCAGCAGCAGCAGCGTCCATCGTCAACGGAAATGAAGCCGGCAGTCAAATCAGCAATGGCGAGATGGCAGCTGCAACAGCAACAGCGGCAACAACCACAACGGAAGCTGCAGATGCAGCCACCGAAACAACAGTAACAGCAACAACAACAACCATGCCAGAAAGTGAGGCAACAACGGATGCAGCAGCCACAACGACGGATAAGTTAATGACGACAAACGTGCCGCCACTTGCATCGCTGGGCAGCGTTTTTGACAGACTCTATCGGATCAAGCTGAGCCAGCCAGAGTCAGAGCCAGAGCCAGAACCGGAGCCGGAGCCGGATAACTCTGAACCGGACTCCGATTCGGAGTCGGATATTGAACACGATGCTGATACTTTAGCAGCGCGCTTGCAAATGCAAATGCAGGCAGCGGAATCATATCAGGTGGCCGAAACGCTAGCCGATCTTAATGAGGATGAACGGAAGCGCTATGGTGTCCTCTTGGCCCAACAGCCGGTGGCAAGTAAGCTCAACATTGTCGACTTGTATCCGCTGCAACTGCAAGACTTTCAGCCCATATTGCGTGGCAATACCAATAATGATGAGCAGCAGCAGCAGCAGCACACGGTTTTCACACGGCCCGATAATGCCGAGGAGTATCGACAGAATCTAATGCCCAATGAGGTGGAAATGCAAGCAGTTGTCAATCAGCTAACAACAAGGAATCCAACTGCAATCCCAGTAGCAACAGCAGCAACAGCAGCATCAGCAACAGCAACAACAACAGCAGCCCCATTGCTAACTACTACGTCAAGCTATTTTACCGGCAAATTGCTGGCTGAGCAGGATGACTTAATAACGGAAATCGAGCGTAAGTTTCAATTGAAAGAAACCACAACCACAGCAGCAGCAGCAGCAGCACCTACGGATGCATTGCCCAAATTGGCACCTGGCGATAGCTTCATTGATCGGCGTGTAAAGAAGAGCTTCGAGTTCCCAATGCAGCATCGGGCTAGCGATGTTATGGCGCTGCCACACATTGACTTTGCCAACACCAAGTTTAATACGGATGCAAATGATAGCCCCAATGCCAGGATATCCTCGATAGCAGCATCCGCTTCAGCCGCTGTTGCGTCACATCCGGAATTCTCCACGACCAAGTTCTACAACAGCAAAGAGTTGTACAACGAAATGTTGTCGATAAATAATAAACGCAAGTTAATGAAAGAAATTCCTACAACGTCAGAGGCAACTGCAGGCAGCAGCACCACCACAAGCAGCACCAGCACCACCCCCAGCACCAGCACCAGCAGCAGCAGCATCAGCAGCATTATAAAGTCATTAAGGACCACAGCGACGAGCGAAGGGTTGCGGCAAAGTTCGGAGCAACTGCGTCAACGTGAACTCATTAGAGCAAGCGAAACCACAAAGTTGGATGGGAGCAGCAGCTCGACAACACCAATGCCAACGCGACGCGTGACTTTGACGTCCACAGTGGAAAGTTTTGACAGCGCAACAACAGCAAGTACTTTGACTGGCAGTACAGTGAAGCCAAGAAAATACGAGAAGGAGCTTAAGCGAGCTAAATTATTGCTCAAAGCTCTAACGCCACCCGTTGTCGATAAACAGCAACAGCAGCAACAACAACAGCAACAGCAGCAGCAGCAACAACAGCAACAGCAGCAGTTTGAGAAACTTGAAGTGGTGGCAGCCAAAGTCAAAATAACAGCGACTGCCCCAACGAACATGGAAAGAGCTCATCAGGCCGCTAATCTTACTAAATCGGCTTCAAAGCCAATTGGGCGGCCGCGTATTTTAAGTCGCCTGCAGGAGAAAATCAATTCGCTTGAATGTGACATTCAAAATGTGCCCCAGGACTCGCATCTGTGGCGTGGCAACGAAACGCACGAGCTCCTTCTGCCCATTGTGGTAAGTTCCAAGAAAAACAAGTTCACGTTCTTCACTAAGGTAATCTAGTTGAGCGTGTTCGACTAGTAGTTATCCTATATGCAGATGCTGCCATACGCTCAACACACTCTCCACTTTTGGCTTTCAACTTTATGCCTCTTACAGTTGCCGATTATATGATAGACAGACAAACAGTCGGACAGTCGGAGAGAAGTTTATGACTGAGCTCGTCAACCTAATCAAGAGTATACATAATTTATGAGGTCGGATATGCCTTGTTCTGTGCTTGGCTGTTACCAGCATTTGCACAATTTCAGGGCACCCTTTGTACCGACTTTTATTTGCTAGAGGGAATAAAAAGTCAGCATTAATGTTATGCAAAGCACACATTGAACCTTTTTATACTCTCTACCTATAAGATTCGTTCAAAAAAAGGAATATACAATTTTGGGCACATAAATTTGCTGAGTTACAGAGTCACCTCTATAAAGTCTAAAGTTAATATGTCGCCGAGTAAAAAAGTTATTAACCATAAATACGAATATAAATTGCATTTACAAGCAACTGAGCACTGAGTAAGGCCTGAGTAAAGGTCATCTCCTAGTCGAATTGACTCGCTTCCTGCCATCTTACCTTTTTTTTATAAGTATTTTGTTGAAGTTAACATAATGCTGGCACGTTTTAATTAAATGCATGACAAGCAGAAAAAGCTTAGCCCACTTTTACTGATCAAAGGTAAACAGAAAATCAATTTGGTTGTTTTTTTGTATTTTATTAACGTAGCAAATGAATGTGGGCTGTAAAAAGCAGAGGGCGACTTTCAGATGTTGTTAATTAAATGGCTTTTGAACACACTTAAAAGGCAATATCAAAGTCCAGTTAAACATAGCCTTGGGAATGCCCATTGTGTTTGGATCTTTTTTCAAAAGGCTGTACTCTCTGATATGGCTTGATTTATGGCAAAATAAACAGGACATGCAAAGGACACATGCAGAAAACATGGCTGGCTGTTATACGAGCAGCTGGGGCTAAACATTGAATGGCCCTTTTACGTTTTGTAGTTTCACAACAACAGCTGAAACTACATTATTTGTTTTACATTTTATATTCGCATTTCATTTTTATATTCAAACAGAAGGGACTCCTTAGTATTTCCGTTAACTTGTTTGGGCTGCTTCCTTGTCACACATGTCACATGGATATGGCCAAATAAAATGCCAATCAATAATTTCTCTTGGCAAGCAAATCAGCTTGCTGACTGGATAACTCAAGAAACGATTACCTTTTTTTTTCATCTTTCTTTCTTGTTTTGGGTTGATTCGAGAATCCCAAATGTTTGCTTTCTGTCTGAGTGATTGACTGTGCTGTTATTGGTTGTTTACCCGTTAACAAAAGTCCTTTATATTGCTTGTTATGTCTGATTAGATGGTATGGTAAGCTGTGACATCTGAAATTAGCCAAGTTATTAATAATAAGCGAGCTTTTGTCGAGAATGTCCGCTTATGAGATATCAGGGATAACCAAACAAAGCTTAGTTTTTGTACATGCAGAAGTATGTTAGAAGGTGTCCCTTCTTGTTTTTATATTATCCTTTGCATACCGAACAATAAAAGGCAAAAGCATCGTACATTTTATATCCGATACAAGCCATTAAAATGACGTAAATTTCAGCACTGACAAATCCTTGGAGCAAATAAAAACTAAACCGCCTCAAATTGAGCAAGAAATTTGTAAATTTGCAAACGAGACCCTAACAGATGGCCACAAACACACAATTGTATACCCTGGCGGAGGGCATTCTGAATTTGTCACCAACTGTGTAACACATCCAAGAATACATATAAATATTTATAAAGTACGTATACAATCGACCAATAAATGAGTGGTTGTTGTATGTGGGCCAAGGCCAGGGTGTTTAGTCCTTCGGCAGCCCGGAGATAACTGTTCTTTATTGTTATTGTAACGGATGTTCGGTGCTCATGGCCAGCTTGTGTGTGTGGTTTGACCCAAACTAATAAAAAGTATAATCATTCAGTGGATCTATGCATATGGTTTGGATTAAATGCTTGCCTCATATCAGCCGCCTTAGCCGGATTTTGGCCCAGGAAATAAACATAAATCCCGACACCGGCACACAAAACGAAATGAACCTTGGACAAAGTTTATTAGCTTCGACGTGGTTAGTATGTAAATTTGTTAGGCTTTACTTACTAACAAAAAAAAAAGAATGAGAAAAATAAATAAATAAAATAAAAGGAGACAGGACACAACTCTGCTTTAGAGAACGACATGAAACTAAAATTAGAAAAGTTGTTAAATTATTCAGTTAACCGTTTTCAGTTTTTACATTTGCCATTTTGCCTTGGTTTGCTGGGCTTTTGCGGTAAGCAAACCACACCAAATGCCGACCGAAAAAAGCAACAGACCTTTTAGTCCCCTTTGACTGTTAACTTTCAGAATAAAACACATTTGCGGCTTTAGTTCCAAACCCCATCCTTATTTCATTGCCGATAATATTTAACTAGTAATTTCATCATTCTCCTCTCTCCCAGTCCACCAAACATTGCAAACCCGGCGAGCAGTGTGCTCCCAACTTTCTCACGTGGGATGGCGAGGCCGAAATCCAATCCGGTGATATTTTGATTGTCGAAATCAATGATGCGATGCTGTACACGGCCAAAAAGGAGAACAGCACCAACAGGTAAATATGATATGAGAGCACTTATAGCTTGTGTCTATCTTTATTTGTACATTGTAATCCTGATTGACTAATTGGGTAATTGTGGATCAACTTCCAGCTAAAAGTTGACTTCTTGTAATGTTCTAGTTGCTTCTGTTTCGTATTCACAACACTCATGAAACGTGTAATTAAAAGTGATTAAAGTTTACTGCGATGCATTTTTTTCCATGTTGAATTTAAATGAAGGCAAACATTAATTTTTTTGATTGCTTTATTTTTTTTTTGCTACCACATGTTTGCAGCAAGAGTAATTATCGCTAAGTGAGTAATCTAAACACAGTTTTTAGACCGTGAACCTTGGGGAATTGATGCTGTAGCAAATGTTAACGCAACGTGATGCAAACAAGTTAAAACGTTGTTGCCGTAAATTATAACCGATTTAGCTATACTCTGTATTTAAGTGGAAAGGAGCATACCATGCGGATATCATGTTGTATAAGATTAAAGTCAAAGATGCTATTTTAAATACAAAATACAGTTCCATTTCCTTCGGGAACTGATTATAGAAATTTCAATCAACCTTCACTGTCTGAATGGATTTTATTCTTTCATTTCTCGAAGTATTATTCGCACGCAATTGTGAATTAATTTTTATTAAAATTTCAATTGATGCCGTTGTGCATGTGCACACATCCGTGCGTGTTTGAATGTACACTCAGAGAAGTATCGTCCTGAATCTTAGAAAATTCCCAAAGCTCACCAAAGCTCAAAGAAAGAATATGTCTAATTTCCAGCTTTTTTGTTACTTATATTTCCATTAAAAATTATTACTTTACAATTTTATAAACATTTTAGAGAGTTTATAAATTTATTTAATATACTTTGATAAAAAAAAACTTATGATTATACGGAAATTGTAACCCATGAGCCTTCCATTGCTGTTTGTTGGGCTTCTCAAACTTTATACTTAAATTGAGGAGTCGAGAAAGTAAATTAAATTACTATTTTCTTAATTTTATGAATATTTTTATATGAAAACTACGATTTCTTTTCTTCATTTTTGACAAATATTTTCTCTTCTTAAGAAATATAGTTTTGAAAAATAATAAAGCATTTCAAACTTTTATAAATTTGTTTCGAATATATTGTAAATATTTAAAAAAAAAAACCAGCACATTTGATTTGTTTTCAGTGCGACTTTCAATGTGCCACATTTCTGGCCAATTTTCGCTGAGTGTACATATTTAGAAGTGCGTACTCATTTTCATAGAATTCACCGCTATTGTGTTATGCTGTTAACAGCCAAATTGTCCATCGATCGTTGCTATGACAGCTATATAAAGCAGATGTAGGCTTTTCGCCTCTGCTGACTTTATTATTTATGTGTCTATTTAAAGTACGCTTTAATGCTCATTGAGACGTGTGTGTTCTACAGCTACAGCTTATTATATAAAACATTAGGGGCGTTTTATTGATTTTACTTTAGCACATTTTGCGCAGGGGCGCCCTAATAGTGTGTCTTTGTGTGTGGGTGTGTGCCTATGTGTGCTTGTGTGTGTGTGAGTGTGTGTGTGTGTGTTTAGCTGACTGGTGGGCTTGGTGCATAGAGCAGTCAGTCCACCTAACAGTTCCACAGGTCGCTATTTGGTGTGGCTTCGACACGTTTTGCCATTACCATGCCCTTTTTACAGTTTATTAAATTGTTTTTTTATTTTTTTGTCCTTCCTTTATGTCTGCTCGTTCTCCTTCCACACGCATTTTGCCATTACTGCTCGATATGCTTGTGAGTGTGAGTGTGTGTGTGTCAGTGTGTCTGAGTCTGTTTGTGTGTGTGTATGTATATTGCATATTTTTGTTTGCTTTCCTTCATTTATGTATATTTTTGTGTATTTTTTGTTTACGTTATAGCGCTGGTAAATCTCTTACAAACTGCTTGAATTAATGCTAGTCGGTTGCTTTTCTAGTCCCTGGATTTTACTCAGCCCACCTACGAGCAAACTTTCCGCTGACCATTAGTCATTTTGCGGGTCAGAGAACGGGTATCAAGAGTCTCATAAAAAAAAAAATAATACGAAAATGTGCGGAGCTCAGCTGCTGGACCCTTTGCTGTTAAAAGGTTGTGGCAATTATCACGTTTCTCTTTTCGTTTTTTGCTGCTGTCTCCTGTTACACTTATCTTTATCGTGGTCCACGCTACACACACACATGTACACCAATAAACTTTTGAGTTGAAAAAAAAAGAGAAAATAAATAAATTGCAAGCTCGTCAAAAAAGATAGGCGCCGCTCTTTGAACTCTGTGTTGAACTTTGCGCGTTGGCGCAAATTAGCCTGAAGGCTCCATAATTCAGCGCATAAGTTCAATTTAAGTTGCTTGGGGCCAAATGGCGAACCGTCCGTCACAAAGACTGCTGGCTGCTGGCTGCTGTCTGCTGTCTGCTGTCTGCTGGCTGTTGACTGTTGTTGTATATTCCGCCAAGACCACACAACAATTTGGTTACGTGTGAGAATTGTGCAAGTTGTAGAATGAAGCAGGACAACAAAAAAAAAAAAAAAACGTAGCACACAATTGAGCGTGAGCAAAATAAAAAGTTAAGTAAAATGAAAAGTTGCCAACTATGAAAATGAGATGTCAAAAAAGTTTTTATTATCGATTTAATATGTGTGTGTGGGCGCCACAAATAGGGAACAGGCTATGGCCAGGGATATGGAGAGCGAAGGAGCACAGCTAACAAATGTGTGCCACCAAAAAAAAAAAAAAAATAGCAAGCAAGCAAATAAAAAAAAAAAATCAAAACGTTGTGAACGTGAAGCAAGTGAGATTGCAAATAGATTGCAAAGTGCTGGAAGTGAAAAGTTTTGAGGTCCCACTTTTCAATCTTCGCCCCTGCATTGTTATACCCACTGAGACTGACAGTGACACAAAGTACATTGAGAATTCCATTGACCTTTATTTTTGGTCCAAATATTTGAAGTGGCATATTGCTATTATGCAATTGAGTTTTATTGTCATTATCCACTTACTTTTAATACGAAATCAATTGGTTTATGTGCACAAGAGAAGGGTCCGAAATGAGATCAGTTTCGAGGGGAATTCCCTCTTTTTTTACATCAACCTATATATGTCCAATAAACGCTTGTAAACCGCAGGCAATGGAAAAACGCATTTACTTTTTGGCTGCATGCTGTTTGCGATATTGCAAAGTTTTCGTATTTGTTGGTGACATGTGGTTTTTGGGACACTGTGCTGTGATATCAGAACGCGAGGTGTGAGTTTAGAAAGGTGAAAAACTTTGCACAGCCTGTGGCTGTTTGCTTAGAGTTTTCAGCCATTTAATGGCATGAAAATAAAATTCCAAACAGGACTACTTTAATTATTTGTTTTACTTAATCAAACAATACAATACGCATACCTACTTGATTAAAGTACTTGTTTGTTTTTTGGGCTGCAAATTGGAGTGCACATAAAAAAGAGCAATTATTGTATTTATTTATAGGCAGTTTAAAGTTGGCTAGTTATCCCCACGGTGGTCGTGAGTAACATTCAACGACCGAATATTAAGGAGATGCTCATAAATAGTTGCCAGCTAATTTAATTTCCGCCTTGCGCTATTTCATTTCCGCCAGCAAAGTGGCCAAGCAATGCTTATAAATAAATTTCAATTAATTACGTACACAGCAAGATGAAAGACAAGAAAACGCCTGAGTGCACCATCATATTTATAACTTACTTAACCTCTCTCTCTCTCTCTCTCTCTCTCTCTCTTTCTATTTCTCTTTCTCTTGCTCTTCCTTTTTATCTTTCTCGTTGTGTAACCCGCATTCTTCATATTCCATTCTGCTCTACGGCATACATTCAACATTGCTTCAATCAATTCAACTGTAGCCAAAGCGCCGCCCATGCCGCCCAGGTCTACCAAGTGACGCGTTCGGGACACGAACATTGCGATGTTACCGAAGGTGTGCTCCTGGACATAACGCCGCTGGTGGTAGATGGAAGGAAACTGGTTACACTGTATGATAAGGACCTCACAGAGGGAGTCAACTTGTTAATTGGTAAGTAGACCTCGCCTCAAAACGTTCATTAACGTGTTTGCCCAGCTGATACTCTTGCTGAGCACGCTCAACTCTATGTACCATCTTAGTTCATCTTTGATAAAAAATCAGCATCTAATTAAGCAATTAAAGTTTACATTTAATTTGTTTTAAATACTCGAACATATTTCGAATCTCGTCGGAATATAAAACACTTGAGCTGCCAGCGAAAAACATATGTAAAATATACAAAGACATCAGCAAACAATGACAATTAATGCATTTGTATATTGAGATTATATTTAATATATATTTTTATTAGCTGCCAGCCAGTTCTAGTTAAATTGTGTATACAAATATTGATAGAGTATCAGTGCTGCGACTTGACTATGCCATATTAAATTTCTTGTTTTTCATTTGCCTCTGCGGCAGTTTTTAGCCTAGACCGGGCGACTTTAATTAATTTCACAACCCTTACACTTTTTTATTTCATCTCTTTTTTTTTTGTACATGCATCAATAGTGGTGTCCGAGCTGTGGGGAGCACAATGTGTACGCCTAAAGGTGACCACAAAAACCGACAATTGTGGCGAGAACGCCGACTGCTCCGGCAAGGGTATATGCTATTCGAACGGCATCATGGAGGAGTATGAGTGTCAGTGCTGCAGCGGTTTTGCGGGTCCCCATTGCGAGGAGATCGATGCCTGCAACCCCAGTCCCTGTACCAACAATGGCATTTGTGTGGACCTCTCGCAAGGACACGAGGGCAACTCGTATCAGTGCTTGTGTCCATATGGTAAGGTCATTAGTGATAGGGGCTCACCCATGCCCGTCCATTACCCGCGCTGTAAGCTAATTGTGTTAATCCGCTTAAATCCCCATTTGGGTCCGTACATCTTTTGTTTCCGACACAGGCTATGCGGGCAAAAATTGTCAATATGAATCGGATCCATGCAATCCGGCCGAGTGTATGAATGGTGGCAGCTGCGTGGGCAACTCAACACATTTTCGGTAAGTGAACGCTGTCTATTCCTAAAGCTAAGACAAACTTTGACTCGCATTCTCATATTTTATTCAATCGAAGTTAAGGCTCTTTCAATCAAAAGAACTGGACGTCCAAATACCCCCAAAAAACTCATCTAATAATATGTATACAAATTGATATGTATTTGACAGGTGCGATTGTACACCGGGATATACGGGTCCAGTCTGCCAGCACAGCCTGAACGAATGCGAATCCTCGCCCTGTGTCCATGGCATTTGTGTGGACCAAGAAGATGGTTTTCGCTGCTTCTGTCAGCCAGGTAAGTAATAGAGTTTTGTGTGCCCATTTCTTTTAATTTAAATAACCTTATTCAAACACCTCAAGTGAAAGTAAATTTGAAACGTTGATGAATATTTCAATTATTTGAAATAAGGAAATCAATGTCTGCCAATTGTCAAATGTCAATTGTCAACTGTCGATTGTCAACTGTCGATTGTCGATTGTCGATTTCTATGTTAATTTCAGTACGCATCCACAAATTTTGAACGAAATGTGGCAATATAGTCGGCACTAAGGCACATAAATTATTTCATTGGCACAAACACAATTTGCATAAATCGCCCCCAATCACAATGAAAATAAAATGAAAAGAAAGAAATGAAATGAAATGAAAGGAAAAGAAAAGAAAAGGCATCGATTGGGTGCCCCAAAACTCCAAAGTTGCCAACTCTTGAGTGTCACACGCAGCCAGTTCTCGTTGAAATTTCCATTTCATTTGCTTTGCACATTTACATTACACCCAACTACACACTTAACACCCTCCCTCCTCATTTCTCACACCATTTTGAATGCTTGCAGGCTTTGCCGGCGAACTGTGCAACTTCGAGTATAATGAATGTGAGTCGAATCCGTGTCAAAATAGCGGCGAATGTATCGATCACATTGGGAGCTATGAGTGCCGCTGCACCAAAGGCTATTTGGGCAACCGTTGCCAAATGAAGGTGAGTGCCAAATACAAAAGTCAGGCAAGGCTACAGCCACACAATCTGAATTTCATCTTGAGTATATGCGAATCAATAAACCACAGAATAAAAAATGTGCATCTTATATAAGTTGGATGGCGAAAGTATTTTATGGTGTACTCAACAAAATTAAACAAAACAATTATCTTATGCAAACGAGTACGAAGACTCACAGTTGAATAAGGCATTCACACAATTTCGTATTCAGGCAGCGTCATAATGTTTCAATCATAATTAACAATTTATCTTATCTTATCAAGATGTAATTTCTCAAAAGCCAGTCACTTTTCCTCAGAGATACTTAACACCCCTGTGTAAATATGTATAATTGAAAATGAAGCAATATGCCAGCTGTCTGAGATGTGCAGAAGATTAAATACTCTTCTCATTCTTGATAAATTGTCCATGTATGGCTGGGTTCAGTGTGTATCTCCTAGTGCATTCGGATTCTATTTGATTTATATGGAAATTTGCTTGCCCAAAAAGATATATGCCGAAAAGTATGCTTGAAGATATTTTACAAAAAAAAAAAGATCATCTTCAACAAGGGTATTCCTTGGAAGAGAATTTATCATCTGTCGATGCAGAGGATATGGACGCTGATTCATTAAATTTCCTTTCGCTGATATTTGCATAACACATATATGCATATGCCAATATGGCTGAGAGATACACACAAACGTTCTGTGAGGGGGGGAAGGGGGGAAATACAATTTTGGCATATTTAATGGAGAGTGGCTTTTACCATATGCTTTGAGTTTTTCGCATGCAATTGTTCTCCATTTGTTTTAGGTTGATTTCTGCGCCAATAAGCCGTGCCCCGAAGGACATCGCTGTATTGATCATGGAAATGACTTTAGCTGCGAATGCCCAGAAGGTCGCAACGGACCGGATTGTAATCAAATGCCACGAACGGTAAGTCATGATTTATGCACTGAAAGCTTGCGCTCTTCGCCCAAATGGCTTCCTGTTAAGACCGGGCGGTTTACTCTACAAACAGTGGATGGCAAATGGTGGTTTTGGGTTGGGTTGGGTTGGGTTGGGTTGGGGTATTCAGGCTGCGGAGGTACTGGACATGCCACCTCTAGGTGCATAACAAAAAGCCCAAAACACACACACAATTTGCTGGCATCGAACTAAAATCTTAATATACACACACATATTGACACAGTTGTACGACATGCATATACAATGTGTGTGTGTGTGTGCTGTGTGTGTGTGCTGTGTGTGTGTGTGCTGTGTGTGTGTGCTGTGTGTGTGTTCTGCGTGTGTGTGCTGTGTGTGTGGGTACGTGTGTTGAATATAATGGTTTAAGCTTCTGCCCAATGCCAGTTTGTAATTGTAGTCCGTTTCGTTGGCTATTGTTAAATGTTGTTGGCTTGCATTCGTGTTCTGTGTATTTTAAGCTGATTTACGTCTTTACAGTGTTTTCCATGTTCCACTTCTAGCTGCAATCAGTTAATGTGTGCTCAGCTTAAGGCTCTCTGGGGACAAAGAAAAAGTATCATTGCTATTAAAATATATAAATTAAATGATGCAATTTCCCAAAGTGTCAAAGATTTCTGCCGCTGACAAACAAGATAAATGAGCTTGGCTCTCAGGCTTCTATGGCAATTAATATATTTCGCATTTGTTCTATTGGAAAAATGTAGTACTTAAATAATTGAAATTGGAATTGGGTTAGCTAAAAGCCCTACGAGGGCCAAGAATTTTTTAATATTTATTTAAATTTAAAATAAAGATACGAATTAAGTTATGCAAAATGAAATGGAAGACATTCTATTAAAGATGTCAGATAAATAAATCTGGGAGTATTGAAATGTAAAATGGTTCAACTGTTATTGCAGAGTTGGGGAAACCCAGAAAACCCCAATCAGACTAAATAATGAGAAACAATAATAAGGACAAGCATATTTCTAAATATTCCACTTTCACTAATTTGTAAAATCTGAACCGATTTTCAAAAGCAATTGTTTTTAGTTGGTCATGTTTTGCCATACTAACACTATGCGAATTCCGCTCAACATTCTGCTTAACACTTTTATGCTTTTTCTAACCAAAATTTCTGGTCGCTCTTTGAAATGACATTGCCAAAATCTGACTATCTAACTGTATTTAATTAAAAACTTTGCCTGTGCTTTAAGCAAGACTTCAAGCTATGTTCACTAATTAACTAAGTATACTTTCTGAAAAGCTCTATTCCGGAGAACGAAGGCATGACTGCAACAGAGCTTAATTAAGCCGCACCCACCAAGTCCTTAATAGTTAACAAACAAGCCACTTCATAACATTTAATGAACACTCTATGACTTGATAATTTGTGGTAGCAAAATAGAACTTAACAAAATGTACATAAATTTAGCGTCAGAGCACCATAATTAAAGCTTTGCAGCGATGATGGACATGTCCACTAACCGCAAGTCGAGGCTGCTCAGCAAATCCATCTCCGGAGCGGTTTTTTGAGGCCAGAAAATTGCCAACGACAGACAGACAGACAGGCAGACAGGACGTCAGTGTCAGCAACAGAAATCTACGGTGGGAGTAGTTAGTCTATAGTTAGGAGTTGTGTCTTCCTGCAGTGGCAGGCGGCAGGCGGCAGGCGGCAGCGTTGATGATGCCGCTTGATGTCGGATGTCTGGTTACTGTTTTTGCTGATGAGATGCCTCCACTGGCGGTGTGGCCAGGCACCAGCAAATTAATTACATTTTACTATGGCGCAGAATTATGAGTGCGCGTTAATATTTAACATGCCAGCTTCACACTCACTCTCACACCCAGAGATCCACAAATTAATTGTTAGTTACTATAGCGCAAATATGCGTACGTGTCTGCACTGAGAGAAAAGCCGCTGTTCTATGTTAACGACACTTGATTTACACACACAGCTATCACATATTTTGTGTACCATAAACATAAAAATATATAGAAATTATACAATAAAGTTGTGCAAAAATAACTGGCAAATAAAGTTTATATATTCTTCATCAGCATCATTGGTTTATTTATGAATCTATGTCCGTCTGTCTGTCTATAAGAGCTATATATACCATACTCAGATCAAGTTTATTTCATTTTAGTTATATTTATCAAACTTAGTTATATATCGGTTTTTCATTCTTGATCACATATAAAGTGGGAAGCCAGCGGATCGTACCGGATTCTATATCATATAGTTGTCATAGGAACAATCGACCGAAAGATAAGTTTATCGGTTTCGGTTTTATCGATAACTTCCACCCTAAACGAGATATAGATGAAAATGGAAAAGACACAATTTCATATATAAAGCTGCAAAATGTATTAAAAGATTTATTAAGATTGGTTAACAAAAAGTGTGAACGTTGAAGTGGGGAGTAACCGAGTGCGGAATACTCTGACACCAGTGTGATAACAGCTGTTTACAGGTGACCAATAACCTCTTCGGAGAGTGGAAGGGGTGACTGTTTTTGTTGCAGCTTCAAAGCATAAAAATGGGAGAAAATGGTATACTAAAATTGATCAAATTACCCAGCATTAAACAAATGTGCACTTACAGCTCTGTGTGAGCAGGAGTCGAGCGATCTCGACTACTGCAGTCTTATTTATTTTTCTCTCAGAGTGTATTTATGATAATAGTTAGCAAAAGCGATAACTTTCTCAGTACTTTCAGCAGTGTAGCGTGAATCCGTGCACTCATGGCGGCACCTGCTGGTCGAGTGGGGATAGCTTCTACTGTGCCTGTCGTCCCGGATATACGGGCACAATGTGCGAAGGTAAGTAAGTGTCTATGCTGTGCTTATTAACACGCTGGCTATCCATCTATCCAACTATCCAACTATCCACCAATTCCCCTGCATCCGGCAAATGATATATGCAAAGCTCCCGTGCGACGTATCTAAGCCATGCAGGCCAGTCGCGATTCCCCAAATGGTGCCCAAATGAACTAACCATTTATATTCATTTTTGTGCCTGCAGATGAGTTTGTGGTTGAGACTGTCGTGAGCTCCAGTGAATTTATTGTCGACGATGTGAACGCCAGAAATTTTAATGACAAAACTTTCGGTTCATCGGCTGTGCTTAAGAGTCCCATTGAATTGCATAATGCATATTTTGCGGCTGGTGTTCTGGCGGCCGCAATTTTCATTGTTGCCGTTGTGGTAAGTTTTCGACACGCACACACAATTTACATTTACCCTTTGTCAGGAGACTATATGTAGCACGAGGTGCTGACCAACACCAAAATTGTACATTGCGGTTGTCGAAAGTGCGCAAGATGCCATTACATATTCATATTCATGTTTTTCCAGTTTCTGGATGCTTTTTTTGTTTTTTTAACGTGTGCCGAATTCTTCGACAAAGTTTAATCGAGCAGCAAGTTTACAGAAATATGCAAATGTATGCGCAAAATATCTTCCTAGATAAATTCTTAAAGCAATTGAGCACTTAAATGCTCGCAATTAGTTTTCAAGTCGATTTAAAGTGATTGTAAGGCAATTTACATCGTAATTGTTTTGCAAGTTTTTGTTTTGGTTGACGCTTAAATAATTAATTCGACTTTTGCAGAGATAAACTGTGCAATTAAATTTGCCAAACGAAATTTTGCGTAAACTTATCTTTATTTGCAATCTCTTCGAAGAGAACGTTAAACGAATTTTGAATGCCGTATACCTAATGATTTTTGTGCTCATTTTATCCAACGGTTACAACCAGGTCACTATTTGTCATTGCAACGTGAATCAGACATACCGCAAGTTCTCGACGCGTTCCAGTTCATTTATACCCATTTTGGGTTTCAGTCGGCGACCCAAGTTGCAAGGTGCACTCAATAAACATTGGCTAAGTGGCAAGGGTCTCAATGCGCCCACTGCAGCAACTTCACAGCGTGACGCAACCTCTGCGGCAGCAACAGCAGCAGCAGGCAGCCATCCACAATCGGTGCAGTCGACGCGTCATTTGCCATCCAAGCCAAATGGCAGCAGCTCCCAGACCCAGACAACGCTCGGTGGACAGCTGCAGGAGCGACCATTTCAGCGACACTTGGCCATGAATTTCGAGAATGATATGTACTATACGGTGGACTTTGCTGAGAACTCGCAAAACTCGCCACTAATACAGTGAGAGTCGGCTGTCGACGGAGCCACGGTTGCAGTTGCGACTAACGATGATGGCTGGTTAGTTAAATTTACAAAGGAGCGCCTTTCACAGCAGTAGTGCAACTCTATTACTACTAATAGGTGCTCATTCATTTCGTATCATAATAATAATAATAATAATAATAATAATAATAAATCTTGCAGTAATTCAAAGATTGTCGAGCAAAAACAGTATTGTTATTATTAACTAAAACACACATATTTAAAGTGGTCAGCAAATGAACTTTATGATTACTCTAAATGCATATTTATGGCGAGTATAGCATAATTAATAGGCTTAACATCTTGTGTACTTACTTTACTTGAGTCAATCAAACACACACACACACACACCACAACGTAAATATCAAGTATACGTTGCTTGTGCAACTGAGGTTACACAACACGGATAATGCTTCAAAATTATGTAAATGCGTGTAGTGAGCTGAATATTATGTAATTGCAATTGCAACGTATGCTATTGGATCATTTGCATTATTCAATTTAATGGTGTAATGCGAACGAAGTGCAATTTATTTCAGGAGCGACAGACTTTTATCTAGTTGGTAACATTTTACACATGTTGTTGCTTGCTTTAATGAAACCGCAAACAAAAAATACGCAAAATATTCGTATAAACTTTTTTTTTTTAATTTTATTTGGCTTTATCTGAGAGTGAGTGCATTTATTTATATAATAAATAATTGCAATAAACATTTGTTAAAAAATATGTATGTTGAACAATATCAACCAAATTTTGTTGCCAATTTAATTTGCATAACTTGGTTTAAATTGAATGTTCGTACTTTTGGGCTGGTCTAAATCAATACTAAACTAGTTATAATTAATTTTACTGCACCAATAAATTGAGTTTATTTGCATAGACAAACCATGCGCCGGAAGCAGTTATAAATTAATTTGTGGCATCTACCAAAGATTACTGTCGCTAATTTTTGTGCAGCTCGCAAAAGCCGCGGATGCAAACAGAAGCTGTTATTTAACATTCATTAATTATTAATTAAATTATTAACATAAATTGGAAATTGTTTTCGTTGCTTTCATTGTTCTGTGGCTGAAAATCTATATGTATTTAATATCCGTTTGCATAATATGCTAGATTACAAGTGTGTGTGTCCGTTCACTTTTGTAGTTGATGGGTATTCAATGATTTCAGTGTTGATGCAACGAGAGCTACCCACAACAAATGAGCTCATAAGCCAAAAACAAAATATTAACTTGCCGTAATTGGAAAAGAATTTTATAAAGAATACAATTGAAAAAGAATACAAATAATAACGAAAATAAGTTTGTAATTAAAATGCTACGTTTAGAAAGAAAATGTGACGATCAAAGAGGTCGACAAAAATAATAATTATTATAATAATAACAATAACTTACACTGAGCAAGCTTTAGCCTAAAGAAATAACTTTTTGAAAAATCTGGTATGCAAAGAAAATGCGAAATTAATTAAACATTTTTAAATGATAAGCAAAAAAAAAAACAGATAAATAAATAAAAATGAAAATTATATATGTACATTTAATGAAGGATATTGGTTTTTTGTTATAATAACAACTTATTTTAAGCAATTGAAAATAAAAACAGTTTCAAGCAAATACAAGTTCGGACTTTTCAATCAAAATGACTAATGTGGCAATGTTCTGCTCAACAACTATATTTTATTTATTTGCAACATTTATTTAACATACTCGTAACACATGTACAGCTAACAATAATTAGTTTATCATTTTATGCACACAAAGCATTATTCATGTTGGTTTGTGTAATTTCATTTTGTTTCTTTTAATGTCACTCATACGCACAGTATTCGGATACGGCGCTTGATGCACTCTCATCAGTTGTCATCATCCTGCGAACCCTTCCCGTTCACGTTTCCACTCCCATTTCCGTTTGCATTGGACTGTGATGTTGAGACCGGCTCCTCCGCAGAGCCAGCCACAATTTGTTTGGACGAATTCAATTCCGTTTCTTCGGGTATTACCTTCGGTCCCTCCTGATCCTGTGTGTCAGCACAAAAAATACGAGTCAGTCACAGAGTTTACGTTAAAAGTATATTCTTAGTGCATGCCGAATGCAAAATGCCGGATATTGATATATACATATACTTATCTATATATAAAATGTATGGCTAAATATATTTGTTAGTAGCATGTTATATTTGCAATCGAAACAATTGATGGTGAATATATATTGCATTATAATTCTGGTAAAGCATCATTCGTCATCCTCATCATCCTCATTTCTTTACTTTGTAGGATCGGATATGCATCCTTACACATTTTCTGACCAAATCATAATACCCCCGAACCGTAAATGTATTTATTTTAACAAATTAATTTTGTTTGCTTTGTGCATATTTGTTGACCTACCGCATTGCCGCCCTATGCCAAAATATATGAACTGAATATGAACGTTTCATTGCCAATTAAAATCTAAAGCAAATAAAGGGTCAATTTCACAAAAAGCGTAGTTTTTTTGTAACAATTATTTAGCTGCAAAATGCCCAAGGGACTTGCTTGATATTGAAATTGAGTTAAATGAAAAATATTTTGTTGGACCCTTTTGGCTGTGACAACTATTTATTATTACTATTATTTTTTTCAATCAATTGCACAATTATGATTGTTTGGAATCAAATTGAAAAGAGTCTTCTTAATTAAATCCAGTCTAATACAGTTGCCATTCAATTGAAAATTCAAACAGTGAAATTTATTTGGCTCTAACTCAAAAAAAAATAAAACTTGGATATGTAGATTTTCGTTCAGATGAACATTCGACATTCGAGAAAAAACCAAATATACTCTTTTTGCCACTGTGGGAATAGGGAATAAAAACCAAAGGCAATTGAATCACATTGTTCGCAATATTTTTGTTTGCTTCCAGTTTATTTTATTGAAATTTAAAAATACTTCCCTTGCATGCTAAAATTAACCCATACACATTTCAGTACCAAAACAAATCGAGTTTAAAACGAATGCTAACGGATGCAACATTTTTGTGTTTGCTTTTGAATGCTGTCATGCAGCAAATATGCTCGAATAAACCGCAGCTTTCGTTGAATATTCGATAACAAAAGCAATCATAAGGTATAATACCCATGTTTTCAATATCTGTGCTTTGATGATATTGTTTTCCACAATATCCGTCCATCTGTCCGTATGAGCTGCGCCAGAATTTCTAAGCTGGGCGTATTAAATACTTGCTCTAAAAACATCTTTTGATTTTTGGTAACTCACAAAATGTTATGTTGAGGTACGAGTATATTCACGTGGGTT